>NC_079169.1:83245154-83845154 GCF_947568905.1 Ostrea edulis
AACAAAAGAATACAGAGGATTTTTGGCAAATTAAATCATTAACGGCAAGTGGCAATATTAATAAAACATACAGATGGTACAATGTTTCAACCGAAAATCTGTACAATGGCTTAAAAAAAGCATGATTTTGAGTGAAAAATCTGTACAAAAGATTGCAAGACGTGGCACAAACTTTAATTGTACAGAGTAACCATCCCAAAATGGTTTTATACGCTTATAAAAACTTTAAGCATGCAGTGCTGGGAGATATTTTCATGAATAAAAATGTTTTAAAGTCATATAATAAAAGATGCTTTCTTGGAAATTAACCTTTTCATCCTCATAATTATGATGTCTACATGAGTCTAGAGTTACAAAATATTAAAGATTGCTTTTTATTTCTTTACCTTTCATTCATATTAGACACAAAATGAAATTTAAGAGATGTCAATTAGCAATGGCAGTGATTATGTTGGAGGCTGATTATTTCTTTGAATTCACAATTCACACATTTAAATGTTTAGAAGGTCCCCTTGTCACATTTTCTTGAATTCACAATTCACACATTTAAATGTTTAGAAGGTCCCCTTGTCACAGAGTGGAAAACATCTTTGGTGAACCAAAAAAAAAATCAAAACAGACACCACACCAAAATTTCATGTTCATCAGAAAATTATAATAAAATGGTAAAGTATGAGCTTCATTCCTAATAATTTGATCTTTAATTACATACCGGAATAACTCCCATCTTTTCCTTGTCATATTCCTCCCCGACAGGAAATGGGCGTTCTGCAGAGAACTTGGCCCCTGATTGCCGAGCTTCCTGCATGGCTGCTGCTGCAACTACCCCTGCCTTTTCATTCTGGTCATAATTTTTTAACTCCATCATTAAATTCTATAAAGAACAAAAAATTTAAATATCATAAGCTGCATAGATCAGGAATATATGTCATACAGAAACTTCATTCGCGTAAATTCCGCACGCAGTGTAAGACCTAGGAAATACTGTTTATGTAGAGGAATTTCATGGTTGAGAATATGATGCTGTAGATTAGTTGTCTATTTCCTCAATACTTAATTTTCAAGATTTTGTCATGTCAATCAGCAAGACATCGTTTTCATTAAATATGTTCATCATAACCGAATATTATTCACATGAACCTCACAAATTTCTAAACAAGAGGCCCATAGGCCTTATTAGTCACCTGGGTATATCACAAGTGCACATTTTCCTGTCCTGCATATATGAGATCAATTCTAACACAGGTTTGAATATCAGACAAGACAAAAACAATAAAAACAATAACCCCCCCCCACCCACTAACTTCAGTCAAGGGAGCATGTAAATAATGTTGTCAGGAAGCTTTCATGTAGGTTTAAAATTTTCTGGCCAAGTCGTTTTTGAGAATATTTTTAAAAGACCCAACCTTGTTTTTAAATTTTCTTGATTATCTCCCCTTTGGAGAGAGCATGGCCCTTCATTTGAACAAACTTGAATCCCCATTACCCAAAGGTGATTTGTGCCAAGTTTGTTTGGAATTGGCCAAGTGTTTCTTGATAATGTATAGTGAAATAAAACTGGATCAGGGTGTATAACACAAAGAATGGCCTACACTTTTGCAGTTACTGCACTTGCACTGGAAGTAGGGAGTGTGCTTATACAGATGGGGTCCTAAGCTTCAGATAAAATAGTATTAACAAATAGGGTATTGTAAACCTTACAGTACCAAACTCATTATTATGGGCTGTGTCTTAACAGGCTGTATCATCATCTCTTATAATAACAAGGTTTAGTTCTTCAATTTTATGAAGAACACTCTTTAGAATATACAATTAATGATTTCGTCAAATTGAAGGGATAGGAAGGGGAGGGGCACAAAAGTCCCAAAACGACAGCACAATATGATTAACTACATATGGTGACTAACAATCCTACAAAATTTGAACAAAATCTGTTGAGCGCTTAAAATTCTGAGGAGTTGTGTCTGCAAAGTGTTCCTATTGTGTAGCATGTACAAATTTGACAAAGTCCTATAACTCCACTAAAAATTTTTGAATCAAAGTGGTGGGGCAATATAATCAACCACATACCATCATGACTAACAATCCTACAAAATCTTAACAAAATCCGATGAGCGGTCTCAATGGGGTTGTGTCCATAAAGTCAAGTGGGATGGACGGAAAGATGCACGAACACCAGTATTTCTATGTCCCCTTCCACATTGCAGCGGGGGACAAACAAAAATAACCTTTGTGGCAACATTTGAAATATATTATCTTAAATTAAAGAATAATTACCTCTGCCTGAATTTACTCCCCTTTGAGGTTTTAACAGCAAACATACCCCAAATTGGGATAGAAAAGGTGGTATTATCTATTGTTTTAGATTTAGACATGACAGTGTGTTAATGGTATTTCTCTCAAACCACATATATGAGATTGTGCTAAAAGTATAATCCCCGGTTGATTTGAAATAGGGCACATCTATTATCGAGACCTATTTTGGTATGCAGTAATCATATTTTACTGTTTCAAAAGCACAAAATAAAACTTACCTGTTTCCTCATTCCCAACTCTCGTATTGTGTCCTGTTCTAGATTCGAGTCCATCAGATTACCCCTCATTTCTCTAGGTGCAGGATTGTAACCTTTCACTAGAAAAAGTACATCGAAAGAAATATTTAATCCTAATCTTAGTTTTACTATTCAAAAATATTAATATGCTCTTCTTTGTATCACTTAATTTGTTTATATACAAAGTTGATTTTACAAAATGAAATTGATTTAACATTGAAACGTTCAAAGGAGTTTGAATTCATGAATTAAAGATGGCTGCTTAGTAAGAAACTGAAAAGTGTTCTATGCTGTTGGTGCTACAATTCTATTTTTTCCAAAAACAATTTAAATATTCACTTAGATCTATGTAATGGTAAAACATGAAAACCTTATTGCACATATATATTGCACATATATAGGACACCACCAGTCATCTTCCAAGAGATGATGTGGCTACTGTGTTAATTGTATGAAGAGTTCCAGGAACCAGGGCGGTTTTTAAAAAATGGTAAAAATGAAAATAATGCACATCTACGGTACACCACCTATCATATTTCTATAATTGGCTACTGCTTAAAATAAAAGAGGAGTTTGAGGAAGAAAAAAGTGTGACAGATGGACAGACAGATGAGGGTATAACAACTTTCTTTAGAAAAAGTGGATATAACAATCACATATACACATACTATTTTCTTTGATAATCCATTACAAATTATAGGTGAGATGATCCATTTAAGTATATGTTTGCAGAACATAAATTATTTTACAAATTCATCACTGAAGAAGATAAATATTATTGATATAATTTCAGAGCATGTAAAAAGTCCTCTCACATGCATGTCATGCAACTTCTTTTGTTCGTTTATTATTGTTGTTCGATAGATCTTAAAGGATTTTCACACACTCCATCCTAATCAATATTTTCACAGCCTTTAAATTCATTTGAATATTAAGATTGAATCCTCCAATCAAACTAAAGATCCATTGTTTCAAGCAATAGGCTATTAGTAAGTAATTCTCAAGAGGGCTATCAATGTAAAAGATTAAAAGACAAACAGCAAACTTCGATCAGACATCCTCAATTTGATCTCTTAGCTCAGGTAAAGCTAGAACTACTTAAATTGTCCTGTTACCTTCTCCATCAGTTGATACACATAACAGCTGTTGAGATCCATCAAGTCTATAATCTGCCTGTAAATCAGAAAGTTCAATATATTGTAAAAAAAAAAAATAGCTATTGCGATCATTCATATCTACAACTGATTACAATGACATGTAGTTACTGAACCAAAATACACATTAAATATTTTACTTTATCTAAGAAATAAATAATCATCTGAACAAGAGGCCCAGGGTCCACAACACTCACCCGAGCTGCCTTGGTCCTGCTATTCTCCAGAAGATTTTGAAAGATTCTTTACCCTAACTTAACCTAACTTGAATCCACACACCATAGCATGCTTCAATATCAATATAACTAATATAGCCTTGTTGTTCTGGAGAAGTTTTTTTTTTTACTATATTGAATTAATGTAATACCCCAAAATTTTGCCCCACCCTAACCTCGGGCTCCATAATTTTAAGACAACAAGAGGCCCATGGGGCACAACACTCGATCATCTAAGTTGCCCTGGCCCTGCTGTTCGTCAGAGGATTTTAAAATAGATCTTTACTCTCATTAATCCCATGACAAATTTTGATCCCATATTATTGTGATGTACTGAATATCCACGACTTTCGATTGTTGCTCACTATAGTTGAAATAATGTGAATAATTGATTGTCATTTTGAAAATCGAAATTCGCAGATGTTGGTATTCTTCTTATGATATGAATATTCCTGCAGTGACTTAACTAAAAACAAAAATGGCTGACGAAGCTGAGTCATCCCATAATAACAACAACAAAAGTCCAGATATCTATCCATATCCCGGGAAAACAAAATTGAAAGTATGGGATTCCATATTTAAAGGAATATTAGCTCAATATCTGTAGTTTTAAACAACTCCATACTCCGACAATTGTGATGATTATAGTTGACATATATAATCTATGTATTCTAAGATTATCCATAAAGTACAAGTATTTACATGTTATATGTTTATTTATCTTACTTTTCTAAATTGTTCATATAACTTATTCTCTCAGTAACTTGACATACTGTGAATCTATCGTTTGTCCATAAGATAATCGCAAACCCGATTTAATATTGAAAGATTAATTAATTCAATATGTACTGTCTAAAATATTTTTGATAATAGATTTAATATTGATTGAAGTTAATTTAGAATATAATTTTTGACTCTATTAATACCTGATTTTTTATGTAATTAATGGTATGCCATGGAGTGGATTTTCTTGGGGCACATGCCACTAAGTACACACAGTGTCAGGTATAGGATACAGGTAATTAAGAGACAATAATTGTCTAAGTAAAGGAAGGACAAAATAGTCATGATAATTGCCAATGATAGATCAAGTGTAGCATGTAAACCAAAAACAACAGATTTAGCTTCATCAGGATAATTGTGCTGACAGTGGGAACAAATTCATTTCATGTCTGACACTCGCCCAGGGACTTCAAAGTGTCAATTAAGTTGTATTGATAGTGTATGATTTTGTTTTCAACAGGGACTCAGTATGTTTTTAAAATGCATATTTTCATTTTGCTTGAGAGAGTAATGAAGATGTAAGGTAAAAAAATAAAAATAAAAATCGAGATTGGTGTCAAAATACAAATGTATATATATATAAGATAAGGGATATATTTACTCTCAAACATAACATGGACGAGATCAATGAAATGGTAACTGTTTGGCTTGTTGAAAATAAAAAGTTAAATATTGATGTCATATCCAAAAATTTATTTGAATACAGGTAAATACATTAGAGTATTGATAAAATTGATCTGTTGAGAGAAAAAGATTAAATATGGGCACCATTTCTCAAAATATTATTTGAAACAGAGGTAAAGACATTAGAACATTGATTTGAAATTATCAAATTATTCTTGCAAAAAGTTGTACCGACTCATTAGTGGGCCAATGACAAATCCCTCCAAAATAACCGTTAAACAGTCAACTTAGAGGTCAACCGACTTACAGGCAAGTATATAAAATAAGGGTGTTTTATGGCAATTTTGGTAGAGTTCTAAAAAAAAAGTCAAATAATGTGTAAATTTGAGAACAAGTGGAAAGACAGACAGTTGGACATTGGACAACAGGAGATCAGAAAAGCCAACTGAAGATTATAGCTCAGGCGTGCTATGAACATTTATTGTTCATTCATGATTTGGAAATGCATTGCTTAATTTTCAAAAACCATGCATGTCAAACCATAATCAGACAGCCTGTAATATTAATTGGTTGTGGTTTATGTAAGAACACTTCTGACACATCATTCAGCGAAAATTCATGCTATTGCTCCACAAGTGGTATGAGCATTGAGACCAACCATGGCTTTCTGAAGATTCTTTTTCAGAAGCTTTATATTAACTCCAAGACTCCTGACACAAATAGTTTCTGTAGTAATGAGGACCCTGCTACTTTGATACGAACCTGAACAATTCCTGCGACTGCACTGGTAAAATTGAGGACCCTGCTACTTTGATACGAACCTGAACAATTCCTGCGACTGCACTGGTAAAATTGAGGACCCTGCGACTTTGATACGAACCTGAACAATTCCTGCGACTGCACTGGTAAAATTGAGGACCCTGCTACTTTGATACGAACCTGAACAATTCCTGTGACTGCACTGGTAAAATTGAGGACCCTGCTACTTTGATACAAACCTGAACAATCCCTGCGACTGCACTGGTAAAATTGAGGACCCTGCTACTTTGATACGAACCTGAACAATTCCTGTGACTGCACTGGTAAAATTGAGGACCCTGCTACTTTGATACGAACCTGAACAATCCCTGCGACTGCACTGGTAAAATTGAGGACCCTGCTACTTTGATACAAACCTGAACAATCCCTGCGACTGCACTGGTAAAATTGAGGACCCTGCTACTTTGATACGAACCTGAACAATCCCTGCGACTGCACTGGTAAAATTGTCCTTAAAAATAACTTCTCCTGTCCTATCACTTCTGGCATCAATCTGTTGAGTCAAGAGAAAATTTAAAATCATCACAGTTAGAATAATAAGCCAATGGGCCTTAGTGATATCACTTGTTTATTGGATAGGGTTTAAAAATCTTTAAAATATTTACGATCAAAAATTCAAACAAATCACAGGGTCCATTTCAATCAATGATAAAAAATACTTGGATTTATAATCTAATCACATAAAAATTATACATTTATAGTCAAGGGGCATGTCTGTCAAGCAAAGGGTTCTTAAGATACTGAGTGTACATGACTTGGTCTACAGACTGAGCTAAAAACTTGCTTTCGATGATGAGGGAATTTGTGTCATGCTGTCACACGCTACACAGTCATTGAGAATGGAAATGGGATAGTAATATGTTTAAAGAGGATCATACAAGATACTGTATGAGTACTTATTTTAGCGGGATTCAAATTTTAGCGACTTTAGCAATTAAGCAAGAGCACTAATATATATTTACGCTAAAATATGAAATTCTCTATTTATCCATACTCATATATACACAGAAGAATCGCTAATTCATGACTATGCCAAATAGTGCATAATCTCTGACTGAGTCAAATTTTAAATATGCTAAAATAAGAGCACATACAGTGCACATAGAGCATTTCAATACTACACACGCGCACATGCATGTATGTGCTGAATGATAAATAGCTCTTACCTTCCCATTGCTCCAACCAGTGATTAATTCTGGCACCCCATCTGAATCAAGGTCAAAGCTGTGTATTGTGTATGCTTGATTTTTGGACTGAAAATGAAAAGAAGTTCATTGATGAACTTTTTACCCTGCTTCATACCAAATTTGAAAAGAATTGGATAAGTAGTTATCAAAGAATTAAAAATGTTCAATTGTTTGACAGACGACAACCAATTGTAATAGGTCACCTGAGTTTACTCAGGTGACCTAAAAAATGTTGTTACATAGCGTCGCCATTTGTGCTACGGTACGTAACAAATTGTTACACTGTCTCGTAGTTACATACTGTGCCTTATGAAAGCTCGCTTGAGCTTTCAGCTTACTAGCCTTAGGTAAGCTGGTGATAATAAAGAAAACTCACAACAACAATAAGGTTCTCCATTAGAAAAAGAAGGCCTTTACAAAATACAGTCTATTTTGGATATACTGAAATTGAGGGGACAAACCCGAATTGTTCATTATAGATTTGAAGTTCAATATAACTGATGTTAAAGTACATATAAATAATGTTACAGGGGATTTATTTTTACTCCAATATAAGCGACTTCATTATAAGTGGAGTAAGTTTAGACACTTTCGAATTCAAGTTGGATAATAATATGCAATGCCTAATAACTTGTTCACAATAACATTAGATAAAATGCCAAAATGCACTCACAAAGTTATAGCTCACCAAAATTACCTTCGGATCAAAAATTGCACATCAAAAGGAAAGCACAAGTTGATAGTTAACTTGTTCAAAATATTTCCGCAATGACCTTGAAAATCAATAGGGTTCTACCTCATTCAATGCCAAAGAAGAATGAAAACTGTGATCATCATAAATTTTATGATTTTCTTTAAATCTTGCCCACAAGCTTACACACGAACGGACACACTCACATTAGCGACACTACATGTATATCCACTTTTAGCACAATATATGTTCCTGAACTTTGTTTGAGGAACACAACATGTAATTACCTTTATTCTCCAGTATCTTGATGTACGATCATATACACCAACTGTTCCATTCGCCAATGCATAACCAAAGCGGGTGTTATTCATTGGACAGAGACAAGTAATTGCCTGAAAATACAAATATGGCATCTGATCAATCCCAATTTATTTCAAATTCATTTTTTTGTAAGACAATTTCTACAATATACCAGGGTTGCTGGGAGTCCACCATTCATATGACATCAATAAACCAATTAATGGTCAGAAAAAATGTAGTCAGATTGGTAATATACATAGTATATGGTATGTTTTGAAAAGTGCATGTATGACTTTCAATTGTGTTATTCACAGAATAGGTTGGACATATTAATATCTAATGGCCCACATCTGTATTTTTGATTATTGACTTTTTGTCAACTTCTGGACATGAAAGGTCATAAAAGTTTACATAATTTATTCAGTTAGTAATTTCATCCTTTTTTATCTATATTTTTAAACCCACTTTCAGTTCCAACCAACTTGAACAGACTTCTAGTCAAAATCTATCATTCAAAAAAAAAAAATCTTGCTGCTATCCACTTTCTACAACAGAACACAATTGAAGGAAAAATGCCATTTAACATACGCATGTAGTACTTTCATAATCCCAAAATAACTCTTCCTACAAAACAAAAATCTATGTATCCCCATGGCAACATCAGAGACATTCCATAAAAATCTTGTTTTCTCCAAGTAAGCATTCCATTCACACATCGCTTTCCTCATATCAAGATTCTCTTTGATGGATGATCCTTCGTTTATACGTCTGAATCAAAAGTACGTCTATCTAACCATGCTTTATTCCCCGGGTATGGATATAGACCAATGTCTTTCGCTTCCATGTGCGCAGCCATTACGATAAACAAAACTTTTAGGTTAATAGATAGGCCACGGCAGGAATATTCTTCGAAAACTAAGTAATCAAGAAAACAAAATTTAAAAACCGATAAATTAGATTAAATTTTTCATAATTGAGTGCTTAGAATGTGCCAACAATTGACTGATTTTCGATTATAATTGATGATTGGAACACCACTACAAAATTCATAATTTAATACATCCTTTTTTACTTTTCCTATACATGTATATACATTTAATTTTTATCCTGTATCAGTAACTAAAAGAAGTCTTTCATATGATAAAGACAATTTTCACTATGATAATTTTGGCCCCACCCTGGAACCAAAACCCTTATCCCCTAGGATAATGAAATTTACAATTTTGGTGAAGGACTACCTACTCCTTTTAAATCTCTATTTAGTTTCAATATAGTATCAATACCATTAAAGAAGATAACGTATTATTCAAATGTTTTACATATATACACTATATATACTAAGTTTGGCCCTGCCCTAGAGTCAGAATTTCTACTAGTCTCATGAAATTTACAATTTGATAGAGGCCTTCCTGCTCTACATCACTTTGTATTTAGTTTTTCTAAAATACAAGTGTGGTTGCATGTAGAAAATATTTTTGAAAATTGGTTAATTATTGGCAGTTTTTACCCTGCAACTAAGCCCCCAGGAGTGCAGGAATCCTGAAATTTATCATTTCTGTCCCCCTTGTCCCTAAGATGCTTTATACCAAATTTGAAAAGAATTGGGTAGTTATCAAGAAGTTAAAAATGTTCAATTGTTAACGCACGATGACAGAAGGAGATCAATTGCAATATTTAAATGGGGTTTAAATTTACTATAATTCAACAATTGTTACTCCAGTCTGTTATAGAAGTCACCCTTTCTTTACAATTATAACGCAAGACAGTCGAAAGTGAGTTAAAATGTGAGTTTTCATCGAGCAATCAAAATGAATCGTATCAATTTTTAAATTCCCAATTTATATTTGGCCCGATGTTGCAGAAATCATGTTATATTCACCTCAAAGACGCATGCAGGTGAACATAATGTTCCCTTGTTCTCAGGTTGTAAGATCTCAGCCAATTGGGGAGCACAGAATTAGATTACTAAAGCAATATATGAACCAATGTGCAATTCCTATGCTAATATTTGAACATATCATTATATATTTTTCTGATAATCCATCTTTATACCTTAAATTATTTCTTTCAAGTACATATCATCATCAAATAAATGCAACACAACTTGATGAAACAATTAGTAAGACTCTGCATGCTTTCTTGCAGTAAAACACTCAGTTTATCTCCTGGTATTGGATGGATGTAATTCATTCAGTAAATTTAACTCCCTGTCTCTCCATGACTTATATAATGAAAGGTGAAGATAACGAACAGTGATCAATCTCATAACTCCTATAAGGAATACAAAGTAGAGAGTTGGGCAAACACGGACCCCTGGACATACTAGAGGTGGGATCAGGTGCTTAGGAGGAGTAAGCATCCCCTGTCGACCGGTTACACCCGCCGTGAACCCTATATCTTGATCAGATAAACGGAGTTATCCGTAGTCTAAATCAGTGTGCCAAGAACGGCCTAACAATCGGTATGAAACCTGTTGGACAGCATTTGACCCAATGATAGGCTGTATTGGCAAACTAACATTATATCAACAACAGAATTTGCGAAATGCTGACTTTAAACGAGACTGCTAAAACCCCTGCACCATCAACTTGCTTGTCAGTAGCCTGCCTTGATACAGAAACTGATCATATGCAGAACAAGCTCTTGCGTATCGAATTAGTTGAGAGATATAAACACCATATGAAGGTGATAATGAAATATTGCTGCAAAAATATGGGAAGTTGACAATGGATAAGCTGAAATCATCTTGTTTGTCATAAAGTTGGTTTGTTAGTTTGTCGTCAATATTCATTTTCAATAAAATATCTAAGTATGAAGCAGATGTGGAGAACTCTATAATGGATTCCAAAAGATAAATAAAAGCAGCATTCTTTGGTCTGATGTTATAATGAATTTAATGTGATCTAAACAAAAACTGATCACAATATGACACATAAGTATGAATAGCAGAGAAGCCATAAATACCTCAGTTTCTGTCATCTCAGCAAGAATTTCATCCTCTCTGAAGACTCTGATGTCAAAATCCTCAGAACCAACAATCAGCTGCAAGAAATCAAAAGAAGCAAATTCAATTAATTACTATATCAAACACATATATTTTATCACTGTCTGGCAAAAAATTTGAAATGTATTCACCTCATTTTGTCCATTTCCAGTAAAGTCCAGCAATGTCAACGAACAGACGTTATCGCCAGTCACCTGAGAATAAAAGAATGTATTTCTTCAGTGGTCCAATAAAGGACACCTCCGATATTAAGGCACAATATTGTGTACATAAATATATAAAAATCTACCTTCTGTATGGATCGCAGGCAATTCTATCACTTGGGTTCGAATTTACTATTACTCATTAATAAATTCAAACCCAAGCAATACAATTGCCTGTGGTTTGGATTGATGATTACACAGATTGAAATTTTGATCAAATGGGACTTTTACATGTAAATCAACTGTCACCGGGTTACCTAAATCAAATGGGAGTTTTACATATAAATCATCTGTCACTGGGTTATTACCTGGTTACCTGGCCAGTGGGTAATTATGGTACACCTACCTACCTGTAACATTATGCAGGTTGGGGGGGGGGGACAAAAATTCTGCTTAGAGTGGACAGTGGGGACTGTACACTGTAGACGTATTTAATTTCGCTGGGAAATAATTTTGTTGTGTTTGTAGTCAACACGATTTCATGTGGATTAATTTTTGTTCTTTGTGATCACATCTAGGAGTCTCTCAGTTTCACCATTATGGGACTGAAAAGAATTACAAGTGGGAAGAGGGATGCAACCACGGACCTCTCATTATCCTCCACATGTACAGTTTAACAAGATAGTGGCATATTCTAATTGATAATAAAATATGAAAGAGGACAGACAACTGACAAATTACCATCAAATAAAGCTCAACTGGTCTTAGCCCAGCCAATACATGTAATCCCCCATGATTTCTTCAAAATTTTTACAGTATTAAAGTTTTAATAAATAATGAATTCTTAATCAATTACCGTCCAGAAGTTTTCATTTCCTTCTATATCATATCCTTGCAGTGAACAGTTTCCCCCTATTATTACCATAGGCCCTTGTATCTCACCAAGCTCTCCAATGGTTAAGGAATTTGCTCCATCTGGAGTCTGTAAATGCAAAATGATTAATTTTATAGAATAGTATGTATATTAAATGATTCAGTCTGTAGGAGAGTGTGTATATTAAATGAATCAGTCTGTAGGAGAGTGTGTATATTAAATGATTCAGTCTGTAGGATAGTATGTATATTAAATGATTCAGTCTGTAGGATAGTGTGTATATTAAATGATTCAGTCTGTAGGATAGTGTGTATATTAAATGATTCAGTCTGTAGGATAGTATGTATATTAAATGATTCAGTCTGTAGGATAGTGTGTATATTAAATGAATCAGTCTGTAGAATACTTTGTATATTGAACGAAGCGACAAAAAAGTCACACTTTTACCTCAAACAATCAAGAAATAACATGTTATTGGTGCTACAGTTAATGTAAGCACAATTACATATATGCACAGATCCAGAAAATTATCCATAGTAAGGTCCACTTCATGCAGTTTCCTCGGGACTATAATAGGGACTACCATTTAGTATTTTATAATTGGAAAAAGCATAAAAATAGGCATGTATAATTATTTTCCACCAAGTTCGGGGGGGGGGGGGGGGGGGGGGTTGGTTGGTCTCCAAACAATATGGATGTTTTTTAAAAAGTCACCAAAACTCTCTACTCTATTGTCATGGTGAACTGGAAATAAAGTCCATTTATCAGCTATAATAAATCAGTGAAAGGGGAACGGAAGTTGACGTAATTATGCAAAAGAGAATTCATCCTCTGACGCTTGGTTGGGGGAAAAAGAGAGTGGCACTGCATGTAGGGTTGTGTGCAGTCCTGTAAACAATAAAATTCATGCACAATTGTGTGGCATTGGGACAGGCTGGTACGGGAAGTTTAGTAGATCTATTGCAATACCAAAACAACATTGGAAATGCTCATGACCCCCCCCCCCCCCCCCCCCCCCCCCCACCTCTCCCAACCCTTTTCCTTCACTCTAACCCACAAAGTTTTGTCATCCATTGTAAAAAAACTGAAAAATTAAAGATATTTGGCTGTATAAATGTTACTGTGAACATTTGAGTGTGTCCACAGAGTGTGAGGGTGTTAATTCAGTATTGTGAACTTTCTTATTACATGTGACATTTACTTTCAACTAATTTTAATACAAAAAATACATAAATAAGTGAAGTAATCATGTTTAACGTTGAATTTAAAAAAAAAAAAAAAAAGGGGTATATATATCAATAGAATAGTGTTCAAGATCCATAATTATCATATTTACTATTTTTAATCTTATCGACAAATGAAAAAAGGGTTATCCCAAAATTATGTCAACTTCCGTCTCCCCTTCACCGATTTTTCGCTTTTGAAAAGCAGTAAATGATGTTTGACGGTTGATTATAGCAGATAAATGGAATTCATTTCCAGTTCACCATGACGATGCGAGAATAAGGAATTACGGGGGCATCAGAAAGTTGAGGAGACGGATGGAAAGGGGGGGGGGGGGGGGGGGGGGTCAAACCAATTCAGATTTCCACCAGCATCATGATAATACTATTTCTTTTTGTCATTAAGCTGATGACAAAGTATGAAATAAAATGAAGATCATTGTTACAGGTTTCATACATTACTTGTCATTTTTTTCTCATATCCTCTCTCCTTTTTTTCAGTTATTGGGGTGGCATCTGCATAACGCGATTAGTTCCTTATTGAGATTGCACCTACTTAGATCGAAGCAATTGGTATATGTGTACATGTATCCAATTATAAACATGTAAATGATTTCATCAGTGTGCTATGTTTGGTTGAGATTGGCCAATGGTTCATCAGAACAGGCTGGAAATGTAAAAAGCTTATACACACAGACAAACAAAAACCCTTTGATCAGAAAATTAAGAAGGAATATCAACTTACATCTTTGTAAAATAAATCACTGTTGTTATCAATATCATAGGCCAAAAGATTGGTTTGTGTTCCAACAGCCAAAATGTCATTCGTAACATCTGGATACAGTCTTCCAGCACATACTGATGAAACATGTTGGTTTATACTTAAAAGATTGACATCACTGTCTGACGAAAAATCCAGCCTTCCACCTTCACGAGATTTCACATGTGGGTTATGGATCAACACCTGAAAGTTTGAAATTCATAAAACTTAAAATTATAAGGTCAATGGCAAGACATATTCTGGAGAAAAATGCCGTAATAATTTTTCACTTATACTAGCTGTTGTATTTCCTGTTCACTATCATTACTCTTTTACTTAATTAGCTCTGCCCTAGATCCTGAGTGCCTGACACAGGGTAGGGAAACTTACGCTTCCTACACAGTGTGGAGGCTACTACGTCAGCAAGTAAAGAAGAGTCTTTTAAAAGGTTAACTGCATCATTTTTAAGGTAATGACTTCCACCCTTGAACCAGATCCAATGACCCAGGGGCCATAAATTCCTATTTTCAGAATAAGCTTCTCTCTTCACTATTACTATGTATCTGATATCCAATAGTTTAGATGATCCTTAAAGAAATACTGCATTTTCTCTGTGTGAACCTTTAAGCCCAAGCTGCTCTTGCACCAGAACCCCCGACTTTCACAATCTTTATTTTCTCCTTTCCCCAAAAATCTTCTATAAACCAAATTTGATGAGAATGTCCATACATGTACAGTGTGCAAAACTAACTTTAAAGTCCTATAGACTTTCGGTCCATAGTCATTTTATTTTCTATAAACCACAACAAATTCCTATAGACCTAAATTTATCATGCAATATTCATTGTTATCTAAAAATAAATATTAAATAGACACAAATTCGGTTTGGTAATTTGCTCATAGTTTAATTATATTCTTTTTCAATTTCATGCACATCAAACTTTTCAATTAGAATTTTGTTTTCTTTTTCATTTTGTTCCAGCTCATTTTCACTGCCCGATGCTTCATCTAAGTCACAGTTACTACGTTTCATTTTCTCATGATTTTCTGCGACTTTAGCCTTGCTGGAACTTGTTGTACTGACCGCTTTCTGTTTGATTTAAGTGCGTGCACCCCCTTCCACATATATTTTAAAACCGTTCAAAAAGAACATTCTGAATTTGCACTAAAATGGCGTACATTGAACAGAAACATCAGCATACTACATATAAACTGGTGTAATGGTGGATGATTTATAGTGTCTATATTTGTTATTAAGTTATTGTTATTTAATATCTAGTCATGTACTAATATGGATTGTAATATTTATAAGGTTGTGTAACATTATGCTATTACTATATTATTATTATATTTCTTTTAACGTCGGGTTCGTTGCCGACTTTGCACGTGTGTCAGGCCGTTCTGGACGACGTTTGACGTATGTGAACGGCCTGACCACCGCGACGTTATCAACGGACAGATCAGAGCTAGCCTGGTACAGATAAGCTACCAGTAGGTATCCAACAACCCCTAGACTTTTAATATTATTAATTGTAACACTTCTTTCCCTAAATAAACCTTCAAAATATGTTTTTACTCTCTGTAAATCACTGAATCTGGATTTACATGGAAAAGTACAGTTTTCCCGTTACACTGGTCTCACTTCTCATATATGTTAAATAAGCAGCGGGGAACCAGAATTTTTACTCAGAATTCCTATAGACAAGTCGGTCTATAGCTATTTTGATCGTTATAGACCGACTCGATTTTCTATAGACATTGTCTATCGGTCCATGGTTAATTTCGCACACTGCATGTACTAACAGAGAAGTTGATTATGTTCAAATGTAATGTGTGATGGACAACTGACAATGGACAGCTACCAATCACAATAAGTCACCCAAGTTAAGCATACAATGACTACCAATTCTGAACTTCAACATACTTTCATATAAGTGATTCCAACTAACCTAATTGTTTTGAAACATAAAAATGGAGACTGGTCATGAATTTATCTCAATTTCTTCAAAAGTTATACTCAATAAAAACAACTTTCATGAAGTGGATTAAGCTGTCTATTTACCTTTCCTGCAGTTGTTGCACATGTTAAAGCTGTATGTTTTCCATCATACCTTCCTACGGTTACCATGTGAGGGTTCACATGATGATTGATCTGTAAGGTGAAAATAGGCACCAGCATCTTCTTTCCCCTAAATATTAAGATAACAAGTTTATTAATTGTAATTAATCTTTCTATATAACTTCATCAGACAAGAGGCCTATATGCATGGGCCACACCACTCCTGCACCACATCACACAGATCTTAATGAATCACTAATAGAGGCTGACCACATTAGGACAGTTCAGTCCTATACTAATGGGTGACCACTACACATTACATTACTATATCATATTGTAAGAACAAACTGTGTTGGATAATGTTTATTTACCCAATCATAGTTATCATTCCTATTCGTGGTCTGATGTAGTTCCAAATCTCAACTTTCAAAACACTAAAATTGCAGGTTGAAGAGTATCAAAACGTTACTATTGCACATGTTGTGTAAACATATATACGATCTAACAAAGTATGGTGTTATATTAGTCTCATTTTCTGTGGGTCTTCCTTGGGTCTACGGTAGGACTTTAATATTACCTGTATTTCTTTAATTAGGTAGACCCAAGTAGAAAATAGAGCCCACAATGGTAACTTAAACAAATTATGTCTCTTTTAAAATGTAGCGGTCAGCCTAGTTTGATCGCCGGTGGCCAGATAGCTCAGTTGGTAGAGCACCTGAATAGAGATTCAGGGGGCCTGGGTTCTAATCCCGGTCTGGTCCGTTGCATTTTGTCCCTTCCTGTTACATTTGGTGCCGTAGACCTGCCCCTGGAACGGGTCGGTGTAATGACCTGATAAGTGTAATGACCTGATTGGGTATAATTCAATCTCCGCTAAAGTATATATCAAAAAGATGATATTTTAAGATTTGTTCTGATTAAATATACACCTTTCTTTCACATGATAATGATTTAAAAAAATTATATGCGTCTTAATGCATTATAATTCATAATTTTCAAACCCGAGGGGTGTAATGACCTGATATTTAGTGTAATGTCCTGATGGGACATTTCTACAAAAATGATATATTTCTACGATGTTTTATGCACCCAAATCATTTATATATATGAGTTGGTATATATCTTATGATATTCAATTATTGTTTTTAATAATACCCGGTTATTTTTTTTATTATTTTAGATTTCAACTAAACCTAGGGTGTAATGTCCTGATATCGGAATGACCTGATGACACGATAGAGGGTTATAGAGTAATGTCCTGATGTGCTGTTTTTATAGTAGACAAAGCTTCTTTTGGCGTTATTTGTGTTTATATTGAATATTTTCACAAACATTAATTTTTTGAAATGATATTTTAAAAAAAATTCGAAGATTTATAAATTAACGATGATTATTTGTTATTTTAAATTTGCAGAGGTGTAATGACCTGATATTGGAATGACCTGATGAAAATTGTTACGAGTATTATTGATAAATTCAAATTAAAGGATAGATTTGTTTAATGTTAATAATGATATGTTGATTGCATAATTTAGATAGTGATAGTATTGAGCGAAATGAAACATTGGACAAAACATTTGTTTCCTGAATTATATATCAAATAAATATGTACATTCATATGTTCATGTAGCTGGAAAAAACATTGACCAAAAACATGTAAGAGGTCAAAAAAAACTTTTTAAAAAATAATGTTTCAATTTCTGCTTGTGTGTTGAATGAAATTAAACAAAAACTATTTTATTATGCATGGATTTCCAAATTGGAACCATACAGAATTGGCATTCAATGATTTTGCATACTTATAATTTGGAGAAGTTGATAAAGGAAAATAAAGTATCCAATCCCGATAGTCCAAGTGATGCAAGCTAAATAATTTGGTAATTGTGAGTAACTACCGTATACCTGGCTTATTTCGACTTCAAGGCTGAAATACTGCGATGTAAAAACAAATTAATTTCAATTTAGCAATTAATTTTCAGAATATCAAAGGCACATCTTTAATCGCTGAAGTTAAAGTATGAATGGTAGTAAAGAATTCGGTAACATCAAAAATGATTTAAACTATCACGTCAAATACAGATAACAAATTGCAGTTAATATTGCAGTTTTATACATATCTTGATTTATATTCGATAATCTTGTTATTTATATTTGAAAAATTGAACAAGATTGTCAAATATAAATCAAAATTTCCGCATATAAATATCAAGATTATGGAATTCAAATATCAAGATTATTGAATATGAAGCAAGATTTGTATAATATTACAACGTTTTACTTGGTAATTTTTCATTAATATTTTTAAAAGAAGAACTTGAATAATAATAAACACTGTTCATACGATAAAAACATGTATAACTCTGGTATAATTCGTAAATTATATATATCTTATATTGTCATGCATCGTACATGTGTATGTCATAACATATATTGTTGTGATTGTGTACTTATCTTGATTTTTTTCTTCTTGAATTTTGTATGCCCAACATAGCCCAGGATTGGATGAATGAATAAATAATTAAGATAAACGTTAGAAATAAGAAATGAAAAGTATGACCTAAAATATTGCATGCGACGCACAAACAAATAATTTCAATATACCAATTTTTGGAATAGCAAATATACTCCTTTCAAAATGCCGAAATTAAAATAATCTTTATGAAAACTTTAGAAATAATCAATATATAAATACTACTTCTTTCATATAACTTTCAAATCAACTTGTTAAAGTAATAAAGCTATACGACACGTCTTATCAGGTCAATCTTCATCAGGACATTACACCGCAGAAAATCTCATCAGTTCATTCTTCATCAGGACATTACACCACCGCGGAAGAAAACTCGTTATAATACTCGTTTAAACAATATTTAATAATTAATGACTACAAAAAATAAATATATACACTTAACATTACAGCTCATTTTGGTAACATACTTCATCAGGACATTACACTAATTATCAGGACATTACTTTTGCTAAATGCGATAAAAAGGGTATAAAAATAAATTCTTGTAATTTCTTCTTTTCTAATATCATAATGATAAAACAAGATATAAGAAACAAAAATTATTTCAATGCAACGTTTATTTCCTTAATAATATTACTTTATACCCCATCAGGTCAATCAGGTCATTACACTTATCAGGACCCAATTGCACGAAGGTTAGTTAAATTTAACTGACAATTAACTTGTCATTAAGTCTTACATGTATATAGTGTTAACTAGATGTTAACTGTCAGTTAAACTTAATTAAATTTTGTGCAACTGGGTCCAGGACATTACACCCACCCACCCCCTGAACTGAAAGGTGAAAATGCCTGCCAGGGGATAAAGATCCTGGGTTGATGTCTTCAGGTGTGAGAACATTTAAGGAGGAGGGAATGTAGTGGTCAGCCGGGCTCGATAGCCGGTGGTCAGATAGCTCAGTTGGTAGAGCACCTAGCTGACTAGAGAATAAGGGGGCCTGGGTTCTAATCCCGGTCTGGTCCATTGCATTTTCTCTCTTTCTGTTACAAAATATTTTCCGAATCCGTGTATCAAATTTTAAATCAAGTCCAAAAAAGATCAAACTTAAGACATGTTGTCAATTTTGATGCATATTGACAACAATTTTTACCATTTGCTTATTATGAAATTGGAACCTGGTATGGTTAACCTACATTTACCGCTGTCAGAGACATTACTGTCTTCAGGGGATAGTGTACCAACATCATTCCATATGGGATGAAACAAAAATCCCTCAAACTAACAACGAAAAATGCTCTGTCATACTGTAAAAACTAAAACAGTCAAATACATACGCAAAATCTATCGGATTTTTGTCCAACCAAGACAATGTTGTATACGGTTGCCAGACACTTTGCCAATAATTTGAGAATGATTCGGCACCGCGATGTTTCGGTACTATGATGATTCGGTCCTGCTACTTTTCGGTTCCAGTAAGACGTTTTCGATTCAATGAAAATCATTATTTTTTAAAAAGTTTTTTTTTTAGCGGCTAATAGTAAAGTAAAAGTAAAGTAAAGTAATTTTATTTAAAGTCGGCACTATATACATTCAACAAATCAAACACAAGCTCTGTAGAACTTTTTTAACCGACTATCACATATATCAAAGACAGAGACACATAGCATGCATGTACACATGTACACAGACATATCACAGATTAACAAAAGAATACAAAATAAAAACAAAACATTTCATGCAAGAATATACAGATACAAAAGCATAAGACTAAGAGGAAGAAATAAAATACTACAAGCAAGAGTAGATGTATATAAAAATCATCATTAAAATTCAATCTAATTCGCAATTTTTATTGCAAATATTGTGAAAAGTGCAAGCTATTTCAAATAGAAAGCTAGATAAATAGTATAAAAATTTTGAAAATAATTTAAATATAATTAAAATCAATAATGGTAGTAAATTAATCATATAAATATTTAAAAATTCATTGCTGGCAGAATTACCTAAAAAATAAATAATAAACTAGAAAAGAAAGGTCTATTGAGCCATGCAAACACACCACATAAACGCTGCAGAGATAAACGAGCAGAAGCAACATATAAAGCTACATACACTGGACCTAAGATCTGCATAATTTACAATTACACGTGGGGCCAGACCCAGTGGAAATAAAACTTTTAAATTGATTAAGGTGGTAAGATGTCTAGCTTCATTTGGCAAAGAGTTCCAGATTTTAGGAGCACTGTACCTAAAGGACTGCAGCTCATACCTGGTTGTCCTGACACTGGGCACTATGGCAGTGTTTATTGTGTATCTAAAACTGTAAGAATGATCGTTAAATGCAATGATGTCATGTAGAAACAGAGGGCTGGATTTGTTTACAATTTTATAAGTTTCTATAGCCAGTGTGCGCATACGCCTTACTTTTAAGGTTGGAAGAAGAGATTTCTGAAGCAATTCATCATATGTAGAAACATAATCATTATACATGTATATGAAACGAAGGGCCCTTTTCTGTAGCTTTTCCATTTTTATGATATTCTTCTCAGAGCAGACGTGCCAGGTAAGGGACAGTAGCTAAAATTTGATAAAATAAAGGAATGGTAAATTGTAAGTTTACTTAAACGACTAAGATTGTGTCCTATTCTTTTTAAAACATTTAATTGCCTAGCTGCCTTCCTACAGATGTCAGCAATATGGGAATTGAAGTTTAATTGATAATCTATGGTCACCCCTAATAGTTTAACCTCCGATTCACTGCATAGAATATTTTCTCCTAAATCAAAAGTTAATTCTAAAACATTGCTCCTCTTTCCTTCTGAAATTGCCTGGATATTTGTCAGGGTTTGCCTTCATTTTGTTGCAATTGAAACAGTTTAAAAGGGATAAGCTATAATTTGATATATCTGCTTTTTCATGAGAGTAAGAAACAGTGTTGTCACCAGCATAATTATAAATGGAAGAGTCAGAGACAACGCCGAAAATATCATTTATAAAAATATTAAACAGTATTGGTCCAAGTATCGAGCCCCGAGGAACACCTTTGAAAACTGGTTGAAATGAACTAGAAAACTCCCCGATTTTCACATATTGATATCTCTCACTGAGATAACTTTCCAGAAGACTTTTAAAAGGCTTCATTTCCAAGACCGTAGTGTTTAAGTTTTAAGAGAAGTAAATCATGGGGGAGACAGTCGAAAGCCTTGGAGAGATCCATAAGATTGGCGGCTACATACCTATTCTCATCCAAGGCTCTCTTCCAGTCTTCCATGATCCTAAGTAAGGTGGACTGACATCCATACCCTGTTCTGAAAGCAGCAAGGAAAGGGTGAAATATAGACTCAAAATATTCAGAAAGCTGTATATGGATGGCTCTCTCAAAGAGCTTTGAGATGGCTGACAAAACACTGACCGGTCTATAATTTCCTTTGTCTAAACAGGACAGACTTTGGCTTTTGTATACTTGAGGAAAAAAGAAACTGTGCATTATCTAATATATGAAAAAATAATAAAAAATAACAATGATCAAATTTTATTTTTTTGTAATACTGTTAACAAAGGTATTCTTTACATTTCATAATCCATTAATGTTAACGTCGAATAACGTCAATTTCAGCACACTCGAAAGACACTGGTATTCAAACTTGAATTAACAAAGTTGATTTATGCGTGTGACCACCATTTGCATTCACGCATGCTTGACAACGGCGCCTCATTGATGCCACTAAAGTGTTCAGAAATGTTTGAGGGATTTTGTTCCAGATGTTGGTTAAAGCCTGGCCTAAATCAGCCAATGCCACTGGCTGATTTGGTAAACGGCGTAGACGTCGTTCCATTTCATCCCAGACGTGCTCAATCGGCGATAAATCGGGGGAAACAGCTGGCCAAGGCAAGACATCGACATTCTGTTGAACAAAAAAGTCCCTGACTACACGTGCAACATGTGGCCTTGCGTTGTCTTGCTGCAGAGTGATGTGATTTTGCTGTCTCTGTATGAAGGGTATTACATGGCGCTGAATAATTTCGTCTCGGTAGCGTACGCCGGTGATATTTCCATTGACAATTTGTAGAGGGATCCTTCCACGTGCTGATATTCCACCCCACACCATAACGCTACCCCCAACGAATTGTCGACGTTGCACAAGACAAGCGTCCTGGTACCGCTCCCCAACGCGACGATACACTCTACAACGGCCGTCACTGCTATCCAAATTAAATCTGGATTCACCAATGAACAGAATATTGGCCCAGTCCTATATTCTGAATCGCAGATGTCGTCTGCACCACGCTAGTCTAGCGATACGATGACGTTGAAGCAGTATTGGGCGCACCGCTGCACGTCTTGGTCTGATGTTGTGTTCGCGCAGACGATTACACACAGTTCTTGGACTGATTGGTCGACGTCCAGGAATGCTACGAGCAGTCAAATTTGCTGTCTGGAAACGATTTCTCAGGTGCACAAGTCTAATGTGGTTGTCCTGTCGACGCGAAGTCACACGAGGACGCCCAGAACGTGGTCGATCCCGAGTGTTACCAGATTGTTGGAAACATCTCCATAATGACTGGATGGTGTTCTAGTGAACTCCAAAGTGTCTTGCTGCGATATTTTGTGTCATTCCAGCTTGAAGCATCCCAACAGCACGATTACGTTGGTTTTCGCTGAGTCGTGGCATGATTTTGTCAAAACTAAAGTGCTTTCCTTAACGAATAGTGTCCAAACAAACCTTTTACACTTCTTACTCCAAACAGTATTGGCCAGTAAAACTCGTGCGTACGAACACTTCAATAAACAACATGTGTTCACTAAACATGGAAAGTCCGTGCATCTGAGTCGGGTACTATCCGATATTGTTAAAAAACATCACCTTTATCGATTGTTTAGATTTTATAAATATAAACAATAAATATAGAAAAATTATACTAAATTTTATAATGCACAGTTTCTTTTTTCCGCTAGTATATATACTAGATCGTAACTCGTATAAACAGTAAGAAACTAAGGCTAGTGTCTACATGATTGTTGTTTGAATAAAAGATTGAACTTCGTAAATCACGTCCGAACAGTCATGCATACTACTTGTAAGGTCACGAGGCCTATATACCCACGATTGGGTTGTTGATACCGGGTAATCCATATGACCCGTTAATTTTCATTTTGAACAACGTGAATTACAAATTGTAGTCGGCAATGTCTTGACACAGTATTACGAGTAATTGGTCAATATAATATCTCTGAAAAAGGCCACCCTCAAATATTTTCAAGAACAACTTTGTACTGAGAAATTTAGAACAAATTTGATATCATGCATCATGTTTGTGTCGAAACATCCGGAGCCGAAATGTCCTGCACCCAACGTCACTATTTGGATGGGTGTAAAAGTAGTCCGGGTAGGGTGTAATAGGGGTATAGTTTTAAAAAAGAAAGAATTTCTTGCATTACGTGATGCCCCAGTGTCTGCATTTTATGCATGTACTTTCTCACTATTTAGTTAATGAGAAATTACAATAAAATGTTTTCAATATATCTGAAAGTGCTTCTTAAACTTTATTAATCTCATTCATAATTTGCATCAACAGCATTCATTATTCATCATCATTTGTTATACATTGTTTAGTGTATTGTGCTACACATAAAGCCATATTACTCCATTTTTCTCTCTATTTTAAACTCAGCATTGCCAGAAAAGCTTCTTTGAGCCTAAAGCATCTGTGGTCATTTTCGGAGTCAGGTGGTTCTATTTCCCGCCTATAACCTATAAGTCTCTTGTCTGTCCATACCAAAGTTAGACTTCAGACAGCACTCGCAGAATTAACACCGCTATTAGATTTGTCAAATTAATTTAAGTATCTGATAGACATTGTCATATAAGAATCATAAATCTTAAAATATCGTACTAGATAATAGTCATCAGCATACATAGACAAAGAAGGATAATAGAGGTGTTAACTGGATCAATGCCTGCGATGGACTGAACCAGTGACGATTTAGAAGGTCAGTGGAAATCGTTTGTGCAACACGTAAACTTCACTTTCTCGGGACCCCTAATATCGACAAAAGAGGACGAAAAATGTGCATATTTGATGATATGGGTTGGACAAAAAGGGCGTGAATATTCCACGTGGAATCTAGAAGATGAGGAACGAAAATTATTAAAGGTAGACTTGGACAAATTTGAAGCTTATGTAAAGCCCAGAGCCAATCACATATACAATGGAGACAAGTTCCATAGTAGATAACACACAGATGGGGAAACTCTTGACCAGTTAATTTGTGACCGATCTCAAGTTGTTAGTGAAAGAGTGCAACTATAAAGAACCCGACGATATGGTGAGAGACCGTCTTGTCATAGGAGTCAACAACACAAACATTTGTGAGAAACTGATTAATGTAGGCAATGACCTAACACTAGAAAAAGCACAATAGATTGCACGCCTGCACGAAAAATCGACCTGTCCAGCAAAGTCAATGTCACATCATTCTGGAGAGGATTCCAAAGTGAAATACTGTATGTCAAAGAAACCACAAAAACAAGCTGACAATAGTGAAACTGGAAAGCGACACAATTTCGGTGAGAAAAAATATAGACAGCATGATGATGACCAGAAAACTTGTACACGCTGTAGATATAGGCATGGAAAAGACACGTGTCCGGCTAAATGGAAAACATGTGCACTAGGCCTATGCAAGAAACCTAATTACTTCAAGAAAATGTGTAGAAGCAAAAGTGTGCTTGTGGTTGACAATGAACATATCAGTGATGACGGCGAAGAGTACTATGCTGGTAGCATTCAAATGTACTCACCAGTCAATTCAGTAGACCATGAACAACTGGAGTGGACTCAGACTGTTATGGTAAACAACAAACCAGTGAAATGCCATCTTGACACAGGTGCAATGTGTAATATTTTGCCATACAGTCTACTACAAGAAATCAGCCACCGAAAACTGAAAAGCACGCACAACACTCTGAAATCATAATTCAGGACATAGAATCGTTTCAAAGGCCGTGACGTCGATAAAGTGTGCACTTAATGACAGAGTTCAGAACATAGAATTCGTAGTAGTTGACATGAACGCCAACATACCGTAAGTGCCAAAGCATGTGAGAGACTGAGGAAGAATACCACATTCCAAAGGATGTGTTAAAGAAATACAGTGATGTCTTCAAAGGTCTCTGATGTCTACCAGGGGAACTCGAGATCAAGATAGACCCAGAAGTACAACCTATTATACATCCACCGAGGAAAGTACCACTTACTCTAAAAAAATAAGGTGAAACGTGAGTTAGACCGTATGGAACGTGAAGGTGTAGTCAGAAGACAGCAGGAACCAACTCCATGGGTGAATTCAGTGGTAACCGTCACAAAAGCAAACGGCAAAGTTGGGAGTTTTATCGATCCCCGGGACTTAAACAAAGCCCTTTTAAGAGAATACTTTCCCATAAAAACGACAGAGGATGTGATTTCTGAGATTGGAGAAGCCACAGTGTTCACGAAACTAGACGCTACATCAGGATTCGTCTTGATGCATCCAGTACAAAACTCTGTACGTTCAATACGCCTTTTGGGACGTACAGCTTTACTCGACTACCATTTGGTATATAGCTTTACCCGACTCCCATTTGGTATAAAGGTAGCATCTGAAGTTTACCTGCGAGAAATTTCCGAAATGGTTTAAAGGATTGACGGTTGTACAGCCATTATTGATGACATTTTAATCTGGAACAGAAACTTGAAGTAGCATGACCAAAGACTTGACATTTGTGATGAACAAAATCAGAGACTTTATCTCAAGCTAAACCCGGAAAAATGTGAGTTTAGAAAAAACAATGTGACTTATGTGGGATACGAGTTGACCTCAAAGGGAGTGAAACCAGATATGGAGAAAGAGAAAGATCCATTACAGAGATGAACAGGCCAACTAACATCCAAGAACTTCAGACCTTTCTTGGTTTTATCCAGTATCTCTCGAAGTTTCTTCCCAATATGTCTGATACGTGATGTCAGCGCCCCCACTTCGTCAGGTTTTAGAAAAACCCACAAATTGGCACTGGGAAGAAGAGCAAGAATCAAGTTTCACAAAACTAAAACAGATGACCACTCAAGTGCCGGTGTTAAGGTACTTCGATGATAAAAAGCCTCTCACTCTGGCCGTGGATGCGAGCTCTAAACGGCTTGGAGCAACATTAGTCCAAGATGAGCAGCCCATAGTGTATGCCTCCCGAGCTTTCACCAAGAGTCAACAGCAATATACACAGATAGAAAAAGAGACTCTAGCGATATCATTTGGATGTGAGAAATTCCACCAGTACATTTTGGAAGAAATAGACCACAAACCGCTACAATCTATCTTCAGGAAATCGCTACATCACACTCCAGCAAGACTACAGCGAATACTGCTTACACTCCAGAAATATGATTTGAATATTGTTTTCAAACCAGGGAAAACTATGTTCTTAGCTGACACACTCAGCAGAGCTTTCTTACAAGAAACAAAGGAGAACTTGGAACTTATCGTTTCAGTCAACCAGTTGACATACTTACCAGTTACCCCTCAGGAGTACTTGAAGTTCAAGCAGCACACGACTGAGGATCCATAACTACAGAAACCTAAAACGACTGTCCAAAATGAATGACCGAATGACAAGGATAAAGGTCCACAGTGGATACAGAAATACCGAAACTTTAGTTTCCTGTATCGATGGCATTCTGTACAAAAACAACAAGTTGATAGTACCAGTATTCATGAGAAGCCAGATGGTGGAAACACTTCATCACATTTATGAATAGTTAAGTGTAAAACAAGAGCCCGTAAATAACTGTGTTGGCCGGGAATGGCATCAGAGATTGAAAGTATAATTTTAAAATGCAGCATTTGTGCCATTAATATGAAACAAAATCCGAAGCAACCCATGATGGTAACGGAAACTCCGGAAAGACCGTGGTCCATGGTATCTACAGATCTGTTTCATTACAGAGGAGGAAATTATCTGGTTACAATTGACTACTCTTCCAAATGGTCGGATATAGTAAGTGCAAACACGATTACTCACCCGAAGAGCCAATTCTCTAAACATGGGATTCCGGACACGTTGATTTCGGACAACGGAACACAATTCTCTAGTGGAGAATTCATCAACTTTGCAGAAACTATGGGTTTCTTTACAAGAGCAGCAGCCCACTCTTTGCACAAAGTAATAGACAAGTAGAACGGACAGTCCAGACTGTCAAGAATCTCATCAGAAATGCTATAGAAGACTTAGGATTATCGCTAGCACAGTTGTTTTTAGGTCAAATGCTAAAGACAGACATACCAACAGCGGAACCAATGCCAGGATATAACAGGAAATCAACATGAGACCATAGAATGGCAGCATAAAATTAACTTTGACAAACATGCTACCAGAAAACCACTCAGAGACCAAAGCAAAAAGAAAATGTCCTCATGAACAACATCACTTGGTGTTCAGCAACTGTTGAAGACCACCACATTTCGCCCAGGTCATACATCCTTAAAGACAACAAAGGATGCAAATTCCGCAGAAATCGAAGACACACCCCTCCCTCGAAAGCGCAAATGCATAACACAGAACCACATGAGCCTATTCTACAAGAAGCTTAACCTATCTCTCCGCCTACTACCATTCAGGAACACCACTCAGCATCAGAGAGTAAATCTGAAAGCTCATCAGATGTTACTCGTACAACCAGATCCGGCAGAGTCGTCAAGCAGCCAGGGAGATTCAAAGACTACCAGTGAAGTGCAGCTCCTGGCAAATGTTAATCGGTGTTTATTGTGATCCATTAGTGTTTATTGCGTTTAATTAATTTCGTTGGGAAACATTTTTCTTTGACTTGAATGAAAGATGAAAATAACGAACTGTATTCCTAAACTTCATAAAAAAAAAAACCCTTACAAACAAAGATACATTGCTGGATCCAGTAAATGTTCTACCAAGACCCTATCTTTGCTCCTCACGAAAATATTAACAGCTGTGAAGGAGAATTTTCAAACGCATTGTGCCACGACATATACCATAAGTGGTGTAAATCAAATGTGGATTCTAAAAAAATTCTAAAGAACTTTTAGTAAACTTGAAATCGCAAAACTTTTCTCAAATCAACAACATCAAAACCTATGATTTTTCAACACTTAACACGACCATTCCCAACGATAAATTAAAGACTAGACTTTTTGACATCATAGACAGTTGCTTCTTCAACAAAAATGGAAAACAGAAATATTCCTATCTAGTGATCGGTCATCCAAAAACTTATATATATTCATATGAAACAGAATTTATTCAAAAAATTCTACATGAGAAGGAAACATCTCTTGTTGTGGCCTTCAATTCGACATTTACATATATCAACGACGTTTTATCTATTTTAAAACAATAATAACTTTCTTTCATATGTGGATTCGATATATCCCTGTGAACTCGAAATAAAAGACACCCATAGACGTCCACTTCTGCTTCATACTTAGATATTTTATTGAAAGTGGATACTAACGGCAAACTAACAACACAACTTTATGACAAACGAGACGATTTCAGCTTCTCCATCGCCAACTTCCCATATTTATGTCACAATATTCCACTATCACCTGCATATTGTGTTTATATCTCTCAACTGATTCGATACGCAAGAGCTTGTTCAGCTTATGGTCAGTTTTTAAATCGAGGCAGGTAACTGACAAACAAGTTGATGGTCCAGGGGTTTCAACAGTCTCGTTTAAAGTCAGCATTTCGCAGATTCTAAGGTCTTATAATAATCTAGTTTGCCAATAGAACCCATCATTGGGTCAAATGCTATCTGACTTGTTTCATACCGATTGTTAGGCCATGCTGACTTGGTATGTCCAGGGGTCCCTGTTTGTCCAACTCTCTATTTTGTATTACTTATAGGAGTTATGAGATTGATCACTGTTCGTTGTTTCCCCTTTCACAGGGTTTACGACGGGTGTGAATGGTGAACAGGGGATGCTTGCTCATCTTATGCACCTTATTCCTCCTCTGGTATGTCCAGGGGTTCGTGAGTTTCCCCAACTCTTAATTTTCCTTTCTTTAAAGGAGTTATGAGTTTGATCATTTATCGTTATTTTCACCTTTTTATTAAACGCTTCTTCAAAAGTGTTTGTTAAATTGTTCCATGATATTCACCTTTCTCTAAACCCACCCCGTAGACAAGTTTATATGTAGGCTGTGTAATCTTCGTTTGGGAAAATGTGAATGGTGAACAGGGGATGCTTGCTCATCTTATGTACCTTATTCCTCCTCTGGTGTGTCCAGGGGTCCGTGTTTGCCCAACTATCTATTTTGTATTGCTTGTAGGAGTTATGAGATTGATCACTGTTCGTTATCTTCACCTTGCATTGCAACACAAACAGCAGACAACAGATTAACTGTAAAAATACTCTGCTGAAATATGTAGGAGTTAAACAATATTTTCAAGTAAACAATTACACCTGAAGTCGTTTCTCATATGATAATTAGACGGAAGGTTCGTCAATGTTAATACTATCTAAGCATGCCAGTGACGATAACTGTGAGATTTTTTTTAAACAAAACATCGTCAGTCTTGATTCAGTCGATAAAATCAAACTTCTTATTTTTAAAACTAGGGTATGTTTTAATGTCCATACGACCAAGAATACAGCAGAATTCAATGTAATTATCATAATGGATCATTTGTGCAGAAATGAGCGGTGTTTTTACCATACTTTAGTGGTATTAGCTACGAGAATATATACCGGTCGATAGGTGATGCTTGCTCCTCCTAGGTACATGATCCTACATTTGGTATGCCCATGTGTCCGTGTTTGCCCAACTCTTCATTTTATATTTCTTATAGGAGTTATGAGATTGATCGCTCACTGTTTGTTATCTTCACCTTACATTTCAACTTAAATTGAAAGAAATGCTACATTTCTTCAATTCAGAATATGGGATCCCACTATGTAAGCGTGGTTTTACTAAGTCTAAAACATTATTGCTGTTATTACAGTGAATAAAAGACAATACAACTATTTGATTTTTCAATCTTTAATATATATTTCAGTTCGACTACAATTTTGACCTTCGGCACTCATGACTGAATGCTGTGTAAAAATTATGTAATTTGTTAATACTGCACTCGTTGAAAGACAACACCATCCAAGGAACACTATGTTTAAACTGTTCGTGTTGATTAAATTGTCTATGGGAATTTATATTGACTATAGAAGTGCTTTCTGTGCTGGTCAGAAAGAGTTCATTAACAACTTGCTGATAATCTGTGAAATTAATAATCAATGTAGCAATTTAATTCAGCAAGCGTTATCAATCTTTTTCCACCTTGTCTATGCTTTTTTCTTGCAGATAGTTGGAGCGTGGCCACCATCGCATGTTGCATCGCTCCAAATGAGTTTTCCTCCACTTTTAAATATATAACCACAGTCTTCTTTGCCACTTGGATCGTTGGGTGCTCCTTTAGCCCAAGCATTATACGTCAACAACTTGCCAGAGGAGGACCACCTCCACTCCCCCTCCTTTGGTCTGTCTGTAGCACCCATCCAAAGAAAATGTTTCCAATCTAGATAATCATACCAAATGTTAATACTTATAAGATGAAATAGATTGAAGCTGTTAATGGTGATACATTTTAACATAATCAGATAATTAGTTCAGAAATCTGAAATGCTGTTGGGCATACAATTAGAAATAAATGTTCATGATGTCACCAGCATCATGATATTCTACTGTCTATTATATTCCGATACTTGAATAAAAATATATGAAAATACCTGTAAATGTCTTATAAAGCCATCGATTTTCACTTTCTGATGTTATGTCAATCAAATTTGCCTTGAGTGTTTTGCATTTGCTCTGGTGTTGGAAGAAGAATATAGAGTAAACATATAAGTAATAACTGATGTTACTGGAAAATGTAAACAGGAATACTTGGATATATGAAAAGGTAAAAATAACGAACAGATGAATCGCCTAACTCCTTTAGAAATACAAAATAGAGTTTGGTAAATTCAGACCCCTGTATATATCAGAGGTGTGATCAGGTGCTTAGGAGGAGTAAGCATCTCCTGTCGACCGTTCACACGCGCCGTGATCGCTATATCTCGTTTAGGTAATCAGTAGTCAAACTCAATGTGCAAAGAATGACCTAACAATTGGTATGAAACATGTCAAACAAACTTTAACCCACTGACAGGTTGTATTGGCAAACTAGATTGTTATATCGACCACAGAATTTGCAAAATGCTGACTTTAAACGAAACCCCTGTAACATCAGTTTGTGATAATGAAATACTGTATTGCTTCATAAATATTGGATATCGACGATGGAGAAGCTGAAATAACCCCGTTTGTCAGAAGGTTGAGTTGTTAGTTCGCCGTTAGTATCTACGAATACATTACAAACATTTTCTGACAGAGGGAACATCTTTTAATTAACAAACTTAACAGACTTTGTATTTATTAACAAGAATGTTTTAAAGGCCATCTAGATATTAGACGTAAATTATACAGTTGCTGTTCACTTTGATACATTTCTTTATACAACATTATATATTAAATGATTTAACATTTTCACCTTCACAACATATCTTATCAATTTTGAGGGGAAAATTTGAATAAATTAACCATTAATCATTGTCATAGTTTACATAATTAGTTTTTACCTTTGCTGAATCCCAGGTCCTTTTGTCAGACAGCAGCATATAACAGTTTCCTGAGAATGTTTTCCAGTCCTTCGGACATTCCCTGTCATTCTCTGTATGGTCTTAAAAATGACATTCAAGTTTAATCTGAGTCTTTTAGTGATAAATGTCATATATATATATATACTGTGGAATCATTTTATTCGGGGGGGGGGGGGGGGCAATGTTAAACAAAGTTTTGCTGGTTCGTGGGGACGTAATTTCGTGGATAGGCGATACGATGTCACTAGGAGAAATAACACTACTATGTTTAAAAAATGTTCGAGGACACGTATATTCGTGGGTAAGAGTGACCCACGAAATCCGCGAACATCAATAGACCAAGTACAATGATGATTCCACAGTATATATATATATATATATATATATATATATATATATATATATATATATGGAGGTCCAGGGGTCAGTGTATGTACAACTCGTTATCATATATTCTTATTTATTTTGAATATTCTCAAATTCATATATTACCATTTTTTTCTTTTGCAGATGACGAACATCCTGTCTGTGTACAGATGGTTTTAACTTTTGTTTCAAAATGCGTTTCCTTTAAGATTATAAACATGAAAAGGAAAATAGATTTGATGATCTAATACCGCCAACAGCCATAACGGTATCGTCATGAAAAATAAAATTGTCAGATAAGTTTTTGCAATTGAGTATCATTTGAAACTAAAAAAAAGAAACAAAATAAAATAACGTTGAAAATTACCGTCAACAAGTAACCATTTGTTTTGGCGGAATTTTGAAACGCAGCATGAACACCGTGAAGGTTTTTCTGGAAGATAGACAAATCCACAGACTTTCCTGGAAGTGATTTAGCGACCGTTTGAAGAACAATCGCTGCAATGTAAAGGCAAAACAGAGATGATATCATCTTTGAATTTAGCTACAAATTTATGGAGGACAAGCTATTTGTTAAACACTCTAATGCCTGATTAAATTTGACGACTTTTATAGGGTTGTTATTGGCTATTACATAGCGGAATTGCATGACCATGTGAACAGATGATATTGATTGTGTTTTAATTGTGTGTTTGCATGTGTCTAAAATTACAGAAGGAAAGTGATGTTTTCTGTTTCGCTGTTTTTGTTGGGTTTTGTGTGTGTCACAAATAGTTGTTCAAATATGGGCTACCAATTTTGATTTATTGGTTTATGTTGTTGCGTTTCACTCCCTTGAGAGAGAGCGGGCAAACATGTGGGCTTCCCACTCTCGTATGTCAACCATATTTCATAAAAGAATAATAAAGTCAGGATAAAAAGTTCAATGAACGAAATTCCGATTGTTAAGCCGTTCTTGGCACACTGATTTTGACTGCGGATAACTCCGTTTACCTGATCAGGATATGGGGCTCACGGCGGGTGTGACCGGTCAACAGGGGATGCTTACTCCTCCTAGGCACCTGATCCCACCTCTGGTGTGTCCAGGGGTCCGTGTTTGCCTAACTATCTATTTTGTATTGCTTGTAGGAGTTATGAGATTGATCACTGTTCGTTATCTTCACCTTGCATTTACACTATGCACAATACGGTAGAAAAGGGTATTATCCTAAAAATCACACAATTCACTGAAATGTCACTCACTCCCGTAATGCCCAACAATATGTTGTGCTATAAAATTCTCAACCCGCCAGCTACTTGTACTTTGACTAAATATATATTAATTTCCAATTATAACATCCCTAAATATCCTAATGTACTTATAATGAAATCTTAACTCCCATAGATATTCCCATTGGGTTTCCCATGAATGGGCCTCCCACTATATTATGGGTCTCCCACAGGGGTTCGTCTGCAACTCAATAATATCATGACTAATTAAATATAATTACACATCTACTCTGCCTTTATGTTATGGGAGATATATATACAAATTGCTTCTAAAGGTCAGTGTCCGATCTCGGTTGCTTGTGGGGGTTTGTGGTCCAGACGACTAGAATCGGCTTGTATTGATACCATTTAGGTACCCCTTGGTAACCTCAGTCAACCAATCGTTGACCCAAATATGCCTTGCGACACTTTCGGTATAAACAACCGGGGAAAATGCACGCGGACAAGATAGCTAATGTTGGAGTAAAATGGCAGTGTAACATTTATAAAACGACAAGTACAAGTAATACTTCGATAAAAATATAGACATGTGAATATTCAAAGATGAAACGTGATAAATGACGGACCATGAGCTCTTGAGCTCAGGATCGGGCCGAATCAATACGGAACCCGATTCTAAACATTGTAAACATATACAATGTGGCACACATGTAATCAGCGTGTATTATGAATATAAGCTAGCGTTTCATACCAATTGATTAACACGATATAATGCTGGACAGAATATATCATGTAATAAACTGATGACAATAATCATGTGAGCTGCGAGTGATATATGAGGTGAAGAACAGAATTTCGTAACAATGTGCATGTAAAAAAAAAAAAACCTCCGAAATATTTCATTTACATTATACATTACATTTTATGTTTGCATTCGGGGGACCTGAGTTCGATTCTTGATCCTTGAATCACGTCAAACTTAAAACGTTTACAACAGATAGTAACGTTTCCTTCACCAAACACCTGGCAAATGACGTACGAGTTACGGATCTTTAAAATATAATCAGTAAAAAGGAGTCACGGTAGACTTTGGATAGAAACCTCACTGTTATTGCTGTGAGAACTACATTTGACCCAATGATAGGTTGTATTGGCAAACTAAATCGATATAACGACCATAGAATTTGCAAAATGCTGACTTTAAACGAAACTGTTGAAAGCCCTGCACCATCAACTTGTTTGTCAGTAGCCTGGCTCGATTTAAGAACTGACCATACGCAGAACAAGCTCTTGTACATGTATATTGAATCAGTTGAGATATATGCACACCACATCCAGATGATAATGAAATATTGCTACATGAATATGGGAAGTTGGCGATGGAGAAACTGAAATCATCCCGTTTACACTGACCCTATTATAATGTATTCATAAAATATTTTGCACCATTACGAAGATCCTATGGAATATGGAATTTCCGAGTTGTCCAATGGTTATGTAATGAGATGTAAAACATATTTTCTTTCACACGCGGAGGGTACAAATGCTTGTCGATGCTTACATATATTGCCTAAAGGATGAATACCAGACGTCAAGCAACCACACGAACTGCACGGACACACACTTTTAGTAAGTTTATTAGTATTTAATGATAAAATAACTCAAACAACAATAAATAATTACCATCTTTCTTTGATAAAAGTATCCCTCGTGCAGAAGAAATAAATAATAATACCCATTCAATTTAATTGCCTTGTTCAAACATATTATTCTTGACATATCTTTTATTCTCATTTACATAGCCAATCTGTAATATGTGTATACATCTTGTTACCCACCCTAACGTTCAACAGAATACTAAACACACTTTCATCACAGAAGAGCTGATATCACGGAAATTGCGTATTGTAGCTCTCACCCAACATCCTCAGAATAAAAAAAATCAGATAGGATTACATTATTGTGACTTAAAGGACACCACCAATAATCTCCCAAGATGATTTGGTTATTGCATAAAATGTAGGGTTTTCTATATAAAATGTCGTTTTTAACGCCAATTGGGCCCAGTGTGAAAATGAAAATTCTGAAACCTTATTACACATCTAAAGGACATCAATAATTACCTCTTAAAGATTATTTGGCTACTGTGGAAAATGTAAGAGGTGTCAGGGGAACCATGTTTTTTGTCGAAAAAACGTTCTTTTACTCCTATTTTGCCCCTAGCATGAAAAACCAAAGTCCAAAAACGTATTGCACATCTTGAAGACAACAGCTGTGAGGTCATTTGGGGGAATAATTCCTATTTTCATTTTTACCATTATTTCCACAATAAGAATTCTTTTGTGGAAAAAAAATGTTGATAACTTTTGTTAGGTGATTTTATCAGTTTTCAAGTCTACGTTGCAATTTTTACTGTCTTATTGGTGAATCATGTGTACACATCTTTTAAGTTACTCCCCTTACATCGGAAGATTGTCGCTTCACATATATAGCCTTAACCACTCACATGGCTTATGGCGGGTGTGACCGGTCGACAAGGGATGCTTAATCCTCCCAGGCACCTGATCCCACATCTGATGTGTCTATTGCTTATACGGTTTATGAGATAATCATTGTTCGTTATGTTCGCCTTTCATTTACGCGTATGCAAAAACAAACAGGGTATACTAAAGCTTATAGTACCAAATTCTTTATCATGCTGAGTTGTAAGAGGTGCATTACATAAATGTTTAATCAATGTTTAAATTCTTCAATTTTATGGAGAACACGTTTTAAAACGTACATATCGTAAAATTATAAGGTTGGAGAATGAGCGGATGTTTTATAGTCATATTTGATGTTTATTTATGTTCAAGTTATGATGGAATGAAAAACAAGAATTCAAAAGTGATTTGAAAAAGCAAAAGACGCCTGGAAATGAAAACATGATGCGCTAAGTGGGAGTGGTGGTCAGAGCAGATGAATTCACAATATTTGAAAATTCTTCACAAGCAAAATAAAGTCAAAATAAAAGCTATAAATCCTAAATCGTGGGGAAGGGGGTTTCAGGAGTTGATCCTTCAGTTCAATGCATTCATGTGCGACTACATATGCCAGAAGTGGTGTTAATCAAATGTGGATTCTAAAAAATTCTAAAGAACTTTTAGTAAACTTGAAATCGCAGAATTTTTCCCAATAAATAACATTAAAACCTATGACTTTTCAACACTATGCACGACCATTCCTCACGATAAATTAAAGACTAGACTTTTTGACATCATAGACAGTTGCTTCTTCAACAAAAATGGAAAACGGAAATATTCATATCTAGTGATCAGTCATTCAAAAACTTACTTTGTTAAACACCACTCTGATTCCACGCACAAGTACTCTGAAGTTGAAATAAAAAATATGCTAGAGTTCCTAATTGACAATATCTTCGTGGTCTTTGGTGATCAGGTCTTCCAACAGTCTGTTGGAATTCCCATGTGCACGAATTGTGCTCCTTTGTTAGCTGACCTGTTTCTATATTCATATAAAGCAGAATTTATTCAAAAACTACGTGAGAAGAAAACATCTCTTGCTGTGGCCTTCAATTCGACATTTAGATATATCGACGACGTTTTGTCTATTAACAATAATAACTTTCATTCATATGTCGATTTGATATATCCCTGTGAGCTCAAAATACAGCACACCACAGAGTCGTCCACTTCTGCTTCATACTTCAACCTTAGATATATTTTATTGAAAGTAGACATTAACGGCATATTAACAACTCAACTATATGACAAACGGGATGATTTCAGCTTCTCCATCGTCAACTTCCCATATTTATGTAGCAATATTCCATTATCACCTGCATATGCTGTTTATATATCCAACTGATTGGATATGCAAGAGCTTGTTCTGCGTATAGTCAGTTTTTAAATCGAGGTAAGCTACTGACAAACAAGTTGATGGTACAGGGGTTTCAGCAGTCTTGATTGAAGTCAGGATTTTGCAAATTCTATGGTCGTTATAACGATCTAGTTCGTTAATAAAACCTATCGTTGGGTCAAATGCTGCCTGACGTGTTTCATACCGAAAGTTACGCCGTTCTTGGCATACTGATTTTGACTGCGGATAACTCCGTTTACCTGATTAGGATATAGGGCTCACGGCGGGTGTGACCGGTCAACAGGGGATGCTTACTCCTCCTAGGCACCTGATCCCACCTCTGGTGTGTCCAGGGGTCCGTGTTTGCCCAACTATCTATTTTGTATTGCTTGTAGGAGTTATGAGATTGATCACTGTTCATTATCTTCACCTTTCATTATTTGATAAAGATTTGTCATACCAGGGGTACTATTCTGTTGATATACGGCCTAAATAAGCGTCAGTACTAATTTAAAAACGTTAGAAATTGAAATTCCCGCCATCTATAGAGGCTGCCAAGATGTGGAACTCTTTTGTATTCAAGACAACAAAAATCAATAATTTTGACGTCACACCGTCTGTTCCTGTTTTGATGAGAACAATGTGCATGTGGTAGATTTTTACAAAGAAGTAGCTTGATGCCTTCCTGTCAAGCAGTCAATTGGACTAATGCGAAGGGGAAATGTGAAAAAGGTTCCCCCCCCCCGAAATTCCTGACCCAACCAAGTCATTTGAAAAGAAACGACTATGTAAATTGTGGATCCATTATTTGCGTAATGACAAGTTGAGGTTCGAGACATTTGTATGAAGAACATGTACCGTCTGCCTGGTCTGCGAAACGACTGAACGTCTTCTTTTCTTAATTTCTTCTTGCGAAAGAATGGGCTCAAATCTATGCGGCTCGAAACTTAACTTTTCGTGACTTGTCATGTTTACAGTACTGCTGATGAAATAAACCGGAACCAACAGTGTGACGTCATAGATTAAACTTCAATTGCCACTGTCTTAGCGGCGGGTTATTTAAGATATATGATTGATTAACATTTGATTCAATCGTTAACCAAGAATTTTTGTTGTTAAAGACTATCATTTACGTTATCAGTAAGTAATACTTTATTCATAAAAGCAAAAATGTTGTTAGGCTTGCCTTTTCCTTTAAACGATAAACATGTACAGGAATATCAACAGAATATGCCCATATTTTTGCAAATCCCATCGGGTTTCCCAAAGAAGAACTGCGGATTTCTATTGTGCACTTTTTCATTGGATTTTTGGTTTGCAAATTATCAAGCATGCAGCTGTTCTTTCTCAATACTGAGTAAATCGAAAATCGTCGCTAAATTTCTCAACTCTAATATCCGAGGTCACAAGAATTGATATGATTTTGCTTAGTTTTGTTGGAATGTTGTTTGATTGTATGTGTTTTAAGGTGAGTGGGTGGTATTTCAGCAATATTTTGGTAATTCAGGTTTAGCCGTAGTTCTCCGCTTCTGGAACTTTAATGTCTCTGTGGCGGCCACGTTTTACAACTCCAGATACTTTTTCGCATCATGGGGTCGTGATTTTTCCCGCAGGTCCAACACATAACAACTCCATCCGAAGGATTCAAAATTTAAAAGGATACATTGCTTGATAAACACAGCTGTTGAATATAGATATACATAAACTGACAGGATTTTATGAACCGCAAATATCGTTACGTGAGAACAAAAGAAATGTTATACTTTTTTCTTCATATATGAATATTGCAACAAAAACAACAGACAGCATTTGAACTATGAAAATACTGTGCTGAGATATGACGTAGTTGAGCAATATAAGTACACATGTATACCTGAAGTCGTTTCTCATATCATAGTCAGACTGAAAACTTCCATGTTATCACTAGAGGTCTAAGCATTCCAGTGACAATAATTCTACGGTTTTTTTTGTTTTTTGTTTTTTTTGTTTTTACAGGAAATCGCCCGTCTTGATTTAGTCACTAGCATGAAAGGTGAAGATAACCAATCTCATATAAGGAATACAAAATAAGAGTTTGGAATACACAGAACCCCAGCCATACCAGACATGGAATCAGGTGTTTAGGAGGAGTTAAGCATCCCCTGTCGACCGGTCACACTCGCCGTGAGCCCCCATGTCTTGATCAGTTAAACTGTGATTAAAATCTTTGTGCCAAGAGCGGCCTAACAATCGGTATGAAACACATCAGACAGCATTTGAGCAGATGTTTAAAAGCCCATAGCTCCAACAATGCAACAAAATTCTTGAATGTATGTAATTATCATTATGGATTATTTGTGCAGATTGAGCTATGCATACTTTAGGGCTATTAGTTACAAGAGTACATTGTATACACTTCAACTTAAATACAATGCAATAAATTCCTAACGCCACAGTTCTTCTAGAAACGTTTTGGGATCCCAATATGTAGGCGTGGTTTTACTATCTATAAAGCATTATTATTGTTACTACAGCAAATAAAAGACAATAAAACTATTTGGTGTTACAATATTTTAATTCATGATTCAATTCCACGATAATTTTGAACTTCAGCACTCGTGACTTGAATGGCCTGTAAAAATGAAATTCATTGATGATTTATTCATTGAAAGACAACATCATCCAAGGAATATGTTTAAAGTGTTCTTGTTGAATCACTCAAATGTTATTTATTATAATTGTTTTGATTGAACCCCCCCCAAACCTGAACGAGAATTTACACATCAATAAATCCGAAAACGACATGTGTTCCATACACGCCTGAAAACAAATAAAGTAGTGCGGCGAATTTATTCAAATATTTGAAATTGTTAATAGTAAACAAATTGAAATTATAAGAATCAAATACTTCACACTTTTATTCAGTTTTTTGAGTAAATTGTCCAGCGTTTACGCATCGATAAATTCTTTAAAAACATGCTTAATCCTATATTAAATCGACAATGTGAAATATTGATTAAGGAAGGGCTGTCTTTGCAAATTTCTGTGCAGAAAGAGTTCATCAACAATTTTCTTATCGATGACAATCTGTAAAATTAATCAATTTAGCAATTTCATTCAGCAAGCGCTATCAAACTTATTTCACCTTGTTTATGCTTCTTTCTTGCATAAAGTTTGAAGTTTATGATAGCATTCTTTATCGTTCCAAAGAAGTTTTCCTCCATGTTCATAGACTTGACCACAATCTTCTTTGCCTCCTGCATCGTTGGGTTCTCCTTTGCCCCAAGCAGTATACGTCAACTTTTTCCCAGAAGAGGACCACCTCCATTCCCCTTCCTTTGCTTTGTCTGTGGCATCGATCCAAGCAGAATGTTTCAAACCTATAGAATCATGCTAAATGTTAACACTTTCTAAGATTAAATGAATTGAAGCTGTTGATGATGATAAATTTCAACATAATCAGATACATGTAATTAGCTCAGAAATTTTAAATGCTGTTTGGCATAGAATTAGAACTAAATGTTCCTGATGTCACTAGTATCTATTCCATTCTGATATTTGAATGAAAATGTATCACATTACCTGTAAATATCTTACGAAGCCAACGACTTTCACTTTCTGATGTTATGTCAGCCAAATTTGCCTCGAGTGCTTTGCATGCGCTCTAGTGTTGTATTATTAAGTATTATTAAAAAAAACCATTATTACATATAGTCAAATTCTAAATATTGACATGATGGTAAAACTTCTTGTACACATCTTTTTTTTTTTTTTTTACATAGATTACATTTTACTGGAAGATATAAACGCGAATACTTGGATATGAATACATTCCAAACATTTTCTGACTGAGGAAACCTGTCTCGACTGACAAGATGAACAGCCACTGTTTTAAAAGAATGCTTGAAAACTGTTTAGATATTAGGGCTAAAATATATAACTCCTGGTGAGTTTTAGGCATTTCTTTATTTTACAACATTATGATATATTATATTGTGTTGTTTTTTTTTGAGCTTCACAACAATTCGTATCAGTTTTTAAAAAAGACCCGGATAGATCAATCATTGAAAAGGCTTATATAATTAGATTTTACCTTTGCTGAATCCCAGGTCCTTTTGTCCGACAGAAGCATATAACAGTTTCCTGATAATTTTTTCCAACCCTTGGGGCAATCCTTGTCATTTTCTGTAGAATATTATTATAGGATTAAACATTCTTTTTGAAGAATTTATCGATGTGTAAACTCCGGACATTTTACTCACAAACTGAATAAAAGTGCGAAGCACTTTTATGTTAAGTTTGTGAGTAAAATGTGCGGAGTTTACACATCGATAAATTCGTCTAAAAGAATGTTTGATTTTATAATTCCAATTCATTCACTTTATTAACGATTGCAAAAAATTTGAATAATTTCCCTGCACTATGTTATTTGTTTTCAGGCATGTATGAATACATCGCGTTTTCGGATTTATTGATGTATAAACTCTTGTTCAGCTTTATTTTTGTCCATCAAAACAATTTTAATAAATAACATTGGAATTATTGTAAATCACATTCACTTGTACAGCATGCAAGGTGAAGATAACGAACAGTGATCAATCTCATAACTCCTATAAGCAATACAAAATAGAGAGTTGGTCAAACACGGACCTCTGGACACACCAGAGGTGGGATCAGGTGCCTAGGAGGAGTAAGCATCCCCTGTCGACCGGTCAATATTTCTCCAAATTTGATAGTTTCTCTTTATTGTTTCATTTTAGGTTATTGCATACAATTTAAGTAATGTATATTTTGTGTAAGATTGACATAGAACAAGATTGTTCAGTAGAATATGCATATGTATTATTTTGTTACAAGAATACTATTTTTCTTCACATTTTACCTTCTGAAGATGACGAACATCCTGACTGTGTGCAAATGGTTTTCACCTTTGTTTCAAAATGTGTTTCCTTTAAGATAATAAACATGATAAGGAAAACAAATTTGATATTTACCGCTAAAAACCAAAATTGTGTCATCATAAAAATAAAATTTAGAACAGTTTTTGCAATTGAATATCATTTAAGACTAAATAATAAACAAAATGAAATAACGTTGAATATTACCGTCAGTGAATAACCATTTGCTTTGGCGGAGTTTTGAAACCCGGCATGAACACTGTGAAGTTTCTTCTGGAAGACAGCAAAATCAACAGATTTTCCCAGCAGTGATTTAGCGTCCGTTTGAAGGACAATGGCTGCAACGTAAAGGAAAAACAGAGAAAGAATCATCTTTGAATATACCTATGAATTTCTGGTAGGCAAGATATTTGTTAAACACTCTGATGACTGAATAAATTTGAAGTCTTTTATATGTTTGGTATTGGTTATTATATAGCGGAATTGCATGACCACGTGAACAGGTGATATTGATTGTGTTTTAATTGTGTGTTTGCATGTGTCTAAAATTACAGAAGGAAAGTAAAGGAAAGTGATATTTTCTGTTTCGCTGTTTTTGTTGTTTTGTTTTGTTTTGTTGTCACAAATAATTGTTCAAATATGCACTACCAATTTTGGTTTATTGGTTTATGTGCATGTAAAAACTCTTTTAAAAATTCCAATTTAGATTATACAATATATTTTGTTTGCATTCGGGGGACCTGAGTTCGATTCTCGATCCTTGCATCACGTCATACTTAAAACGTTTACAACAGATGGTGATTTTTCCTTCACCAAACGCCTGGCAAATGACGTACGAGTTACGGATCTTTAAAATATAATTTAAAAATGGAGTCACGGTAGACTTAGGATATAATCTTCACTGTTATTGGTGTAAAAACTACCCCTTTGTGGCGTAAAGCTGATGTTTCCGTGATAAACCTGCAAACATTCAATCTACGTAGAATTTTTTTGATTTATTCGATATAGAGACCTGCATTGACAGTCAGAGTATGTATATCTTGCATTTCCTATCTATACAATATTCAGTTGGGCAGGGAAATCAGTATAAGAGAGTATATCATACCGGTCAATATCTGGCAGCTTCAAGGCTTCTAAACAGCCAGTAGTTAAGGATGTTCTCTCCTGGTTTGAATTGTTTTGAATTTGAAGCATCAAACTTTTTTGATAAACCATTTTAACTGATACATTTTTATCTAAAAGACATTTAAAACATAAAAAAGAGTATGTTAGTGTGGACTTTAAAGAATTACAGCCCCTCAAAGTTGTCCCTTTGCTGAAACTTAATTTTTCATGAAAATCACCAATTTTCACAAGAAACACACTATAAAACAAATATTAAGGACAGAATAATCTTGACTTTATTTTATTTTATGAAAATTAAGCAAAATTGATTATTTCAATAACTTTTACATAAAAGATATCACCAATTCTACAAAAAATCAAGTATAAAATAACATAATTGGATAAAATATCATACAAATTTGAAGACCTATTTCATAAAGATTTGAAGACCTATTTCATAAAAAATTCAACCTAGGGAGAATATCTGTATCAAACCTTTTCTGATATTACTAATGTAGATTTGAATCATATTTTTGCTTACTTTAAATGAAAAAAATGTGTGGGGTAGTGTACATTGAAACAAAGATTTGAACCATTTTGTGTCCCCATCCCCCTTCTTACACTGACATACATTCTAAACAATAACAATATACGATTTGTTATAAAATCTGTATTTTTCAATTCATATTTACAAATTCTATATATTTCTTTCATTATATGATAAATAATCAGAAAACATAAATAATATATGCATATATACAATACTACTTCGTTGATAACTAAAGAATGTGTAAAACATATGCCCCGCATCCGCATTTTCTAATTTCCATGCACTGTGACCTTGATCTTTGACCTCCTGACCCCCAAATTGATAGGCATCTTCCTTCTTTGTATGTATCCACATGTCCTTTGGTTTGAATAGAATGCAAAGAACTTCAGTTATTATCCAGAAACCAGTTTTAACGGTCAACTTCCATGTGGCCATGAGGAAGAAATCTGCACTTCCCAGTATGGTTCCTCATATGATGATAGTACGACTCATTCCTCTCACTGTGGTTACCAAATGAATGTAGCTAAAAATCAAACATTGGATCAATTTCTATCAATACCGTAAATTCTTAACAATAGAACAGAATATACTATTAGGTTTACCGCCAGACTGCTAATACACCAACTTCAAATAACTCCAATTTTTGTCCAGCCAGGGATTATGTTTTAATGCCTTGCCCAACAAATTGTTACTCTAAAAGAATTTCTTATGCAAAATGTTATATATGAATTTGTTTGTGCATAAATGACTGTTTATGAAATATATGCTGAAATTCTAATCAGGATATTTTTAAAATGTGCATTTTCAATACCGTATAAACAAATTTTAACATGATTAAAACTTTTTGACAATTAGACTCTGAAGGGATAATTAAATAAAATTTTGATAAAATAATTTCATTCTCCAGAACTGATCAGAAACAATTATCGATGTAGTAGCCCAATAGAAACACATCTATACATGTATCTACATGTATAGTCAACAAAATTATCCTTTGTTTTAACTAATTTGTACACGAACGGCGCACCATAGTTCTCTAGATGGGAGAAACCCACTTTTCCCTTTGAATTCTTTTTAATGAATTAAATTCGCTGTATACAATGGCGGTTTTTTAAAACAATGATATATATTACACTTTTTAATCAAAATGATGCTTCAATAATGATACATTGAACGTTAGAAGCGATCAACAACGGAAGTTCAACAGTCAAATTAGAGGGGGGGGGGGGGGGGGTAATCAACTTCAGCGAAAATATTTCAAGATCAAAACAACGCGAAAGGATTCGTCAAAAAAAAAAAAAAGCAATCGGGTCAACAAATTTTACGCGTAGTGCTTACTTCCTGGAATCGAACCAAAATCTAGTGTTAATACGGTATTTCGGCGACGAAACTTCGTACAGATCACTACCGCATGGTAACAGCAAAAAAGAAAATGAATTCGTGAGAACGTGTCCATCTATTATTCAACAAATTAAAGATGACTCTGAAAATGGATTGTCGCCATCTCAAATTTTCGATAAATCAAATGCAGCAAAAAGAGTCCCCAGCGGTGAATATATCGGTGTCATGAACGCTCGCGATGTAAAACAGGTCAAGAACATCACAAGTGTTAATAATGCAAAGAAATAAAGCAAAGACGAAATCTATAACTTAATTTTGCTAGGCTATCATTTATATGGATTCGTTCACGAAATTAAGGTTTTTCCTGATTTGGTAGTTATTTTAGGTTTACCAGAAATGTTTCAAATTTTCAATCAGTTGTTAGACATAGATGATTCAAGTTTTTCAATTTGCATGGGCTATGATACTACTTTTAATCTTGGTGATTTCTATGTTACTCCCCTGATTTTCAAACATGCACTTTTTGAGAGCAAACCAAGTATACCGTTAGCTTTTTTGGTTCACGAGCGTAAGTATAAAAAATGTCACGAGCGTTTATTTGATTATATAGCTGAAAAAATCCCCAAAATTACCACAAACAAAATTGCAATTGTCACTGATAGGGAAAAGGATGTATCAAATGCTCTAAGCAAAATGTTACCGAATTGTGTAAATTTGTATTGTTGGAATCACTTGAAACGGGATTTTAAGTTTTGGTTACAAAAGAATGGTGCTCAGAGCAATGAAATATCAGTGTATGTACAGGTTTTATTTCAGGTATTACAGAGTGATAAGGATAACGTGGAAGAAGTTATTAATGATATTACTGAAAAATGGTCACAATCAGCTGTGAATTATTTTAATACATGTTTAAAAACTGACAATTTAGAACATGAAGCAAAGTGGATAATCCAACAATTCCCGGGCCTTTATAATCCCTTTTCAGGTATCACCAACAATGCATCAGAAAGTCTAAACAATGTTTTGAAATTACATGTAAACGGTAAAGAACTACCAGTAGATGCCTTGACGCTAAGTTTACATTTATTGCAGTACAGATATTCAATGTGGAATGGCGGGTATTGGTCAGTACAAATTATGAGATATTTTTTCTTGTATACAGATACCATAAGATGAGATTGTAATCCCAAAGAAATTGTTAGAACCTGGTGAGATTATAGATTATGTTAAGGGTACGTTAGGAAGCTTATAATTGCCTTCCGAACCTTGTTGTGATGATTTGTGTGATCCTGTTATTGATAAACATTCTGATGTAAAAAAAAATAAAAAATTATTGAAACGGATGTCCAAAAATTTCCTGAAATCTCCGCGAAAGGTCACAGGCATGTTTGGCTAAGTAGAAAATGATGGCGTTACTTTTGTAGAAAATCAAAAAGCATTCGTTATTAACGGTAAGAATAATAAAAAATACGCGGTAACATTATTTCCAAAAGAAACGTGTCAATGTCCGGCTACGGGAACCTGTTATCACATTTTGGCAGCGCGAATCAAAATTGGGGACAATATTACAGAGACAAAGAAAAATGTTAATCTTAAACAACTCTCAAAAAATAATTTGAAACGTAATGATAAAAAATCAGGAAGGAAAAACCGCGACCGAACGATTATGACAAAGATGTCATACCAGCTCCTGATTTTGCCGCTGCCTTGGAAAATGAGGTAAGTGAGGAAGCAAGTAAGGCTAAAAAAAATCAAACTGGAAGAAAGAGAACTTCATGACGGTAAAAATGATTCTGATAAAAAATGGGTTTATTCTCTTAAATTACCTCATAAAGAAACTATTTTAGATCCCGGGGATGGATTTGCTCTGATATCATGAACCAAACTCTACAGATTATCTCCAATCAGTTTCATCATATTAATGGTGTTCAAATGACAAATCTTGCTCCAATTTTCGACATTTAATCAAATTCATGGAAATGTAATAAGCAATTTCAATCTACTTCACCGCCACCAGTGCAAATACATGACACGGGTAGGGATCATTGGGTTCTATCTTTGGAGTCTAAAGACAACGAGGTTTGTATTTTGGATAGCTTAAGTAATATGAAAAACTACACTCTTAATACACCAGTACTTGAAATTCAGTTGTCATTAATTTACGGGAGGGCAAAAACGTCTATTCCTATAAAATTTTTTTAGATATTCAACAGCAAGAAAATGGTAACGATTGTGGTTTATTTGCCATTGCAAATTTAGTGGAAATTTGTTATAATGAAAATTGTTTTGAGAGCAAAACATATTTCAAAACCGAGTGTATAAGGGAACATCTAATTCAGTGTATAGAAAACGGTTCATTTTACTAAATTTCCACAAAATAATAATTTTGTTTCTAATGACACTAAAACATAAAATTGTTAAAATTCAATGTTGTTGTTTATGTGCTCTCCCGGATTGGGTGGATGCAATGGTAGGGTGTGGTTTTAAAGTGGGGAGAAAATGTTGTGATGTTTGGAAGCATTCAAAGTGTGCAAATGTTTCACCAGATTGTAATGAATGATTGTGTACTGAACATTATCGTGGGGAAAAAAATCAAATTCAAATACTATGTTGAGTTTTTTATTACAATTTTATCATTGATTTAATTACAGAAGAGTAAGTCCACTTCACGGTTATGAATTTCACACTTCGTAATTAGGTCAACACCTGTTGCTGATTACCAACTCCTCGATTTCGACATGAAAATGTGCCTATTTTTATCCGTTCCAGCATGGTTTTCATATACTTACCATTAACAAAATGCAAAAAACCATATATATTTAAAAAGGTCTTGCCCCGTAGATTTCGGGATATTTATCCGAATAATATAATATAAATTGTTTTACGAGATATTAAAGAGTATACAATACATACCCCTTCACGACGCCTCCATATTTTCACAACATTTACTCATTCCGGCAGGATTTTCATGTATTAGAAATCATCTAAATGCTATGAATTTGTTATGTTCTGAAAGTATTTGCCCTATAGATTGTGTGAAAGTTTACCGAATAAGAAAATATTAGATATTTTAGGAGATATAAAGAAATATGTGGCACTGACTACACTTGGATCACCGCTACACCGGCAGGATTTTCATAGTCTTATCGATAACAAAATGTTAATATCTTATCAAATTCTGAAAGGCGTTGCCCCATAGATTATGGATTGTTTTTACTGAATAAAAATATGATGAGTATTAGCGGAGATATAGGTACTTTTTTGAGTACCACTACCTCCATTCCGGACTCATTCTGGCCTTTAGTCTTGCCCCGAGATTCGCTCATTACCGACTAGGCGGGATCGGGATCGGGAAGATCGCAGATCAATTTAGGTACAAATCTATTAGTATCTATTAGTTTGAAGATTTTATTTTCATAAAAAAATGTCTTTTTAAAAACTTACAAATTCATTCAACACTATATCAGCAACTCTGGTTCGGGTACTACATCGCTAACATTCTTCCATTCCCCCTCTCGTCTGACACTATGTAAAGTACGCGTACTGTGTCACCATGTGTGTGGTTGTGCCTGCTTGTCTGTAATTTTCTTTGTCTGCCACCAACTTGTGAGAATATCGGATGCAGCCTGATCTATAACTGCCGTTTTACTTCTAACGAATCGCCCATGTATGTTTCTGGACTGCTGTAGAATAGACTAAATGCGACATCGTACAGTGTGCGTCTTCGAGCTCGAGTTTGTTTACAATCGTAACGTCATCATGAATGTCGTAAAATGAGAAAAAAAATTAAAAAAATTGTCATGTTTTAATTAATTTTTGTTAGTTTATTAACTTACTGACAAACAAAAACAGATATTAATGTTCTATTTTGTGCATAGGAAATAAAACACACGCATCCTCATATTTACGTAAAATTACCACAAGAATACATCCTTAAGTAAGGTTAACAATGAATGATTACAATTATGCAACAGACATAGCCTATAAACCCCTTTCCTTACAGTGACAAGGCAATGTTATATTACACATAATATAATGTTATGAAGTATGATATTACATCATGAATATGAGTTACCGTACCTAAACTGGATTCCTAAACTACATAAAAACACTTACAAACAAAGATACTTTGCTGGATCAAGTAAGGTTTCTACCAAGCCCCTATATATCGAATCGATATGACGCCATAAAATGGCTGAAATACTGCCAAAACGGCATAAATCCCCAATCAATCAATCAATCGAATCGATATATGAATGAAAGTTATAATTGTTGATAGACAAAACGTCGTCAGTATCTCTAAATGTCGAATTGAAGGCCACAGCAAGAATGTTTTCTTCTCACGTAGAAGTTTTTGAATAAATTCTGCTTCATATGAATATAGAAATAAGTCAGCTAACAAAGGAGCACATTTCTTGACCATGGGAATTCCAACAGACTATTGGAAGACCTGATCACCAAAGACCACGAAGATATTGTCAATGAGCAACTCTAGCATATTTTTACTTCAACTTCAGAGTACTTGTTGGTGGAATCAGAGTGGTATTAAAACAAACCAATTTTTGGAAGACTGATCACTAGATATGAATATTTGTGTTTTCCATTTTTGTTGAAGAAGCAAATGTCTATGATGTCACAAAGTCTAGTCTTTAATTTAAGGTAAGGAATGGTCGTGTATAATGTTGAAAAGTCATACGTTTTAATGTTATTGATTTGGAAAAAGTTTTGCGATTTCAAGTTCATTAAAAGTTCTTTAGAATTTTTAGAATCCACATTTGATTAACACCACTTCTGGCATATGTAGTCGCACAGTACGTTTGAAGTTTCTCCTTCACAGCTGCTAATATTTTCGTGAGGAGCAAAGATAAAGGCTTGGCAGAACACTTACTGGATCCAGCAATGTATCTTTGTTTGTAAAGGTTTTTATCTATGAAATTTAGGCATCTAGCATAGATACGGTAACTCATCCGACCCATTGACCGGGATATTAAATGTGTCTAAACCTGAAGCATGGTTTTGAAGAATTTCATCTTTTGAAAGGGCAGTCGGAGTATAAGTACGATTACCAAAAGTGGAATTAATGCCAAAATACAGTTGTAATAATAAGCCTTACAAACAAAGATAATGTTGTTACAAGCTTTGTCAACTGGAACCAAAATATATTACTCATATAACCTATGTTATTCTTTTATCACTTCTGCTTTACCAAACACAGAAGGATAGATGGTACGTACTTTTGCTTTGATGTGTCTAATGCGGGATTTTAATATTCCTCTTATACTTTTAAACCATTCTGACAATGAGCAACGTTCTTTTTCATATTTAGCCCATCGTCTGGCATAATCTTCGACAGAATTCATAATAGAGATGAAGTTATGTCGTTAATTGACAGACCGAGGCTCTCTATATTTAGGACCTTTTTAGAATAAATGATTTGAGGTCTTCATTTTTATCTATTAACATCACCAGTAATGATATGTCCAGCTGGACTATAGTTGAAAGAAGATGAAGAACAAGAAAACGTAGGTGGATTAAGTATAAAATACTCTATATCTAGGCACTGCAAAGTTTGTTTATAATCATAAAGTTTGGATGTAATAGTAGAAGTGTATTTGTAGGAAATACTAGCTGTCAACTTGAACTTGAAATATGTTGGAATACAAGACGGAACTCTTTTATGACGTAGAACTATAAATCCATTTATTTTAGTCAGACTTAAACATATTTTATTTTTGAGGATTATTTCAGAAACACTATTCCGCAATTCTACCGGAAATAAGTTAGCAAATACACGAAGAAAGGTTAGACAAAAGTTGTGACAAAATATTAAATTTTTTTAAGATTCAGAAGCTATGGAAAATAGTTAATTTGTAGAAAAACGATATGCTAAAAGAAAGACCAACAAGGGCGAAAAAGAAGGGAGCTGAAGTTAGTAGAAATGGACGAACAAATAATGCTGTGGAAGGCCAGGACCAGTTGAAGTTCAAGAGCAGACGACAATGGAAACATAAAAAAATGGATTTGAGGAAAATTAGATGCACCACCCAGGCCCAGGAATGAACCATCGGGATTTCACATGGAGGATCCCAGAGAATCCGTTTGAGGTATAAATGACATAGATATACGAAACATGGTCAACAGTTGCAATAATATCATTATACTTAATGTTTCACAAGAAATAAAAAAAAAAATAGTAAGTGGTAAGTATGAAGAATTGGCAAAACTGTTGATCAATTTTAATGTGCCACAGAAACAAACAATTGTAATGGTGCATGGGGAACTACAAACATCCCAGACAAATTCTAAAAATTGAACAGTGGACGGATGCATTTATAATATTTTGTAGAATTTATTTAGAAGCACATCCTGCAAAAACTTCAGAAATTTTGAAATACATGAATGATGTAAGGTTAGCAGCATCTAAGTCAGGAAATCCTGGATTTAAAGAGTATGGCCAACAATTCAGATTAAAAATGGCAAAGAACCCTACATAACCATAGGTAGAAGCCGATTCGAAATTATGGTTGATGTTTGTTTTACCTGCTGTTAAAACTATGTCTGATTCTTTAATTTACTAGAGTCAGAATAAAAAATGCTACCATTACAACTACCAAGGTCCATGCTTCAGATCACCCTGTGCATATGTACATGTATGTATCAAGTGCGGGAGCCAAAATCCGAGTATCATTTGTCAATTAAAAAACATCAGCACACAAGAGGAAGGTTTTAGTAATTTTCGTAGACAAGAAAATTACAGGTATTCAAGGGGTCAGTACCAAAACACAAGAGGAAGAGGAAGGGGTCTCAATTCAGAGGTCAAAGGGGGACTTTTTATTGTCTGGAAGCTTGGGACCACCCCTATAAAAATAGACGATTTAGAATCATTGTTGAACAATCATCCTCAAAAACATAGCTTTAGAACCTTTGCAAGGATTCAAATTTGGATTCAGATTAGGATACAAAGGGCCAAGAATAGGGAGAGAATCAGATGATCTTGCATCATATAACACACCCTGAAAATGCAAAAGAAAAAATAGATAATGAAGTTGAAAAGGAAGAATAGGAGGACCATATTCAAAGAAACCAATATCAAATTAAAAAATATCGCCAATAAACATTGTACCAAAAAAGCGAGGGAATGTGGCGATTAATTACACATCTATCTTTTCCAGAAAATAATAGTGTTAATCACTACATAGATTCCCAAGAATGTACAGTAGCTTATACATCATTAGATCAGGTTTTAGAAACAGTAGCTAGGTTGGGCCCAGGGACATTGTTGGCTAAGATGGATATCAAATTCGTATTTAGACTAATGATAATCCATCCTGGTGATTTTGATTTGCTAGGTCTCAAATTCTAAGAACAATATTACATTGACAAATGTTTACAAATTGGTTGTGCAATGTTATGTAAACAATTTGGAAAGTTTTCAACATTTTTACACTGGCAACTCCAAATACAGACATGTATCGACACAGTTTATCATTATCTGAGTGATTTCTTATTTATTAGACACTCAACAATGCTTTATGTTTAATGGAATAGTTCCAGAAATTGTGCAGTTTGGAGAGTGTACCGTTAGCAAATGAAAAAACAGTAGGACCATCTACAAAAATTATATGTTTAGGTTTATAAATAAAAACGGTTGATATGGTTGTGAAAGTTCTTCAAGAAAAGGTAAAACAGTTGAAATCTATGCCAAACATGGTCCTCATTAAAACTTCATTACAATTACAAGAAGCAGAAAGCATAGATGGAAGTTTAAATGTTTTCAGCAAAGGTGTACCAAATGCAAGAACATTCAACAGGAGGTTTTATTATGCTACTTGAGGGGTGACAAAAGCCCACCATCATATCAAAATTACAAGTGAGTTCAGGGAAGAAGTTAAAACTTGGTCACTTTTTTAGAACAGTTCATCGGTGTCAGACTCTTGCATGAGAGTGAATGGCTGAGTAATGAAAATATGAAATTGTTTACAGATAGTACAAGCAATCCAGATTTGAGATGCGGTGCCTATAGGGAAGGAAAATGGGTTTTCTGGCCTTGACCAACAGAATGGGAATTTGATAAGAAATGTCAGTTTTGGAGCTGGTGCCTATTATATTAGCTATTTGTATATGGGGTGGAATGTTGTTTAAGAACAAAAGGATGATAATGTACATTGACAATAATAAAATGGTGTAAATTATTAACAAACATTAAAAAAAACAACCCAGTGTTCTTTATACGAAAGTTGGTCCTTATACTGTTAAAAAACAATATAGTATTCAAGGCAAAACAGATAGTAGGTACACAAAATAGTGTAACGTGCTAATGTCGAAAAATAAGGCAGATGTTATATTTAAAGTTTATTTACAAATATACACATATTTACACACAACATTTATATTGAACAACTTCAAATACTTGAAGTTCAATATACACATCAGTCCATCTGCTTACGGAGCAGAACTGACTTTCATCTGTATTAAACTCCAATACAGAACTGACTCAAACTTGGACATGCCCCTCAAACTTCAAGGTTCCCAGCCAAAATCATAAAGCACCGATAATGGCTAACCTTAATCAGGAATATAAACAATGAACCCTTATATTTCCATGAGAACATCGGCGACGACTAGTGTAGGACGCTGACAGACATATCCCGTTACCCATTGTGATAACAGTATAGAGCAATAAATGCTGAACATGCATACAAGATAAACAAATAAACAGAATTAGTGAAACTCCAAATTGCTCCCTCCTTCAAAGACATGTGCCCACACATGTTATTTACATTCGAAATCAAATGGGCTATGCCCGCACAGGTTATTTGCAAATTAAAATTGACAGTTTTCTCAATGTACATTCTCAGTTAATTACACTGTCACTTTATAAATCCAATCGTTCCACAGGACGGCGGATTCGTTTACCGCAACCGTATTCTGCATCAATTCCTGCTTCGCAATCGTCATTATAACTCGCATTGTCAATAGAACGTACCTCGTCATCATCACCAGACTGCTGATCGCTTGACGGCTGCCACGCGTCACTTTCGCCATAAAATGGTTTTAATCGGTTGTAATGCACAACACGCGGTCTGGAATTTGGTGTCTTTTGGATTCGGTACACAAGATCACTAATTGACGTAACTACGCGATAAGGTCCGTCCCAATTAGATTGCAATTTTGGGCTAACACCGATTTTGCGTTTAGGATAAAAAAGCCACACGAGGTCACTACTTATATACGGGTTAAATTTCACAGAATAATCGTATCCGGGCTTCTGTTTATCACTTGCACTTTTAATATGTTGTCTAGCCGATTCATGCACTTTGCACATTTTGTCCTTCAAGTCTGCAACATATTCAGGCACACTGTTTGTTTCTTCTTGAGGAATACTTCCGTACATGAAATCCACAGGTAAAAGTACTTCCCGACCTAACATCATCAAATTCGGGGAATATGACGTTGATTCCTGGTCAGCACTCCTATATGCCATCATTGTCATAGGGAGAATTTCATCCCAGTCTCTTTGATCTTTAGACACTAATGTTGCAAGCATATTTCCAACCGTTTTATTGAAACGCTCAATCATTCCGTCAGATTGGGGGTGTAAATCTGTAGTTCGAGTCTTCTCCATTCCTAGTAGTTTTGACATCGAGATGAATAGTCCAGATTCAAAATTTCTTCCCTGGTCGGAATGAATAAGTAAAGGGACCCCAAAACGACAAATGAACTCATCAACGAGCTTCCTGGCCTCAGTCTCAGCCTCTTGATCTGGGATCGCGTATGCCTCAGTCCATTTAGTAAAATAATCTCCCACAACAAGAATGTATTTGTTTCCGCGTTCTGTTACAGGTAAGGGACCCATGATATCCAGGGCTACCCTCTCCATTGGAGCTCCCACATTGTAGATCTTCATAGGGGCCATGTAGGATTTAGATGGACTCTTCCTTGCCGAACACTGTTCACATTTACGACACCAGTCCTTTACATTAGATCTAGACTTGCTCAAGTCTCTATGTTTAATAATCAGTGCTCTCTTTAATACTTTTCCATGTTTGGCATTATCAAAAGTATTAAAGAGAGCACTGATTATTAAACATAGACTTGAGCAAGTCTAGACGCTGACAGACATATCCCGTTACCCATTGTGATAACAATATAGAGCAATAAATGCTGAGCATGCATACAAGATAAACAAATAAACATAATTAGTGAAACTCCAAAATTATGACAATAGTATAGCAGATGCACTGTGACGTAAACAATTTAAATTTTCCTTTTTCTTAATGCATTGGAATTGGATTTGATTTCAATTCTTTTTTCTATAAAACCATATCCATTAATTCTAATATGAATCCATAAACTTCTTCTGCTATATAAGAGTAACCCAGTCAACAACAGCATCGTGTCTCATCTATGCACAGATGCATGCTGTAAAATAATGGATGACCTCCAAAAACCTTTAATTTAGAGTGTTTAATTGATCAAATCTCGTCCACTTCTGCTTCTACTTAGATATTTTATTGAAAGTAGACATTAACGGCAAACTGACAACTCAATTGTATGATAAACGGGATGATTTCAGTTTCTCCATCGTCAACTTCCCATATTTATGTAGCAATAATCCATTATCACCTGCATATGGTAGTTATATCTCTCAACTGATTCGATAAGCAAGAGCTTGTTCTGCGTATAGTCAGTTTTTAAATCACCCGTGACATTTACACCTGATGCCAAGCGTTTGGCGATGGAACTGCCACTACCTGTTTTAATGACTTAGGTTTGTTGCGGCCGCGGGATTCGAATACCGCATGCGGGGCAACCGCTCAAACGTTTAGACCACCGCAGCAGTTGATGATGGTCTTCATGTAAGTGGAAAACGTTAGACAATATCAACGCGAAACGGAACGGAAAACGGAGCAGAATTTAAAAATTAGAATGATGGACGTAGCTAATACTTTATTATGATTAAAATCAAAATTTTGGTAATTTGTTTTCAAGCGGTAAAACAATTTTATAATAAAATTATGCATCATAAATTGATTAAGCGAAGTTAAACGTTTGTATAAGAATTTACAAAGCGTTTTACAAGAATTGAAATGTCGGCATTGACGAATGTGTTAGCGAGCAGCGACACCTATGGGTAGGGAATGGAAAGAGCACACGTACTTTATAGGAACCCCCCCCCCCCACCACCACCACCGGGGTGTCAAAACGTCATTAACGCACATTTACATAATACCGTGTATGTGTATACTTACAACAGGGAATGTGGAATGTATATAACAACGACAATTGATGATCTTATTAAGTCAGCAAGTTAAACATCTTGTGTTTGATATATACTTTTTAAGTAACAGAGACTTTGTGACTGCAGCACTTCAATCCCAAATTGGAAGGACTTCTAGCTCTTCTAGCTCTTTATTTCTAAACTAAATACTTGTATCGTAATATTTAGATTAATAATGAGATGACCTTTTTAATGCCATTCAAGCATAAATTGTCTGTTAGTCTAATAGCTATTTCATATCTGTTAATTCTTCATACTATGAATCGTAAACTTCACTTTAGTTTTCATTAGTTCTTTTTCAAACTTTCTTTCGCGCTGTATCTCTTCGGGTTCAACACAAATCCGCAGGATGTTGGTAAATGTACGAAGGCATAGTTTGGTCCCCACCCCGCCACTCCTTGATGACCAAAAACGAGTGATCAAGGAGTGGCGGGGGCAGGGACCAGATTAACGAAGGCAAAGCTTTTATACACACCCGACTCGTTCGCTTAAAACTTTGATGTGATACATAAATACATACACATATTATACCAGGTGTAGAACTAAATTACGAATAAAAGCAAGTTCGATTTAAGAAGGCTATGTTTGGGGAAAATCGCGGAAAAAATTGGGGGGGGGGTATTCATCTCGCTGTGACCTTCAATTCGACGTTTAGATATATCGATGACGTTTTGTCTATTAACAATGATAGCTTTCATTCATATGTCGATTTGATATATCCCTGTGAGCTCGAAATAAAGGACACCACAGAGTCGTCCACTTCTGTTTCATACTTAGATATTTTATTGAAAGTAGATATTAACGGCAAACTAACAACTCAACTGTATGACAAACGGGATGATTTCAGCTTCTCCATCGTCAACTTCCCACATTTATGTAGCAATATTCCATTATCACCTGCATATGGTGTTTATATATCTCAACTGATTCGATATGCAAGAGCTTGTTCTGGGTATAGTCAGTTTTTAAATCGAGGTAAGCTACTGACAAACAAGTTGATGGTACAGGGATTTCAACAGTCTCGATTGAAGTCAGCATTTCGCAAATTCTATGGTCGTTATAACGATCTAGTTCGTCAATACAACCTTGCATTGGGTCAAATGCTGTCTGACGTGTTTCATACCGATTGTTAAGCCGTTCTTGGCACACTGATTTTGACTGCGGATAACTCCGTTTACCTGATCAGGATATGGGGCTCACGGCAGGTGTGACCGGTCAACAGGGGATGCTTACTCCTCCTAGGTACCTGATCCCACCTCTGGTGTGTCCAGGGGTCCGTGTTTGCCCAACTATCTATTTGGTATTGCTTGCAGGAGTTATGAGATTGATCACTGTTCGTTATCTTCACCTTGCATATAACATATTTAATTCAAGTCTTTTTTCAGTATGATTATTGTTTTTAATTTTTTTTTTGAATTTATTAATATTTTCATGGTAAGTTACTGCTTTTAAAATACATATGCATTAGTATGAAGTATATGAAACGGTGAATTCTGTGGATGACTTCTCACTCTCTGTAATTTCTGCTTTCCTTGATCATGATAAACCTTTTATTTTGCAAAAATGCTGACATCCTTACAACATTATTGCATACAATATTTTCCATTCCGTTCCGTCTTCCATTTCGTTTTCCGTTCCACGTTTTAGCAACACCATATCAACCAACCAACAACAAAAAAATCATTCAATTTCTTCTAATCCCTTCGTTTCTTCAATTTCAAAGATATGTTGTGCAATCTCAGCCTAAGATTTATACAGTGAAGTTGTGTGTGTGTGTGTGTGTGTGTGTGTGTGTGTGTGTGTGTGTGTGTGTGTGTGTAGTGGGGATGGGATGGGGATAGTCCAGAGCATGTGAAAATTGTAATAAACCGGCCAAATAAAAGAAAGCTACATGTACATGTATATTCTCAAACATTACTGGGAAAATGCTTGAATGCAGGATTTTTCTCCAATTAACATTGGGACCGGTCGCGGTTCTCAGAGGTAGAACGCTCGCTTAGTAACTGAGAAGTCGTGAGTTCAAGCCCCGCTCGTAACATGGCCGCGTCAAAAGTAAGACATAAACATAAATAATGAGTGTTCCATTAAAAGTAAGACATAAACATAAATAATGAGTGTTCCATTAAAAGTAAGACATAAACATAAATAATGAGTGTTCCATTAAAAGTAAGACATAAATAATGAGTGCTCCATTAAAAGTAAGATGTAAACATAAATAATGAGTGCTCCTTTGCCAAACGCTTGGCATTTAAAAGTGAGAATCACGGGTATTTCGGATATGACCTTAAAAACGGAGGACCCATGTCACCAGTGGCGGATTTAAGGGAGGGGCGCAGCCCTCCCCCCTAAAATTTTCAAATTTAAGGTAAATCGCGGTATCTTGTTTAGAAAAATGTACTAAACGATAAAAGATGCAATAATTTCTTCTACTCCCGGAGAAATAAATGACAAAATCTTTTAATTTCTTGAATTACTTTATCGGGAGAACTTAATTTTTTTTTTCGAAAAACCCTTACAATTTGCGTCATTTTATTAATTTTACCTTATGAAAAATCATGGAAATTAGTACAAATGACTAAATAGGAGGCATATTTCAAAAATATGTTTATATGAAATTTATATTTATATGAAATCTGTAAAATCCAGGAGCTTCCGGGGGTATCGCCCCCTGCCCCAGGGATTCCCACTGGACCCACTGGGGACCTCAAGGCGGCCCCCAGCCTCATAAAGTGGCGCCCCCCGTAACCACAATTCCTGGATCCGCCCCTGGTCACGGCAGACGTTAAAGAACTCTCATTACTACGGTCTCGAAGGCTAAGTATAGGTATAATTTTCTACAGCTAGTAACGTCTCAATATAATGAATTTTTTAAATAATAGAACGTAAAACAAACAAACATAACGAAGTAATTAACCTTGAACATCTGACGGGCTTGGATTACATACAGTCCCCCTCCCATTAACCCGCAGTATGTGTGATGTTATGGTATGATACATTTATAAAAGTCAATCTAAACCACGTTTGCTGTCTTTTAATGATGTTTGCAAATAACCTCGGTTTATGGTTCATGCACACTTTCTGGTTCCCCTGTAAGAACATGTAACCTTTGTGCATTTGTTTTTTCTTTGTTTATATACCTTTAGAAAAAACATCCAAAATGCATGAATATAACACTGTACACTAGGGCGCGGGACTGTATTACTAGGAACTTAAAAACAACAGAGCACCACTAAAAACCTATGCATTTGCAGAAGCGTGTGTTGTGAATCGTCTTTTCCCCTGTATATATAGTCTGTTAAACCGGTCACACCCGCCGTGAGCCCTATCTCTTGATCAGGTAAACGGAGTAATCCGTAGTCAAAATCCCCCATCCAAAAAACCCCTACAAAAACAAACAAACGGCCTAACATTCGGTGTGAAACAAGTCAGAAAGCATTCCACTCAACGATAGATTGTATTGGCATGCAATTTAATATAACGACCATAGAATTTGCGAAATGCTGATTTTGAACAGGACTGTCAAAACTCTTGTAACATCAACTTCTTTGACAGTAGCTATCTTGATTTAAAAATTGTTCATACGCAGATCAAGCTCTTGCATATCGATATCGAATCAGTTGAGAAGTATAAACACCATGTGATGGTGATAATGGAATATTGCTACATGAAAGATGAAGATAACGAACAGTGATCAATCTCTTAACTCCTATATTAAAGCAATACAAAAGAAAGAGTCGGGCAAATACGGAACCCTGGATCTTCCAGAGGTGGGATCAGGTGCCTGGGAGGAGTAAGCATCCCCTGTCGACCGGTCACACCCACCGTGAGCCCTATATCTTGATCAGGGGAAGATGACAGTGGAGAAAATGAAATCATCCCGTTTGTCATAAAGTTGAGTTGTTAGTTTGCCGTGAATATAAAAATTCAATACAATAAGTACGAAGCTGATGTGGAGGACTCTGGTGTCATTTATGTCAAGTTCACAGGGATATATCAAATCGACATATCAAGAAAAGGGATTGCTGTTGATAGATAAAACTTTGTATTTAAAAGTAAAGTTGAAAGCCATGGTAAGGAATATTTTCTTCTCATGAAAAGGTGAAGATAATGAACAAGTGATCCCAAACCACCTATAAGGGATACTAAATAGAGAGATGGGCAAACACAAACTCCTGGATACATCATAGGTGGGATCAGGTGCCTAGAAGGAGCAGGCATCCCCATGTGTAAAAGCTTTGAATAAAATATGCTTCATAAGAAAAACAGGTCAGCTAACACAGGAGCACTATTCGTGCCCATGTGAATTCCAACAGAATGTATGTAATTCTCATTATGGATTATTTGAGCTGTGTTTTATATATTACGTTGGCACAATTTGCTACAAGAGTATGCACAATGCAACTTGAATTCAGTGCAACTCCAAAGTTCTTCAAGAAACTTTTTAAATTGATATTTTGGGATCCCATGATGTAGGCATTGTTTTACTATGCCTAAAACATTGCTGGTGTTACCACAGCAAATAAAAGACAATAAAAACAATTTGGTGTTATAATTTGTAGTTTATAATTCAATTCCATCACAATTTTGAACTTCAACACTCATGACTGAATGTCCTGTAAAAAGAATGAAATTTGTTAATTCTGTACTCACTGAAAGACAACATCGTTCAATGAATAATATGTTTAAACTTTTCTCATTAATTAAATCGACTATGTGAATTTATATTGATTATGAAAGTGTTTTCTGTGCAAATTCTCTGTGCAAAAAGTGTTATGAACAACTTGCTGACAATCTGTAAAATTAATGATCAATCTAGAAACAGCAAGCGTTATCAATCGTCTTATACCTTGTTTATGCTTTTTTCTTGCATAAAAGTTGATATTGGCTAGTGCATGGTGCATCGGCCCAAACGAGTTTTCCTTTATGTTCAAAAACACAACCACAATCTTCATTGCGTCCTCCGTCGTTGGGTTCCCCTTTATTCCAAGCATTATACGTCAACAACTTGCCAGAGGAGGACCACCTCCACTCTCCTTCCTTTGATTTGTCTGCGGCATCGATCCAAGCAACTTTTTTCAAACCTATAGAATAATGGTAAATGTTAACACCGCTGTTAATGATGATACATTTCAACATAATAATATAATTACATGTAGCTCAGAAATTTTACATTGGGGAGAGGGGCTAGAATTAGAAATAAGTTTTCATTATGTCACCAGTGTCATGATATTCTATTCTGATAGTTGAATAAAAATGTATGAAAATACCTGTAAATGTCTTATAAAGCCATCGATTTTCACTCTCTGATGTTACGTCAGCCAAATTTGCCTGAAGTGCTTTGCATGCGCTCTAATGTTGATAGATAAAAAAAACTACATATATATTACATATAATGAAAATGTAAGTATTGTAATGAAAATTGCTATGATGATGTAAATGATGCAATCAGGGTCAATCAAGTCTTGTCAATGATTAGCTATTCTTTGTGTGCTGTACATTGTTTCAAACGTTTAAGAGACTAGTATATGATTAAGCAGAATTGAGCGAGGTATAATTAGAAGGCACTTCTGCGTATTTGAGTTAGTCTGCTGGTAGACGGAGAAGAGAGAGGATCGCATCTCACATTCAGATTTTAGGTAAGGTTTAAATTGTCTCATATACGTGACCTCAAATTACTGCGGATGGACCATTTGAGACATTATTCCTTCAGAAGATATCCCGGGAGCAAAAGCTCAAATAAATAAAGGGCTGGGACATGTAGTTTGAAACAGTGGCTGAACCACTAGTGATTAGACCAAACAAGGAATAGTTAGAAGAGAATGATACGATAAATCAATAAGAAAAAAATCATAGTGTTTGGTTCAAATGGGTTATTATTGTTTAGAATTATAGATTAATGCAATCATTTAGAAACGTAGGTAACATTTAAGAAAAATTATTTGAGCCTATATTCCTCGATACAGTACATGCTAGAAAAAATTCTTGTCGCATTTTAGGTATTTTACGTAGATTACATCTTAAAGATGTGAAGGCGAATACTTGGATTTATATTTATTACAAACATGAGGAACCATGTTTCGACTGATAAGCTTAACAGTCACTTTTGTTGTTCACAAGAATGTCTGAAACGCTCTCTATATATCAGGGCTAAAATATGCACTTCCTGATGAGTTTTGTACAATGTTATATATCAAATGATGTAATATTTTCAGCTTTACAACATTACTTATCAGTTTTGAAAAAACCCAACACAGAATAAATTAATCATTGAAAAGGTTTACATAATCAGGCTTTACCTTTGCTGAATCCCAGTTCTTTTTGCCCGACAGAAGCCTATAACAGTTTCCTGAGAATTTTTTCCAGTCCTTGGGGCATTCCCTGTCATACACTGTATAGTATTGTAATGATATTCACTTGTATAAGTTTCCAACTGATTGCTTAGCATTCATTCGCTTATTAAATCAAGTTAACAAGATTATTAAGTATGAAAAATGAAGATAATGAACAGTGATAATATACCTTATAATATATATATGTAGAATTTTATTGTAAGAATGAAATACGGATATAACTTACAGTGACCAATCTCATAATCCCACGAGGAATACAAAATAAATAGATGGGCAAACCCGGAACTCTGAACATATGAGAGGTTGGATCGGGTGTCTAAGAGAATTAAGCATCCCCTATATACCGGTTACACCTGCCGTGAGCCCATGTCTTGATCAGGTAAACAGAGTTATCTGTAGTCAAAATCAGTGTATCAAGAACGGCTTAACAATCGGTATGAAACACGTCAAACAGCATTTGACCCAATGATAGGTTGTATTGGCAAACTAGATCGTTATAATGAGCATAGCAATTGCGAAATGATGACTTTAAACGAGACTGTTGAAACCCCTCACCATTAACTTGTTTGTCAGTAGCCTGCCTCGATTTTAAAAGTGATCATATGCAGAACAAGCTTTTGAGTATCTAATCAGTTGAGAGGTATAAACACCATATGCAGGTGATAATGGATTATTGCTCTATAATATGGAAATATGACGATGGGAAAACTGAAATCATCCCATTTGTCCTGAAGTTGTGTTATTAGTTTGCCTATAATATCCATTTTCCATAAAATATATAAGTACGAAACGGATGTGGAGGACTCCGTGGTGTCTTTTGGTTCGAATTCACAGGTATATGTCTAATCATCATATGAATGAAAAATTATTATTGTTAATAGATAAAACATCGTAGATATACTGTAAAAGTGGTTATCTACACATGGGGGACCTTTACACTAATTTTAAAAAGCGGTCATGTAATAAGCGCGTAAATTTTCCTCACGTGTATAGTTATAGATATTTCATACCTTATATATTATAATCAGTTACCACGTATTTTTACTAATGTTGGACGTGGAAAATGCGTAAATAACAACTTTTGAGTTGAAGGACACAATAGGAACTTTTTTCTTCTCATGTAGAAGGTTTTGGATAAAGTCTGCTTCATGAGAATATAAAAACAGGTCAGCTAAAAAAGGAGCATAATTCGTGCCCATGTGAATTCAAAAAGATTGTTGATAGACCTGATCACCAAAGACTACGAAGATGTTGTCAGTGGGAAATATCATTTTCATCTTGATTTCTTTTGAATATTTTCAAATTCATACATTACCTTCTGCAAATGACGAGCATCCTGAATGTGTACATATGGTTTTCACCTTTGTTTCAAAATGCGTTTCCTTCAAGATAACAAACATGATAAGGAAAACAAATTTGATGTTTACCGCTAACAACCATAACTATGTCATCATAAAATATTGTTAGAACAGTTTTTGCAATTGAATATCATTTGAAACTAGAACGTAAACAAAATGAAACAACGTTGAAAATTACCGTTAGTAAATAACCATTTGCTTTGGCGGATGTTTGAAACCCGGCATGAACACCATAAAGTTTCTTCTGGAAGACAGCAAAATCCACAGATTTTCCCAACAGGGATTTAGCGTCCGTTTGAAGAACAATGGATGCAATGTAAAGGCAAAACAGAGAAAACATCATCTTTGAATATAACTACGAATTTCTAAAAGGCAAGAGATTTGTTAAACACTCTGATGCCTAAAGACTTTTATGTAGTTGGCATTGGTTATTAAATAGAGGAATTGCGTGACAACGTGAACAGGTGATATTGATTGTGGTTTGATTGTGTGTTTGCATGTGTCTAAAATTACTGAAGGAGGGCAAATGAAAGTGATGTGATTTTGTTTATTTCGCTGGTGTTTTTGGTCACAAATAGTTGTTCAGATATGGGCTACCAAGTTTGGTTTGGGTGCATGTAAAAAAAAACCTCCCAAATATTCAACACGCAAGTTCCGAGTTACCCAAAAGTTATTTCCCTTTGTCGAACTCTTTCGCATTTTATGACGTATGGTGGGTCACAATGTATACATTATATCGTAGACTGGAATTGTACATAACGATTACGTACGATTAATGTGATTTAACCACTAGAAGTTAAATCCATTTATCAAAGTGATACGGAGCTTTTATTTTTTTTTATTACTGTGCTATATCCCGGCATCCCAAGGGCACTACCCCGGTTTCTTAGAGTCATCCACGTCACGATTTTCGGGATATTAGCCGAACATAGCAAAAAATGTGACGTCATACACACAGTCGTCTGCAAACAAATTCAAGGTAAGACGTGTTTGAGATTTCTCCGCTGAAAATTTATAACACTCAATTATTCGTTTAAAAGATTTTCTTTACGATTTTCTCGTACGATGTGGTAGCATTCGTAAAAGGTAATCGTACTATTTAAACTCTCTGATGGCCACAGAATTTGCAGATTTCACTCGGATTTAACTTTTCATTTTTTGGCGTCTACACGTGACTCAAATCTTCAACTTCCAATTTTCCCATCCCGCGACATATAGGTCATTGATTAATTTCATTATTAGTTTCTTGTTTTTGTATTTGCATTACTCAACGAGCAATATTGACAATGCCAAAGAGGAAGAACCAACAAGCCACGCCAGCAGTTAAGTCGAGGAGGCGCCCTAAGGGTACTGATGGGTCGGACAACGCTACCTTAGTTCCCGCCCCAAGTCAACTAGCAAGAGAACCATCAAACACGGGGCCCCAGATCCCAACAACGCCATTTACCAACGAGCAATTGCTTCAGGTGTCGCAAGCCGTGGCAGACATCATATCCAGGCAGTCTCAATGCATGCCCATAGAGCCCCTCCTGCCAAGCATGCCTGCGGATGAGCCAAGTACAGGTACAGAACCTGAGATATTTTCTAGTAACTATCTTGCTCAAACGCAGAGTTATGACAATGATTTGGGGCACATGGTGCCAAATAGATTGAAACACAAAATTGTAAATGGGGAATATATAAATTTGGGGCTGTTGGTTGAAAATTCTGAGGGGGTTGATCCCAACGATGACACTAAATATTTTTCCATGAAAGAGGGTAGCCTTACTTTGGCCTCTAAGTCCAAAGCCAAGGTCATAACCGATATACAGGTTTGGACTGATGCTTTCCTCATATATGCGTCAATATATGCTTCAGTACATCCTGAGAGCATGGCCCAACTATTTAAATATATCCATACCATTAGGCTGGGGGCAAGTAGAGTTAAGACCTTAGGATGGCGCGATTATGATGTTCAATTTAGGTTGAAGAAGGAGGCTAACCCTTCCCTTTCATTTGCTGTTGTTGACCAAGAGCTATGGCTCCTGTACATGTACAGTACAACAACCACCCAGTCTTCCTACAGCCAGGCATCGCTCCTAAAGTGTTATGATTTTAATTACAAGGGGCAATGTAGCAAATATCGGTGCCAATATAAACACCAATGCATATCATGTTCACAAAATCACCCCTACATTAGGCATAGAACATCCTCAGGCACCAGTTTAAATTTTAGGTCTGGTGATATGCAAGCAACTTGGCGACCTCAGCAACCCAAGCTCAACTAGTAGAGCCCCTCATGACCAGTCATTTAGACCTCACTAATATCGCAACAAGCCCAGTCAAGGTGCGCATGTTGAGCAAATTATTGACCAATTACCCACTCGGTTCGGTGGCTTTAGAATTGTAGCAAGGTTTTACTTATGGGTTTAAGCTTTGTTATCAAGGACCACGTGTTGCCACTGATTGTAAAAATCTTAAATCCATGGCTGGTTTAAATTATCAAGCGATTCAATTAGTTGTTAAGGAGATTTCATTGGGTAGAGTTTCAGGCTCATTTGACCACCCCCCTCTGCAGAACCTTAGGTTATCCCCAGTGGGCATGGTGCCAAAGAAGGGGGGTTCTTATAGATTAATTCACCATTTATCCCATCCCCCTGGAAATAGTATCAACGATCATATAGATAAAAGTATTGTTCCGTGAAATACTCATCTTTTGACGAAGCATTAGACATGCTCGCAAGGTTGGGTCCAGGAGCCCTAGTAGAATGTCTAGATATAAAAAATGCATTTAGGTTGTTGCCAGTCCACAAACTCGATTTTCAATTATTGGGCTTCAAAATTAAGGGAATGATATTTGTGGATAAGTGTCTACCTTTCGGATCTTCAGTGAGCTTCGCAAAATTTGAGAATTTTCAACATTTTTAGAGTGGGCACTTAAGCAGCAAGCCAATAGCCTTGATGTGGTGCATTATCTAGACGACTTTCTAATGGCAGGTAGAGAGGGTACTGAAGATTGCGCGAGGCTAATGTCAATTTTCTGTTCCATCTGTTCCAATCTTGGGGTCCCATTGGCTCACGAAAAAACTGTTGGTCCTACCAACAACTTAGTCTTTCTCGGTTTAGAAATCGACACTGCCAATATGACAATCAGAATACCCCTGGACAAATTGCAACAGCTTAAGACTCAGTTACTATGCATACTATCGAAACGCAAAGTCACGCTGAAAGAGCTCCAAGCCCTTACAAGTTTGTTGAATTTTGTATTAGGGCCATTCCATCTGGTAGGGCTTTCGTTAGAAGGCTATTATAGTATATTATGCTACTTGTGGACTGTCAAGACCACATCACAAGCGCAGGGTCAGTTTAGAAATGAGGACAGCCATTGAAATTTGGCTAATGTTTTTAGAGTGCTTTAATGGAGTTACATCATAGAAAACAGTAGATTGGACAAATGATTTTGAATTGGAGTTGTTTACTGATAGTGCAGGAAGTGTGCAATTAGGTTGTGGTGCTATATTAGGCCAGCAATGGGCATTTATGCGCTGGCCAGCTCAGTGGGAAGGGTAAGAAATTATTAAAGATATTACTTTTCTGGAGTTAGTACCAATAACTATAGCTTTCGATATTTGGGGCAAGAAACTAGCTGGCAGGCGAGTAATCCTTCATACGGATAATCTAGCCCTTGTATCCATTCTCAATTCCAAAAGATCCAAATCAAAAAGGGTCAGGCATTTGCTGAGGAAGTTAGTTCTCCAAGGGTTGGTGTACAATATTCAGTTTAAGGCGTCCCATATCGCAGGCCAGCATAATGTTAAAGCTGATTCTCTTTCTCGACAGCAATGGTCACGTTTCCGGGCCATCTTCTCGGACTCAGAGGAACAACCAATAGCAATTCCCCAGTCTTTTCTGCAATTTATCTACAACGAAGATCTCAAGAGCTCTTGAGTTACTCCATTTCCGACAATACTAGGAAGTTGTATGACATGGCACTGAATGTTTTTAACATATTTCGTAAGGCTTACTACCACGAAGAAAAGTGGCCTCCTCATTCCCACGAATTAGTAAATTTCGTGTCGTACCTATCATATAAGCAATTTTTTCTCAACACAATTAAATGTTACATATCTGGGTTATCATATTTTTGCAAGCTACACAATATCCATGATTCAACTCAATCGTTTTTACTCAGAAAAGTCCTGGTCGGATTGACCCGTAAAAACCCGCGTGCTGACGACAGGAAACCACTTACATTGTATATCTTGTCGAGTATACTTCGCTTGCTGCCTACAATTTGCAAATCCCCATATGAATCTGCGCTATTCTCGGCCATATTCACAACCGCTTTCTTCGGGTATTTCAGAATGGGAGAACTGGTTCAAAATTCAGTGCATGACCCTGGCCATGCTATCCAAGCTAGGGACGTAATCTACCTAGAACACAATAATACAGTCCCCATTTTCCTCAGACACTCAAAGACTGACCAGGTGGGAAAGGGGGTAACTATAACGCTATCCTCTACGCTTCAGTCTACATGCCCAGTGCGCACTATGCTATCATTCATGCATTTAAGACCCAAAATCCCAGGACCATTTTTTGTCACCTCTCGGGCAGACCAGTGACTAGATACCAAGTAGCGTCTGTTTTTAACATGGCTATAAGTAATTTAGGATTAGACACCCGATTATACAAAACCCATTCCTTCCGCATCGGGGCAGCTTCCTTTGCTTGGGTCATGGGAACTAGCGAACAAGATATTGCTAGTAAGGGCCGGTGGAAATCTCATTGTTTATTCAAGTACATTAGGAAATAAGGTTCACTATGTTGTAGTGCCTCGAGCTCAGGAGGGGGGGGGTCTAAAGTATAATGATTAAGAAATACAAAATATTCACATTGTAGGTCCAAAAAAATTTTCATTCTTCATTTGGTGCCAACCTAGAGTTAGCCCGCCATAATGCTACCATATTTTGGCAAGGCAAAGGGGGCATGAGACTGGAAGAGATTTACCCTAAAGTTAGGACACTACTGAAGGTAGAAGATGCTCCTCACATGCTATTTATACATTATGGGGGCAACAACATCCCAATGGACAAAGGGGCGAAATCAGCTGACTTGCGTTTCAGGCTAAAGGCTGTGTTGAAAAAATTAACAGCATTACTACCATTAACAATATTGATTTGGTCTCAGATACTGTCACGCCTTCAATGGAGGGGGGAATAAACCAAGCTGCCATGGAAATAATAAGAATTCGTGTAAACAGCCATGTGGCTACTTGTATGCTTAGATCAGGAGGGAAGTACATCAGGTATCCAGAGTTACATCGCGTCAACACGGGCATGTTCTTTAAGGATAAAGTCCACCTTTCCGACATGGGCAATAACTTGTTTTTGTTTAGATTGCAACAGGCATTGCAAGCCTTTTTTAAGGATAATTCCGTTCAGGTCTCCCCGAGACTTGGCGAAAACGGGCCATGGCTGCGCTATAACTGATTGAACATTCTTTTAGTCATAGTTTTTTATTTTCCTACATTTATATTGACCATTTATAGACTATTGAAGGTCTATGATTTCTGTATTGACAATTAGTATCACCTAGTCATTTATGGCGTTATTGATTGACTTGATGAATTTTCACCCAGTACTCGATTGACATGGATATTAATTGGTGTTGAAGGTGGCAGGGGGGTTAAAATTTAAAGCCAAATATGGGCTAGAGTGATTATTCAGTATTGCCTTATCGTGTCAAGCACACTTTGATAGTTATTCGTAACTGTGTGGTATTGTACGGGTTGCCCTACTGGTGGCGCAGCCTATGCCTGAGCATAGTCTCGTGGTGGCTATTTTGATGCCTGCCTCCCTTATTGTTATTGTAAATTGCAGCCGTGGCCAATATCGTCAAATAAAAGTTTTTCAAGGTACATTATGCCATTTCTTAAATTTTATTTTGTGCATGAGGATATGCAAGTCTGGGCTCAGTACATCTTTTTATAATGTGATTTAACCACTAGAGGTTAAATCCATTTATGAAAGTGATACGGAGCTTTTATTTTTTATTACTGTGCTATTTCCCGGCATCCCAAGGGCACTACCCCGGGTTCTTAGAGTCATCCACGTCACGATTTTCGGAATATTAGCCGAACACAGCAAAAATGTGACGTCATACGCACAGTCGTCTGCAAACAAATTCAACCCTCCCTACCACACCCCATTTTAATGTTAGATCCTTTTTATCGAACATTACTGCCGCTTCTCGTTTTGTTTTCTTGTGTCAATTTCAGATAAGCAGTTGGATTTCTCCCTTACATGCCAATATTCCAATCGTCACGGCTGGAAACATTTCTGCGCCTGGAACAGCTTATGGTCAAGGCGGCTATTTTGGCTCGCCAGTAGCGCTCAACAGCTTGTTTTCCTATTTGACTTTGTGTTTAAATGATTACTTTTGTTTATATCAATCACTGGTATCCATATTCTGGCCATATCAAGCATAATCTGTTTGAATAAGATCATCAAATTGGCTATTGAATCATTATTCGTTTCCTCTTCTACATGAGTGACGCTTTTATCAAAGAAAGATGACAATTAATAATATTTGTTTGAGCCATTTTGTTATCCAATACTCATAAACTCACTAAAGTTGCCTTTTCCCTGAGATAGGATGGTCTCAGAAACTCTGGATATCATCTTTTAAGAAATAATACAACGATAGTAATGAGCAACTGTACCCACTGTCATCATATATTACGTCATAATTTACGGAAGAGTTCGACAAAGGGAAATAACTCTTGGGGAACTCGGAACTTCCGTATTTAGATTATATATTACATTTAATGTTTGCAATCAGGGGACACGAGTTCGATTCTCGATTCTGACATCACGTCAAACTTTAAACATTTACAACAGATAGTGACGTTTCTTCACCAAATGCCCGACATTTCAAGTAAAAGTCCCGGATCTTAAGAATATAATCATTTTAAAAAGGGGGACATAGTAGACTTTAAATAGAATACTCAGTTCTTGCTGTAAGAACTACCTCTTTGTGGCACTTCACATTAAGTTAATGACAGAAAATTCTCAAATGCCCCAGTTAAACAACGTGCAAACTTCATATGTAAGTAGAAAGTTGTTTTTTTATTTATGCCATACTGAAGCATGCATAGATATAGTATATTTATCGTGCATTCCATATTTATACATTTAGTTGGACAGGAAAATATGTACAAGAAAGTATGTCATACCGGTGAATATCAGTTTCAAGGTTTCTTAACGGTCAGTTTAGTTTATTAGTTTAAACAATATCTTAGTCAATAAATGATTAGAATTAGCAACAAAGATAGCCCGTACATCCCTCTTCTTACAGTGGCAAGACAATGTCATAATATATATAATTGATCATATTATAGAGTATGATATTATCACCGATTCTTGTCTAAAAATAACACTGTACAACCACTATAATAATGAACGGTATTTATTTGTTTTGGCGCTCTTGGCCGCGGTGATGGTTGGGGGCTACCACAGAGCCGCCCCCTGAACAATCAATCAATCAATCAATCAATCAAATGTGACGGCCCCAGATGGGCGAATTGCGCACTGGGTAAACGCAAGTGCACGTCACCAAATGCAAATACAATAAATCAATCAATAATACAAGAATTAAGATATTAAATCAATCAATCAATAGTCCGACAATTCAATGTCAACAACAATTCAATCATTCAATCAGCAATTCAATCATCAATCAATACTGCAAATTTTCAAGTTCATGGCATGAAGCTGCAGAATATTGGGTGCACTCCTCCATTTGAGTTGGGGTGCGCCGAAACGCCACTTGCACGTGCCACACACGCCCGTGAAACAGGAGCGTTTGTGGGACTGCAACCGCCACCAAGGGAGTGCCCAGAACCGTGGTGACGGCGGCAGTACGCCAACTCAAATGGTCACCGCTAACCAGATTGCCGCAAATCGAAACAGGTCTAAGGAAACGCATTAACCCTGCCACCAATGAAGGTTTCAAGGGCACCTTGTAGATTATTGAGAAATAAGTCATTCCCGAGCTGTGACAGATGCACACCACCAGAATGATACAGGTGAACGGGCTTAGCTTCAAACTGTGTGTGTTTGATGAACGCCCCACCCTTTGAAGCTATTAGCCTAATACCCTCCCTGTTAATTCTTGCTCTGGCGTTTTCCATTGCCTGTATCTGTGTAGAATAACGCCAACTAAATCTAGGTAGCAGTGAGGACCACACTAATTTCACACTAGGAAAAAGTTTGGTTATTTCTAGTACAGCAGACTGAAGAAGACTGACCAGTGACCACAGATTGGTACGGCCTAGGTTGTTTGCCCCACAATGAACAATGATAAGATCAGGAATATCTTGCACCTGCTGTAATATTTTAAGTTTTGGCACCAACTCGTATAAATTCATACCCCCGTAACCTTGCCACCAAATGGTCGTGTTTGGAACGTTAAGGTTTGGTCCCCCTGTCCTGGATCTGGCAGCCACTGCTGCCCTCTTAATAATGGAGGATCCAACAATCCACACTTTAATTGGACCTATGAAAAACTTGGTGAATGTTAGGCATGCAAATACCCAAGGCATATGAACGTTAAGAGATTAGCGAATATATGACTGATATGCAACAGATCTCCATCGACCTGCCGCTTGAATAACTTCGGCTGACATGCCTTGTTGTGCGAGTGTAGTTGCTGCACCAATGCGAAACGAGTGGGATTTGAAGTGCCTACTATCTATCCCCGCTAAATTAAGCGAGCGTGACAAAACTGAGGTAAACTGGTAACGAGTAAGAGGCTGACTAGAGTAATGACAAAATAATGGCCCCGCTTTCGGTGCCCTAACCTCCATATAATCGTGCATGGCCTGTATTGGACAAGTAGTTCCGGTCATCTTATGTACTGTCAATGTGGTGCCCCTACCTAGTTGGTCAGTTTTCGAATATCTAATGTGAATTGTTAAATAGTTAGTGTGCAGGGAAATGTCCCCAGTATGTAAAACCCGATCCACAGAATTGCCCTTTGACAAAGCAAATTCCCCTATCCTAAGCAAGGCATTAAAAGCTAGTGAGAATGATGCTTTAAAAAGAAGGGTCTCATACGTGCTAGAGCATACCACCTGTAGTTTATTTATGATTAGTTCCAAAATGCCCAATGTGATAGGTAAACGGGCATCCGATATTGAATTTGTGCGCTTCATACCCTGCAACAATTTCTGCACTATAAAATGCTTAGTCGGATCCGCATTCCAGTGGAGTTTGCAATAAAAACTAATGGCAGAGATGTATGCTTTAGCTGTGGATTGCTTGTAACCATGTATGGATAAATGTGCAATAAATGTATTGATGTGAGCATCCAGTGGTGGCCATGTGTTAGGTAGTCCCTGAATGCTACAGAAATGGTTGAATGCCTGAATACCCACCATATATGCTTGGTTGGTGTTTGCTGACAAGGATGAGTGTAAAAGGCGGCTTATTTCACTTGACAAAGCAGCCTCTGGAACGAAGCTGGGATTAGCTGAGGGTTGTGGTCGGCTGTAGGTGCCAGGTTCCTGAACAAGTCCCACTGCTTGTGAGATATAGAATCAACAATTTTATTTGAACTGAATATTGAAGTGCAATGTTTGAAGGATAAGTGGTCTAACAAACGACATGACCCGATGTGACTTAGATGACTGTTTGTTAAGAATGTGTACTAAGGCCATATTGTCCACATGAAATAGTATCTTTTTGTTTTGCAACCTACTGCCCCATACTGATATGGCTAGCACAATGGGCACAAGTTCTAAAAATGTGATGTCTTTCAAGATGGAAGTAATGGCCCAATCATGTGGCCATTGAAGGTAGGTCCACTGACCCTGAAAATAACACCCGCAACCTAAACTAGATCCACCTGCACTGTCCGTGAACAGTTGTAAAGTGTTCTGGGTGGCCCACTCCCTCTCTGGGAAATACACTACACCATTGAATCCCCTCAAAAAAATTATCCATGTATTCATGTCTTCACGCATTGAGTGATTGATTCTGATATGATGCGATGGCTTAGTGGGACCAATCGTGGCGTTGTAAAATCTACGGTCGAATGCCCTGCTACCGGGTATTGCTTTGCCAAAAAAATTTAACTTGCCCACCAGGCTCTGAAGGGTAGATAACTTAATTTTATTTTTCGAGACCCAGAAGAGTAGGAGATTCATGAGTTCGTCAACCTTTTCTCGGGGTATTCTAATTTGCATTTTGATAGTATCAATCTCCAGACCGAGAAATATTAAACAGGTAGTGGGTTGAACAGATTTATCCTGGTTCAAAGGTATTCCCATCTCGACACACATAGACTGAAATGTATGCATAAGGACATGACAATGGCTTGTATGCGCACTGCCTGCAAAAATAAAATCATCCAAGTAATGGTGAACCGTTTCAATCCCTGATTTAGCTATGACCAACCACTCTAAAAATGATGAGAACATTTCAAAAATTTTGCATGAAATAGCGCAACCAAAAGGTAAACACTTATCAATATAAAAACTGCCATTCATATGCAAGCCCAAGAGTTCGAAATCAGCTGGATGAACCCGAATTAACCTGAACGCACTTTTGATATCAACTTTTGCAATGAACGTCCCCTTGCCCAGAAGACTAATGGTTTGGACTACAGTATCGAATGAGGTATACTTAACAGATGTGTGAATCGGGTCGATATGGTGGTTTATACTATTTGACGGTGGGTAAGAAAGATGTGTGATCATGCGCCAACCGCCATCTGCCTTCGGAACGACACCTATTGGGGAAACGTGTAAATTATGCAATGGGGGGTGGTCAAAAGGACCAGCCATTCGCCCTTCAAGCACCTCTTTATGGATTTTTTCTTGCAACACCTCTGTGTGCTCAGTGGCTGATAAAAGATTACTACAAAACATTGGCAGTCGAGGACCCGAATACTGCAATCTAAACCCCCGAATTAGACCATTTTTTAATGAAATAGCTGATGTAGTGTTTGGGTATGTGTGGAGATAACTAACAACTATGCTAGTATTTATTGGCGAATTTGCCAGGGCCCATATATCCAGACTGCTGTCTGGTTTGGCTTGGGATAAAGGATTGTGACTGGTTGCTATTGGCCCGAAAGGGCTGATTGTTGCTTGGTCCCCCTGGTTTGCCCGCCTTAGCCTGGGTTTTAGCACAATCACTTGACGGATGGTTTTCGCCACACTTAAGGCAACGGTGTAAATATCTACACTGAATCTTGTGGCACGACCCCTTGTAATTATAATCAAAACACTTGAGATACTGATTTGATGGTGGCTGAGGGGATGGGGTGTTTGAAGGGGTCATGTAAATGAGCCAAAGTTCTGCATCAACCCTGCCCCAGTCCATAGACGGATTAGTTGCCATACGCAAGCGAAACTGCTCGTCATAATTAGGCCAACCCTGTGACTTTTCTGCCCCCAGTCTAACGTCGTGGACGTACTTTAATAATTGCTGTGTTTTTTCTGGATGAGCAGCAATATATATGCTAGTAAATATGAGGAACGCATCTGTCCAGCGTTCAATAGTAGTGATTTTGTTTGATTGCTTAGGATGTGCAATAATTTGGCCAAATTTGTTGACTGAGAGAATAGATGCTATCTGAGAATTACTGCTGTCACGTACAAGCAAAGTGGCTAAATTAACAAATTCACCGTTGACTATTTTATGTTTAGTGTGGTTATCAACATGATATGCCAATGGGGCCTGGTTTGAATTGATCATTGTAGGTAACGGTTGTGGGCCCTGATTAAATTCATTGTGCAAAATATCATTACCTGTACTCGGTGTTAATTCTACCCCAGGCTGCACCCACTGTGGGGGTTGAAAGTGGTCTTTGGGCTGGACGACAGGTATCTGAGGCCGGACGACAGGTATCTGTGGCTGGACTCCGCCATGTGCTACACTGGAGTCAGCATTGCTCCTCCGTGTCCTGTGATTACGCCCTGTCTGTACTGCCTGAGCATGCTGAGACTGGTCCGACGTCGTGGATCTGGGTGCCCCCCTTTTTGATTTGGTCTTGGGCATATTTTAAAGTGTTATGGATAGAATTGATGCTGCACCAAATTGATGACCACGCCGTTTGGAAGAATGTTCCAGAAAGGACGTGACGTGTACGTGTCAATATATATTAGACTATTGCAGAATTAAATTTCCCGGAATAAATAAGAACCCCCCCCCTTTCCCTTTTAATAAAAACTGATGAGGATACAGTTACGGAGATAAATGCGCATATCCAAGACAAGCGTGGATATGCGATATTATACCAGTACATGTAACTTGTGAAACAATGAAACTCTGGTATATCCAGGGGTCTGTGTCTTCCCACCTCTCTAATTTGTATTGCTTATATGAGTTATGAGATTGATCACTGTTCTTTATTTTCACATTTCATAGATAGATAGAAATTAATAGAAAACGAGGGAAACAATAAAGGAATTATATAACGTAACTTTATGCAGTTTATTTTTATAATCCGCGAAGAAGCGGATCATAAGAATCGTAAACTGCACCAAGTAGCATCATTTCGTTTAACATAGGTCAAAATCAATTTTATTTCTTATAATTTGCTGCAAAAACACAAAACTAATTCATTTGTAAAGTTTCAAAATTTGTTTTAATTGAAAACGACCCCTTTCCCAAAATGACAGTTTAAAATACCCGTGCACTAATATAACACTCTAAGTAACGCCTGACCTAAATTAGAACAAAGCGGAAACAAAGCGTGGTGCAGCAGACATATTTGGATTGTCGTTGTGTGGATTTATTTTTCAAATTCAAAGACGCAGTTGTTGACCTATGGAGATTGCATAAATAAGGCCACAGAGAGAGAGAGAGAGAGAGAGAGAGAGAGAGAGAGAGAGAGCAGATGCTGAAGAGGAGATATCTTTATTGTAACTTTTAAAGGATCATGATTTGAAGATGTCTCAGTATGACAAATAACTGTTCGCGGATTATTATTGTTTACATTCAACATGGTGTATGTAACAATAACTCTACTTAAAGTGTCAGGCATTAATTTTTTCTGTGCTGTTGAACAATTGCAAACAGACGACTTATGGCCAGACATGTGCATAATGTGTCAAATTTCAAAACCAGCATCATTCATTCCCTGAATGGTGGTTGCACGGAGGCAGTGAGCTGTATATGATTTACTGCAATTTGCATTTTTTAAAATATATCTGGCATGAAACGACTTAACTGGTAATGAGTAACAGGGGTATTTTAAAACAATTTAGACTCCTTTTGATGGAAAGACGCTGTCGCGTGACAAAGTTGCGAATTCTTCCCCGTTTTCACCGGTGGTAAAGACAAAAGTGTTTGTTTTCAGTTGCCCATGAAATTCTAGACCTTCTCTGACTAACTGAATGGACAAAAGGAACCATATTCGAAAGCGAAGGACAACATGATTCATGTTGTCGTAAAGGTAGGTTGAAATAATCATTAAATCGGAAGTGTTTATAATTTCTTTATGTTTTGTTGGTCTTACAAACCTATCCTGAAGATTATTTTTTTTTTAAAAATTCCATCAAGAATGTTGTTAAAATTTCCCTCGAACTATATCAATCTACCTTCCTGAATTTTGCAGGTGTTTGTTGGTGCTAAATCGAAATGATTTGTAAAAATTGTATTGCACTGAAAAGCTTGTTCTGCAGACATTTGATTGGCCCTGTCTTTGCTTGGTTGTTAGGTTGCCTTTACATAAAATTTTCCCAATTTACTATTTAGCTCTTTGGGTTCAATAGTTGTATGCAAAATCTGTTAGAATAGTTCTCCAAATCTGTCTACACTCCATTCTACAAAGAGGGGGGTATACATACAATACACCAACATTTCACCAAACCTAGATAGCTTAAACAGTAAAGCGCTCTGAAAAGAGAGATTTGGGTGCAATTCCCATTCTGGGTTAAAATGTGGTGTATTTCTTAATGTTAAAATTTCTTTATTTTTATCTTCTTTTCTAGCTTTTAAATTTTATTCATTTTTTGAAATTTACACATACCCTGAGAAATTTTCCCCCATTTAGTATTCATTCTCGTAGATTTAGATTTTTTCTTTTCCTCTATTTGTTTTAGTTGCTTTTCTGAGACGTCTTTGAATCTCGTTCTTGTATTTTTAAATGGGAATGGCGAAATTTTCTTTTTCATCTGTCAGAAATGCTCTTTTCATTTTCTTTTCTTTCTGCATTTTTTAGTGATGTGAAGACATCAACATCATTTGAAACTTCACTACTTGAAAAGTCAGCATCATTACCAGGCATTCAAATCTATATCCTTTAATCTCCAGTTTTCTCCAAATGGTAATTAAAATCATAATTTACATCAAAGCCTCCCTACTGACTGTTTAAGAATAGCAGACGATACATGACAAATTACATCTATAAAAATACTCAAATACAGTCCTTTGTTTTTGCTTTTTTTTGTTCATTCAATGTGCATGTATGGTAAAATTGTGTTGAACTGAAAAGAATAACAAAACCTAAACCAACAAATTGTCTAAATTATTTATTGTTTTGAAATCATAGTGAGATTTTAGATTTCGTTGGATATAGCTGAACGTGTATCATGTATATGTACATGTATGTCATATAAGTAAACAACGTAGTTGCAGCTGCTGGTTGTAAAGGAGTGGGTGTCCAAATATCAAGTTATATAAAATTCTGTGCTTCCTCCATCTGATTCATCCAATCAAATCGTGTGTTACAAGTGAAATCAAATTATTGATAAATAGATAGAAATTGTTTGAAAACATATCATTTAATGGTATTGATACAAATACAATGCAAAAAGAAAACAAAGATAACTTATTTCCAACATCTTCCAGGAGTAGAATAGGGGTAAAACAAAATAAAACGCAGAAAAATGCTACTGATTGTTAACAGAAAGAATTAGGGAGCGAGAAAATACAGATCAGTGAATGGACAATTAGACGATAAATAATAGAGTGAGTTAATGAAACTTGATTGACACCTGTGACCTAAATTGTTCTAGAGATGATGTTTATCACGCAGCAGAAAGATGACATAATGGTTGCATAACTGTCTTTCAAGAATGTACCGGAAAATTCATTCTCATCATAAACACACTGTGAATTTTGATGATGTTAAGCTCTGTTAGACAAGCACTTTACATAACTGGGAACTATGTCTATTTTGGAATTTCATTTGAATATTAAGTCGACTTGTGACTATTTGTATGTACATATTTGGATTATATTACTGAGAACTATGAATATTTAGGAATTTCATTTGAATATTAAAGAGACTGATTAACGATTTCCCCCAAAATTTTGTTTTTCACTTTTAATGATCAAAATCTACTGTCTAATGTGTTTTAAAAGATTTCAGATGAAAATTAAGGTTATACATTATCAAAAAATCTCATTTTAGAGAGTTTATTATTTGTTTTGTAAACAAAGATTGTGGTATGTTATTGTTTATGAAATTTTCAAAAGAAATGGATATTGATCTAAGTTTATTATATTTTTCACATTTCAAGCATTCTTTGGGTAGAATGAGTCATCTAAACTAAAGGTTAAAATCTGTGACTATGCAAAATTAAAATGCTTTATATTCCAAAATCAATATTTTACTGGTTTGTTTGTATATATTAAAAGACTCGATTTTTTTTTTTTTTTTTACATAACACAGAATTAAGGCTAAAATATTGCTTTTATTCTTACATTCAGAAAGTCAAAATTTTGTCTGTCAACATTAAATGAATTATATTTTTAATGTTTAACATCAAAAATGATTTTTTTTTTTCAAAAATCGTGAACCAGTCCCTTTATGTAGATTCAGCTCGGAATTTGACATTGTTTATTGTTCACCCACTGTGAGTTTATCAATTGTAAATAAATTTTAGCAATACTTTAATTGCCTTTGTTAGTAAATTCTGCTTTTTTAAGGGTTGATTCTGAAGATTCGGGATAAAAAAAATTCACATTTTTCAACATTTATATCTCACTGTTTTCTGAATTTATTGAATTTCATAGGCAACAGGATTTACCATGTTTTCGGTCATAGATTTTCTTGACTCACCGAATGCCTAGGTTTTAGATGCGTTAAAAAAGACGAATTAATAAATTTAGCTGTACACTTCTGGTTAAAAATTAAATCTGCAATGGGTAAACAAGATAATAAAGTTAGGGTCGCTAAAACACGTGTAGAAGTAAATATTTTTGAATCATATGATTTTTCGAAACAAACCGTTGAACGAGGGAACATGACGTAATTTGAATTTCAATTAGAGTTAGAAAAATAAAAATTTCAAAGAGAAAGCGAGAAAATGCAAATTGAGACAATGAAACTAGAAACTGAAAGAGAATATCGAAACAGAGCGGTGAAAGAAAAACAAAAATGAAAGACAATTTGAGTGAGAAAAAAATGCAAACATAAAATGAAACAGCAGAGATGTAGCTGGTAGTGGTAGCAGTTAATTAAACCAGATCCCATAGTATGTGACAAAATCATTTACAATATCGCGTCCGAGGATGAAGACGACAGCTTATATCCACATTATGCTGTTACCAGATCGATGGCCAAAAGAGAATTAGTTGAGATTGACCAATTTCAACCCCATAACGCGGCTTGTTTATCTAGTGAAATTTACCTCAGTGACTGACTTTTTTTTATGGCAGTTTAATTTTTCAATTTTTGTTGCATAGTTGAATGTATGAACGTTGCGAAAATAACACTTATTTAAATTCTCAATTCAATTCTCAATTTATCGTAAAAATTAATACTTTTTGATGACCTAAACAAAAAATATCAAATCTCCTCTATTCGGTCGTCAGACGCATGCGCATAGACGGTAAACAGTTCATCATGTCGTTCAGTGAGAGAAGGTGTAGTGGATGGATCCAGAATTTTGACAGATTCTGTGACAAAAGAGGTAAAAAAAAAAAAAAAAGAAAGAATGAGATAAAACTCGTACGTGAAGTAAAATTTACCTTTGGATCAGTATGATCGTCGGAAAGCAAAGAGCCATGAGAAACGCACATAGGACTCAGTGGCAGATCTGAAGAGGGATGTGGAAGTCAAATATTAGTCAAAGTACTCAGCCATTTTGGGTGCCAAATCTGGAGTTTTGCTCACAATTTGTGGCGAAAAGAGGAGGGTGGTCCTGGTTCCCTTTAAATCAGTCATTTTGGACTAGTCGCGAATACACTACCTTAAAAGTACATAATGCAAGTCCTAATTTTGTCTGAACACGACACGTTTTAGACGTGAAAACATCGGTCAATAGGAATATGAAAGGGTTTCTGTTAAAATTATGATTTATAATTCCTTAATTATAAGAAACAGGGAATATATTCATATTTCAAAGGGGAATGTGAACCCCCTAAGTGGTATTTAAATATTGTTTTACACAAAAATTTTGCTCTCATTTAAAATCACGTGTTGTAAATAAGCATTCAAAAGTCCAAGTCAGCATGAAGAAACATTTGAATCCCGGATGATCACCAAAATTATTTTATGAATACGTGTTTTAAACAAGAATAGATATGGGTTACCTTATATCCAAGAAATTCGACGTTTAATTTACTCGTAGCAAATATTGTGACCAATCTTGCTTCACTAGCAAACAGTGCGCACACCTGTCCTTGACCTTTTAACTTTGAAAAAATGTACAATTACATGAACAATACCAAAGAAGGATAATTTTTAAATCTTCTTTTTATATTAGCTGAAAAATACATATATAGAGTAATGCAAAAATCAAGAAGGTGAAAATCACTTTGTAGATATTTACTATGATATACCCCTCCCTTTCCTAGAAAATAAATTGCCCAATTAGGTAATTTCTTTTTTAATTGAAAAAATGCCCACCCCAGAATCAAATGTGTGTCCCCTTTCTTGATAAAAAAGATAGTAGAAATATCTGATTTCCAAACCTTTAATCCACCCCTCCTATTTTTTTTTTTAAATTTTCTCTGTTATGGTTATATTTGTATTTTCTTATCCTTGTGAATTCATAAATTTTGTACATGAGGATCACAACCTATGCACTTATTCAACAAGAAATGTATACATTGCCTTAATAAATTTTATTTATATATTGAAAAAAAAACAACAACATGGGAATCATTTTGAATTGCAGGGAATTTCGTAAACGAGAGACTTAAATAAACTTTTCTGCGTAAACTTTTTTTCCATGCAAAAGTACCACCTAGTACCTCATCTACGCAATACCGAGCTGTCTTGCAGTGCATATTGTAGATGTAATTTTTTTTTACACGTGTTTCTTTACTTTGTTCACTGACAATAAGCAGAAATCACATAAATTGCAATATAAATGTTGATAAGTTGAGTACCTTTAAAAAAGAAAAACAAAACCTCGTCACTCGTACATTTCTTACATGTATTATATATTTAGAAGTTGGAAAAACTCACATATATGTATAATTTAATAAAATGATTTGATAGCCTTTTGTCTTTCAAAACTACCGTTACCAGTGGTAAAATGTTTTCCTTTAGATATAACATTTATTCTCATTTCTGTACAGTTGTTTTCCTCTGCTCTGATTACATATATTTAATACCAGCGTCTATGAAACCGTGTTGACAAAGCGTCATACTTGTTTATAACGGTCGATAACTCGTAGTCGTACGTAATGCCGATGTCAAAATCATCGGCATTTACCAGAAGTGCTCTGCTATACATAGAAATCCTTATAAAAAAGAAAACACACACACAAACTAATGATTAACATTCTCTCTCAGAAGAAATTGTATGATAATTAACGAACAATAATCATGAAAGGAATATAATTGTCAATCGAAGAATGACCTATATATTTTCGTGAAATACACTGAGGAGGCAGCTAGCGTAGGAATATGAATACTTCTTATTTACATTTCTGGTGAAAAAGTGATTTTCTGAAAATCATTTGACGTTAATTTTGTTTTCTTCTACGTATTACATACACATCGATATTCTAAACATTTGTTGTAATGTTGTATCTGCTGATCATGAATGGAACTATATTTTTTCAGAGCAATTGTGTGAAGAGTACCTGAATCCCGGCCTGCCTAATTGAAGACCTACAGGTAATTGAATACCTTAGGAAGACTTACAAAAATATAGGCGATTTACATCAAAACTAATATGATTTTCTCATTAAGCATGTCTCAAATATCTAATATAAACAAAAATGTTTGATAAAAATAAGTTTTAAAGTGTATTTTCAAAGCTGGGAAGGGGCAACTATTTTCCTCTCTTGACGACCTAGCGGAAGAACGATAACTCGTATAAATGTCATACTTACAAATCAGCTGTTCAATTAATAATCATTTCTGGTATATTTTCTTTGTTAAAAGATCGGAAATTTTTTTCAAAATTGTATATTAAAAAATAAAAGAAATGAATAACAATTGAACAGCTGATTTGTAGATATATATTTACGTGAGTTATCGCTCTTGCACTGGGTCGTCTAATAGAAAAAAAATTGTTCCCCATACTGAGCTCTATAAATATATTTTATCTAAATTGTTTGTGTTTATTTTATATTTGAGACATGCTTAATCAGAAAATCATATTAGTTTTGATGTATATAGCCCACATTTGTGTAGGTCTTCTATAAGTCTTCCGTAGGTCTTCAATTACCCGTAGGTCTTCAATTAGGTATGCCCTCTGAATCCAGTAATAAATCTTGAATAGATATTATGCACTGATCGAATTTATTGAAAAACATAACATTAAAATGCCAAAAATGAGCTGTAGTGCCTCTTTGAGGCAAAAATCATAGTCAAGACTCTTACCAAGTTATTCGGTTTTGTAGGAATGCCTACCGCTGTTCAGTCAGAGCTAGGTTAAAATTTTATGTCAGGACTGTTTCAACAGGTCATGCATGAGTTAGGTGTTATACAGTATTTATAAGCTTATCATTCTGAGTCTCCGGGGGGCACTTGAACGTATACAGCAAACCTTTACGACTATGATGAAGACATGTTGCTCTTAGTATGATAAAAGGGTTCATTTTATTTTGTTTGACGTACGCAAAGCAGTTCAAGAGCCTCTAGAATTCAGTTCCTTTGAAATAATGTTTCAGTTTGGTCATACAGTTAGAAGTCCTTTAAAATTAATGAAAGAAAAATCGCTAACTGAAACTAGTTCTCTTAATCTTTTAGACTATGTATCTAATTTCAAAGAGAGATTTCATAATGCTTGAAAATATCAAGAGTTCTCAATCCAAATTGAAAGTTTGGTATGGCAAAGATGCTAAAAACATAGTTTTTGAACCTGGTGACAAAGTTTTTGTATTTTCCCCTGTTCCTGATCATCCTTTGCTGGTCAGGTATCATAGTCCTTATGAAATTGAAATAAGCTTAGTGATGTGAACTATGTAGGTAAAACACCTGGCTGGCGTAAAGAATAACGAGTTTGTGACATTAATCTGTTGAAAGAGTATTTTGATAGATATGACCGAAATTCTGTAATCAATATGAGTGAAATATTCCCGAGAGGGACGTTAAACAATATTCAATCAATCGAGAGCAGCTTTGATACAGGATGACAATACTCTACAAGTTTTCGGCAACACACCGTCCCCGTCTTGTCCCGCATATGACCTTCTAAAGTCAGTCTCGCCGACTTCAGTGATCCATATGGGAGAAATTGATACTGAAAATTGCTTTGTGGATGATTTCTTAATTTCGGTATCACAGGAGGAAGAGGCAGTTCAATTATTCAAAGGACACAGAAGGCTCTTTTGGATAGAGGAAAAATAAGATTATAACAAATAACCTATAACTCTCAGTAAGTGATCTGTGCATTTGATGAAGATGACAAATCCAATCATTTGAAACACATTCACTTACATCTGAATGAGGTACCCTGAAAAGAAAGGTATAGGAATGTTTTGGGACCTGTAAAATAATTCCTTTAAGTTTGTTGTTTCTCTCGAACCAATACCCTACACTAAACGTAGAATAATTCGAAGTTGAATAGCGTATATGATCCTGTAGTGCTCAAGGGGAAGATGCTTTTTCGTTTAATTGGGATGCATAGAGGGAATGATGTACTTCCTTAGTTTACTTAGCTAATGTTAACTTACCCAGTATCTAAAACATCTGCAGGTTTGAAACATGCATCCAGAGTTACGCATTTTTGTGTGATGTCTCTTCATCTTCCTTTTAAACAGTTGCCTACATTAAGGTCGTTTAAACAGTTTAAACAGACCAAATGGATCTTGGATTTCTGCTTGGAAAGTCCAGGCTTGCACCTAAATATGTGCATACAGTGGCTCATCTTGAACTCTGTGACGTAGTTGTTGCGTATGAAGTTACCACCATCGTGGTTGATAACCTGGACCACAAAAGTGACCGTATACAATTCTACTCAGATAGTTGCATGGTATTGGGTTATCTCTACACCACCTGAAAAAGATTTTATACTTATATTTCGAATCATGTTCAGAGCATTCTAAAAGCTCCACCAGCTTAATGTTGAACCTACATTTAATCTCATTGACATAGGATTGAGATATATTGCTGCAAAGGATATTCATGGTAGTGATTGGATCAAAGGACCCCCAAGTGCTGGATGATGTTAAAGACTATCAGAGAGAATTTCAATTGATAGATGCATTGGGTCAAATGCTGTCTGACATGTTTCACACCGATTGTTAGGCCGTTCTTGGTACACTAATTTTGACTACGGATAACTCCGTTTACCTGATCAGGATATAGGGCTCACGGCGGGTGTGACCGGTCGACAGGAGATGCTTACTCCTCCTAGGCACCTGATCCCACCTCTGGTGTGTCTAGGGGTCCGTGTTTGCCCAACTATCTACTTTGTATTGCTTATAGGAGTTCTACTTTGTATTGCTTATAGGAGTTATGAGATTGATCACTGTTCGTTATCTTCACTTTTCATGCAGATGAAGGTAACAATGTGAAACCTCATGTGTCAATTCTTAAGACAGTGACAAGAAACCTTTTGGAATTCAAGGATTTCAACCTGTAAGTCTTTGGTCAGAGCAGTTATCAATCTCATAACTCCCGAAAGGAAAACAAAATAAAGAGTTGGGGACCCCTGAACATACCAAGGGTGGGATCAGGTGTCTAGGATGAGTAAGCCTTTCCTGTCGACCGGTCACACTTAGCTTTATGTTTTGATCAGGTAAACGGATTAATCCGTAGTCAAACGTTCAACTCTAGAATCTCTAATCTACAATCTCTAATTTACATACAAAACACCCTTTTTATCATTCCAGAAAAGTTAATAAAAACATCATTCAAGATAATAGAGAACTTATATTGCTTTTTCGATGTTGAAATCACGCTTCATACGAGATGCTTAAACGAGCTATTAAATAAAATTAGTTGTTTTACGTATATCTAATTTACTAAGATAACCTGTCATTGAGGAAAACGCTGTCTGATGTGTTTCATACCAATTATTAGACCGTTCTTCACATTCTGATTCAAACTACCGATTACTCTGTTTACCTGATAAAACTCACGGCGAGTGTGACTGGTTTACAAGGGATGCTTACTCCTCCTACACACATGCTCCCACCTTTGATATATCCTTGGGTCCGTGTTTGTTCTACTCTTAATTTTGTATTCTTTTTTTGAGTTATGAAATTGATCACTGTTAGTTATCTTCACCCCTTCAGGTACCATATATATACATTAATATTCCTCCTCAACTTGCTTAGATCAGGATGTGTTTAGCATATCAACACAAAACAAAATTAGATATGTTTGAAATTACATGTGCAACTAATTATCAACCTGTCAACATTTCCCACTTTCGACGATCAAATTACAATGAACGACACATATAAACGTACTGTACGACGACATATGACAGAAGTGGTGTTAATCAAATGTGGATTCTAAAAAGAACTTTTAGTAAACTTGAAATCGCAAAACCTTTCTCAAATCAACAACATCAAAATGTATGACTTTTCTTACCATTTGCAAGACCATTCCTCGCGATAAATTAAAGACTAGACTTTTTGACATCATAGACAGTTGCTTCTTCAACAAAAATTGAAAACGGAAATATTCATATCTAGTGATCAGTCATCCAAAATTTACTTAGTTAAAGGGAAAGGCAACCCTAACCACATTGCTGCTTTTATGAATAAAGTATTACTTCCTGATATCGTAAACGACAGTTTTTAACAACAAAAATCCTTGCTTAAGGATTAAATTAGTATTAATCTATCATATATTTTAAGTTACCCGCTGCAAAGATAGCGGCCTTTGAAATTTATCCTATCCAAACGGGTCAGGTAATGTTTTAGGGGATAACTTATGATTAAATGGATTGGTTATGATTTAGAGAAAAAGATATATAAAGCACACCCTGCTGATAGGTACAGTGATTACGTGACGTAATTTACAGTAGTATGCATGATTCTGGATCTGCAATAAGCATTAATGTATGAATTAGAATTTATTGAAATTATTTTTCCTTTATTATTTGTAACGAAGGTACTTGAAAACATTAGTCGTGTTAGGGGAAAAATTATACCGTTTTCTATTTGTGAATTTCGCCTCTACTCTTTCCCATGCCAACCCCCCCCCCCCCCCCCCCCCCCCCGTCTAAGCGTTTCATATTTTTCTTCAATGTACATTCCAGCATTGTACTCGTATATGTATATTTATTCAGGAACATATTCATCAAAACTAAAAAAAAAAAAAAAAAGATGCTGATGCTTATCCAGAACCAAAGACGTGTCAATCATGACTGGACCCAGGTAGCTTGTAAACTGTATGTGTAGTAGGTGCAGGGACATAATGAAGATAGAGTGTATAATTCCAAGGTGTGTATAAGCAACCTATATATGCTATGAATCATGACTATGTAGAAAATGAATGGATGGTGTGAATTTCGAATATTTATCCATTATGTTTAATTGTTAACTACAATGTACTTAGTTAACGCTTATGCTTTCTTGATGAAAGGTGAAGATACATGTAACAAACAGGGATCAATCGTATAACTCCTATAAGCAATCTCCTACAAGGGATGCTTACTCCTCCTAGGCACCTGATCCCACCTCTAGTGTGTCCAGGGGTCCGTGTTTGCCCAACTATATATTTGCAATATAAGCAATACAAAATAAAGAGTTGGGCAAACACGGACCCTGGACACACCACAGGCGGGATCAGGTGCCGAGGAGGAGCAAGAATCCCCCGTTGACCAGCCACACCCGCCGTGAGCCCCATATTCTGATCAGGCAAATGGAGTTATCCGCAGCCAAAATCAGTGCACCAAGAGCAGTCCAACAATCGGTATGATATTGCACAGAATATCTTGTTACATTGCATGTACTAGTCTAGTACTTCACTTCAAATTCAGAACACTAAATGTTAATGTCTATAGGGAATTTAATTCATATCAGGATATAGAAATCTATAATTGATTTCCTAGTAAATTGGTGAAGGGGTAATAGGCCACAGTCAGTTTACTTTGGGGCTGTATGTTGCACTATACATGTAGGTGTCGATCTTGGGTTAATTTACTCTCTAGAATGAATTTATAAGCATGGAAGGTTTCATTATATGGTCTTGTGATTGTTATTAACATGCTTTCTCTACTTCACAGGGATCATATAGACAGAGTTCGCCTCCAAAAAATACATTTACCGAATGCACCAAATCGACATACCAGATAACAACCCATCAGGCAACCTGATGGTTACATAATAAACGACTCTAAGCTGTTGCAGCCACAGAGACTTGTACTAAACTTTAATTACATGTCAGAAACTAATGTGTAATAGAAATACTAGTTAATTTTGAGCGTGGCAGAATAATTTATAAACTAAAAAAATATGGACATTCGGAATACTCATCATCTGACTTATACGATCAAATTAGTTGTTGTCACCATTTGGCGTCTGTTGTCCGGTAACTTAATTCCACATGAGAACCACTGAATGAAAATTAACCAAGTGTGGCAGAGTTCTTCCAGAATTGCTGTTTTCCTAATGCAGATTCCTTACGAGTAGATACCGTACAAAACATACTTCTTTCTGGAAAATTATTAAACATAGCTATAAAACAAAGCAAACGTTTCTCTCTGAACGGCTATGAATAAAGGTACCTGCAATTCGATACCTGTGTATTGCAAAGAAATAACAGCCCTTAAAACATTTTGTTGACACCAGCTTCACTTGAAACATGCAAGGTGAAGATAACGAACAGTGATCAATCTCATAACTCCTACAAGCAATACAAAATAGATAGTTGGGCAAACACGGACCCCTGAATATACCAGAGGTGGGATCAGGTGCCTAGGAGGGGTAAGCACACCCTGTCGACCGGTCACACCCGCCGTGAGCCCTATATCCTGATCAGGCAAACGGAGATATCCGTAGTCAAAATCAGTTTGCCAAGAACGGCCTAACAATCGGTATGAAGCACATCAGACAGCATTTGACCCAATGATAGGTTGTATTGACGAACTAGATCGTTATAACGACCATAGAATTTGCGAAATGCTGACTTCAATCGAGACTGTTGAAATCCGTGTACCATCAACTTGTTTGTCAGTAGCTTACCTCGATTTAAAAACTGACTATACCCAGAACAAGCTCTTGCATATCGAATCAGTTGAGATATATAAACACCATATGCAGGTGATAATGGAATATTGCTACATAAATGTGGGAAGTTGACATCCGTGTATACAAAGTGAAATTTATTCCCTAATGTAAAGTTTGCTTTGAAATACTAGTATTTCAAAAGAAAGCTTAAAAAAGGGATAACTCTCAGATTGTAAAATGCTGATAAACCTGAACAGAAGTAGGCATAACCAGAACACATACTCAAGTATTCTCTCTTTAATGTTAAATACCCAAACAAAAGCAAAACAAGTAAGTGACCGATGTCAATAAAGCTATGTTGAATTTTCATATTCAAAATCAGTTTCCCGTTCTGTTGGTAGACTTTGTCGCATCCTTTATATTCACACTTGTGCTGAGTTCTTTCCATGAAAGGCGTAAATAACGAACAAGAAGAAATATTTTTATACAAGAAATATACACATTGATTTATATATGATAATTTATCTTGATGGATTATTAAGTCATGCAAGAACATATCGAGATAGAAATGTCAACAAAATTTTGCGGAATATATACATGTACATATACATGTACAGTCTATTGCAATTGTAATTTACTTGTTGCTTTACACAAATAAAGGAGTGTACGATAAAATAAATGCAACCAAACTTCAAATTTAATTACCGAGAATAGTAAACAATACCGACAATATATTTCCTAAACGTATGTGTAAGTATTGTTTTGCGATAACAACCTTATTTGAAAAAATACAAACAGAAATTTTGTAATAAGTGTGGATCCTTTATGTCAAAGGAAAACGATTGTTAAAAATCACAGAGTTTAAAATGAAAAAAATAAATTCGTTATAAAGGTGATTTTTACGTTCATTTTTAATTCAAGGGGAATAGGAATTTACTTCGTTATATCCGTAAATTCTCTATATCCGTGTTCGTTATAGACGCAGATTTTTGTATAGAATATATAAAGAATTTGCTGGGGAAATCAATTTCGCTTCGCTATAGCCGTAAATTCGCTATATCCGTGTTCGCTATATTCGAGTTTTACTGTACTTGTATTTTTTGCATGTATTTTTTCTACTCCGGTAGACAATGGGTCTAAGGAGTAATTGACAAACAGTGCTCTCCGCACGCAAACAGTTTGCTTAATAAACACAGACGCAGTGTTACAAGAAATACTACATGTACTTGGTTTTTAAATGTTTCCGGTGACGAGCAATACAAACTTAATCCTAGTCGCATGACGGTTGGTTTCTTGATAATCCAGACCATTGGAAATAGCAAAACATTCGACACTATACGTTGCTTCCCTTTTGCATTAACAAAAGATGCAGCGAGTGTGTATTAAACAACTTTTCTTCTAAATCATAACTAATCCATTAAATCATAACTTATCCCCTACAGCATTACCTGACCCGTTTGGATAGCAAAATGCGTAGTAGCGCATTGATGAAGTATTCCGCCCAATTTTTCTTTTGATACATGCATCAAATAAAGAATTATAACTTTTATTTCTTAATTCTTTATAGGAGTTATGTGATTGATTACTGTTCGTTTTCTTCATGCTTCTTCGAAACTGCTTGTTGAAAGTCTTCCATGATATACATCTTCCTCTCACCCAACTCCGTAGAGAAGTTTGTAGGCCGTGTAATCTTCGTTTAGGAAAATATTGCAACACAAACAACAGACAACAGATTAACTATAAAACACTGCTGAAATATGTCGGAGTTGAGCAATATTTTTATCTACACAATTGCACCTGAGGTCGTTTCTCATATGATAATCAGACTGAAAGTTCCTCCATATTAACTCTATCTAAACATGCCAGTGACGATAATTGTAAGGTTTTTATTTACAGGACATCGACAGTCTTGATTCAGTCGATAAAATTAGGCTTCTTACTTTTAAAACTAGCGATGTTTAAAAAAAACAATTTATACCTCCAACGATGCAACATAATTAGAATGTATGTAATTACCATTATGGATCATTTGTGCAAATGAACTGTGTTTTATACCATACGTTAGTACTATTAGCTACAAGAGCATATACTTTTCAATTTAGATCCATTGAAACTGTAGGGTTCTTCAAGAAATGTATTAAATACATATTCTGGGATCCCATTATGTAGGCGTGGTTTTACTAAGTCTAAAACATTGCTGTTGTTACCACACTGAATAAAAACAATAAAACATTTTGGTGTTACATTTGTAATTGATTATTCAGTTGAATCACAACGTTGAACTTCAGCATCCATGACTGGATAACTTGTAAAAAAGAATGAAATTTGTTATTACTGTACTCATTGAAAACCAACATAATGAAAGGTAAAGCAAATGAAGAAAAATTTATCTAAAACTTTTCTAGTTAATCAGATCGACTATGGGAATTTATATCATGTGTGGAAGTGCTGCATCTGCAAACCATTTGCGGAAAAGGATTTCATTTACAATAAGCTGACAATCTGTAAAATTAATAATCAATTTAGCAGTTTCGAAATAGCAAGCGTTCTCAAACTTCTTACACCTTGTTTATGTTTTTTTCTTGCATAAAGGTTGAAGTTCGTGACTGCATGGTCTATCGTTCCAAAGGAGTTTTCCTTTATCTTTATAAACATGACCACAATCTTCTTTGTTTCTTGCATTGTCGGGTTGCCCTTTATCCCAAGCAGTATACGTCAACAACTCACTTACCAGAGGAGGACCACCTCCACTCTCCTTCTTTTGATTTGTCTGTAGCATCGACCCAAGCAGAACGCTTCAGTCCTGCAAAAATGTTAATACTTTCTTGTAGAAAACGGAATGAAACTGTTAATAATGACACATTTTCAAATTCTAAGAAAATTTTAACATACTAAGATAATCAGTTGAGAAATTAAATGCTGTTTAGGCATATATTAGAAATATCACCAATATCAAGATATTCTATGATGAAAGATGAACATAAAGAACAGTGAACGATTTCATAACTCCTACAAGCAATACAAAATAGAGAGTTGGGCAAATACGGACCCCCGGAGATACCAGAGATGGGATCAGGTGCCTAGGAGGAGTAAACATCCCCTGTCGACCGGTCACACCCGCCGTGGGTCCTATATCTTGATCAGGTAAACGTAGTCAAAATCAGTGTGACAAGAACGGCCTAACAATCGGTATGAAACATGTCAGACAGCATTTGACCCAATGATAAGTTGTATTGGAAGCTAGATCGTTATAACGACCACATAATTTGCAAAATGATGACTTTAAATGAGATTGTTGAAACCCCTGCACCATTAACTTGTTTGGTAGTAGTCTGCCTCGATTAATAAAATGACCATACACAGAACAGTCTTTAACCCTTAGTAACGCCTGACCTAAATTAGAACAAAGCGGAAACAAAGCGTGGTGCAGCAGCCGTATTTGGATTGTCGCTATGTGGATTTATTTTTTCAAATTCAAAGACGCAGTTGAATTTGACATAAATCCAGAAGATAGAAATTGTGGAGATTGGGTAAATGACGCCACAAGGAAAGCAGATGCTGAAGAGGAGACATCTTTATTGTAACTTTGAATGGAATAGGGATTTGAAGACGTCTCAGTTCGACATATGACCGTTCGCAGATTATTATTGTTTACATTCTTCCAACAGTCTGTTGGAATTCCCATGGGCACGAATTGTGCTCCTTTGTTAGCTGACCTGTTTTTATATTCATATGAAGCAGAATTTATTCAAAAACTTCTACGTGAGAAAAAAAAATCTCTCGTTGTGACCTTCAATTCGACTTTTAGATATATCGATGACGTTTTGTCTATTAACAATGATAGCTTTCATTCATATGTCGATTTGATATATCCCTGTGAGCTCGAAATAAAGGACACCACAGAGTCATCCACTTCTGCTTCATACTTAGATATTTTATTGAAAGTAGACATTAACGGCAAACTGACAACTCAACTGTATGACAAACGGGATGATTTCAGCTTCTCCATCGTCAACATCCCATATTTATGTAGTAACATTCCATTATCACCTGCATATGGTATTTATATATCTCAACTGATTCGATATGCAAGAGCTTGTTCTGGGTATAGTCAGTTTTTAAATCGAGGTAAGCTACTGACAAACAAGTTGATGGTACAGGGATTTCAACAGTCTCGATTGAAGTCAGCATTTCGCAAATTCTATGGTCGTTATAACGATCTAGTTCGTCAATACAACCTCGCATTGGGTCAAATGCTGTCTGACGTGTTTCATACCGATTGTTAAGCCGTTCTTGGCACACTGATTTGACTGCGGATAACTCCGTTTACCTGATCAGGATATGGGGCTCACGGCGGGTGTGACCGGTCAACAGGGGATGCTTACTCCTCCTAGGCACCTGATCCCACCTCTGGTGTGTCCAGGGGTCTGTGTTTGCCCAACTATCTATTTTGTATTGCTTGTAGGAGTTATGAGATTGATCACTGTTCGTTATCTTCACCTTGCATTCGACATGGTGTATGTAACAATAATTCCACTTTATATGTCATGCATTAATTTTCTTATGTGCTGTGGAAGAATCGCAAACAGACGACTCGTTTTTGTGGCCAGACATGTGCATAATGTGTCGAATTTGAGAAACCCATCATTATTCATTCCCTGATTGGTGGTTCCACGGAGGCAGTGAACTGTGTACAATTCACTGCAATTTTTTTTTTTTTTTTAAATATATCTGGCATGAAACAACTTAACTGGTAATGAGTATGAGTGGGTATTTTAAAACAAGTTAGTCTTCTTTTGAGGGAAAGACGCTGTCGTATGACAAAGTTGCGAATTTTCCCCCGTTTTCACCGGTGGTAAAGACAAAAGTGTTTGTTTTCAGTTGCCCATGAAATTCTAAGCCTCTTGTGATTAACTGAATGGACAAAAGGAACCATATTCGAAAGCGAAGGCCAACATGATTCATGTTGTCGTATACGTAGGTTGAAATCATCATTAAATCGAAAGTCTTTATAAGTTCTTTTTGTTTAATTGGTCTTGCAAACTCCTCCTGAAGAAAAAAACCCATCAAGAATGTTGTTAAAACTTCCCTCGAACAACACCATTCTCCCTCCTAAATCTTGCAGGTGTTTGTTGGTGCTAAATCGAAATAATCTGTAAGAATGTTATTGCACTGAGAAGCTTGTTCTGCAGACATTTGATTGGCCCTGTCTTTGCTTGATTGTTAGGTTGCCTTTACATAAAATTTTCCCAATTTACTATTGAGCTCTTCGGGCTCAATAGTTGCATGCAAAATCTGTTAGTTCTCCAAATCTTTATACACTCCATTCTATAAAGAGGGGGTGTACAAATAATACACCAACATTTCACCAAACCTAGATAGCTTAAACAGTAAAGCGCTCTGAAAAGAGAGATTTGGGTGCAATTCACATTCTGGGTTAAAATGTGATGTATTACTTTATTAAAGTTAAAATTTCTTCATTTTTATCTCCCTTTTTATTTAAATTACTTATTTTTTGAAATTTACACATACCCTGAGAAATTTTCCCATCAGTTTAGTGTTCATTCTTGTAGATTTAGATTTTTTCCTTTTCTTTTCTAGGGGCCTCCATGGCGGAGTGGTTAGAGCATCGCGCTCAAAATCACACGGTCTCTCACCTCTGGTCGGCGCGGGTTCGGAACCCACTCGCGCCGGTAAGTGAAAAAGTTTCCCAGTTTACTTGCAGAAGATCGATGGTTTCTTCCAAGGGACATTGTATATGGGTTCTCTCTTCTACCAGTAAAAACTGGGCGCCACCTTATAACTTAAATATTGTTGGGTGTGGCGAAAAACATCAATCAATCAATCAAGTTTCCTTTTCTCTAGTTGTTTTAGTTCCTTTTCTGAGGCATCTTGTATTTTGAAATGGGAATGGCAAAATTTTCCTTTTCATCTGTCAGAAATGCACTTTTCATTTCCTTTTCTGCATCTTTTAGTGATGTGAAGACATCAAGATAATTTGAAACTTCACTAATTGAAAGGCAGAATCATTGCCAAATATTTGTTCTAAAGCATTCCAATCTATATCCTTTAATCCCCACTTTTCTCCAAATGGTAATTAAAATCACAATTTTGATCAAAGCTCCCCCTCCCTATTAACTGTTTAAGAATAGCAGACGGTAAATGACAAATTACATCTATGAAAATACTCAAATATAGTCCTTTGTTTATTTTTATCATTCAACGTACATGTATGGTAAAATTCTGTTGAACTAAAAAAAATAACAAAAACTAAACCAAAAAATTATATAAATTATTTAGTGTTTTGAAATCATAGTGAGATTTTAGATTTTGTTGGATATAGATGAACATGTATTATATATATATATAACAGGGGATGCTTACTCCTCCTAGGCACCTGATCCCACCTCTGGTGTGTCCAGGGGTCTGTGTTTGCCCAACTATCTATTTTGTATTGCTTGTAGGAGTTATGAGATTGATCACTGTTCGTTATCTTTACCTTGCATATATATATATATATATATATATATATATATATATATATATATATATATCTCCAAATTGTGGGTTTTTTTTAAATCACAGTGTCCGGTATAAAATATTAAAAGAAATAGAATAAACAGTACACAAAGTTAAAAATTTAACGCAAGCGCTTTCATTTTATAATCCTCAGGCGTTACATTTTAAAATAGTTTTGAAATGGTCTGACGTCATAAAGGCGTCCTAACATTTCACGTATAACGACGTCATAAACGAATGAAGGGGAAAGGTTTTTACGTTAAGCATATTATGACGTCATAGATAATAACAGTAAACATATTTCACAGTAAGCTATTGAGAGCCGGTTTTAAAGTCTTAATAAAATGTCTTTCTTTTTCTCGTCGGGAAATAGTATTTTCTGTATACAGTTTATAAAACGGAAATACACTGAATTGTCCGTGGTCACACACATCAATATGTTCACTAACTTTAATTTTTCTGTATTCGGGTGCTGAAATGTGTTGTTTATGAACTCGTATACGAGTTCGCAGAGTAGTTCCAGTTTCACCGATATAATGTTTTCCACAGCCAGCACATGTTATAACATAAATTAAATTTTTGGTGGAGCACGTCATATCTGAATTTACCGTAAATGCCTTGTTGTTAAATTTGAACGAACTTCCTTCCCTTAAGTATGGGCACGTTCCGCATCGCCGATCGTCACATTTGGTAACGGTGAAAATTTTTTTGTTGGACTTTTCCTGAAAATTAGATTTACATAACAGTCTCCTAAGATTTTTCGGTTGTCAGGACAATTCAGTGTATTTCCGTTTTATAAACTGTATACAGAAAATACTATTTCCCGACGAGAAAAAGAAAGACACTTTATTAAGACTTTAAAACCGGCTCTCAATAGCTTACTGTGAAATATGTTTACTGTTATTATCTATGACGTCATAATATGCTTAACGTAAAAACCTTTTCCCTTCATTCGTTTATGACGTCGTTATACGTGAAATGTTAGGACGCCTTTATGACGTCAGACCATTTCAAAACTATTTTAAAATGTAACGCCTGAGGATTATAAAATGAAAGCGCTTGCGTTAAATTTTTAACTTTGTGTACTGTTTATTCTATTTCTTTTAATATATATATGTGTGTGTGTGTGTGTGTGTGTGTGTGTGTGTGTGTGTGTGTGTGTGTGTGTGTGTGTGTGTCATATAAGTAAACAAAGTAGTTGCAGCTGCTAGTTGTAAAGGTTCCAAATATCAAGTTATATTATATAAAATACTGTGTTTTCCTCCATCTGTTTCATCCAATCAAATTGTGTGTTACAAGTGAAATTAGAATATTGATAAATAGATAGAAATTGTTTGAAAGTATATTGTTTAACGGTAATGATACAAATACAATACAGGGGCCTCCTTGGCCGAGTGGTTAGAGCATTGTGCTCAAAATCACACGGCCTCTCATCTCTGTCTGCGCGGGTTCGATTCCCGCTCGCGCCGGTAAGTGAGAAAGTTTCCCATTTTACTTTCGGAAGGTCGGTGGTCTCTTCCCAGGTACATTGTATCTGGGTTCTCTCTTCCACCAATAAAAACTGGGCGCCACCATTTAAAGTAATTCCACCCTCCTGTGATGTCATCAGATTTTGCAAAATCAATGATTTATTTAGATTTATGCATGATAGGAACATCAATTTTGTTGGAGTCTTTTCCTATAGTTATTGTAAAAAAATCTTGTTAAAAATAAAATATTTCAAAAGTCTAAGTTATAGATGAATAATCAATGATACGTTTCAAAATATTGAATCCAAGGGCAATAACTCTGTTTCTATTGATTTCTTTATCAAGTCTATTATGCGATGATTTCCTTTATTTTTTACATACATTTTGTATATTTTTGTGAAGATACAGTTTCATGAAATTGTTATGAATGCTACTATATCATCATAACCAGTTTTTATGAGATTTTGATAACGCTGTTTAATGAAAATTGCAATTTTCTGACGGTGATATATGATTTTGATTATGTACGTCTCATATCTTAAAAAGTGTGATGACCTATGTATTTTATTTGATACTTTGTTAGTTTTAACTCTAATGAATGGAAATAAATACACAATTTAAACTTGTATCAGATAAAACTGCGAGTATCGAGTTACCTTAACTGAAACATTGTTGAGTGTGGCGGAAAACATCAAAAACAAAACAAAACAAATATAATACAAAAACAAAAAATAAGTTATTTACAACATCTTCCAGGAGAAGAAAACGGTAACAGAGAGAATCAGGGAGGGAGAAAATTCAGCTCAGTGAATGGACAATTACACGATAAATAATAGAGTGGGTTAATGAAATTTTATTGACAGCTGTGACTTAGATTGTTAATCACGCAGCAGAAAGAAGACATAAAGGTTGCATAATTGTGTCTTTCAAGAACACACCAGAAAATTTAATTTTATTATGAATACATTATGAATTTTGATGATATAAAGCTGTTAGACAAGAACTTTATGATTTTGGTTTATATTACTGGGAACTAGTACTATTTAGAAATTTCATTTGAATATTAACAGTCGACCTGTGACTGTTTTGTATGTAGATTCAGCTCGGCATTTTACATTGTTTATTGTTCATCTAACGTAATTTGTTTTTGTTTTAATTTGCTTTCAATTATTAATTGTAAATAAATCTTATTAATTGTCCAATTGCCTTTGTTTATAGATTCTGATGCTTTAAGGGTTAATTCCGACCCACAACAGAATTGGGGGCTTGTCCGGGATAAAACAAAATATATTGCATTTTTCAAGATTTATATTTCATTGTTTTCTGAATTTATTGTGTTTCATACACAGCAGAATTTACTATGCTTTCGGTCAGATATTTTCTTGACTCGCCGAACGTCCAGGTTTTCAATGTAATAAGAAAGATGGGTTGATAAATTTTGCTGTGCAAATGTAAATTGAGAAAATAAAACTAGAAAATGAAAAAAGGAAACAGAGCGGAGAGAGAAAAAGAAAATGAAAGACAATTTGAGCAAGAAAAAATGCAATCAGAAAATGAAAGAACAGAGATTTAGCTGATGACAAAAACGATCCCATAGAATGTGAGAAAATAATTTCCAATGTCGCCTCCGAGGATGAAGACGACGACTTTAGGCACGTTTAATATCCCAGTGAATGGGTCGAATGAATATGAGTTACCGTACCTATACTGGATTCCTACATAAAAACCCTTACAAACAAAGATACATTGCTGAATCCAGTAAGTACTCTACCAAGCCCCTATGTGATTAATCATTTTGCAAAATAAAATCTGTTCTCATGAGTAGTCCAGCTATTTCAGCTCCGGATTTTTCTAAGCAATCTAAACTTACTGTAGATTCTAGTGATGTAGGAATCGATACTGCTTCGTTTCAAGAACATAGTCACAATGTAGATAGAGTTGTTTCTTATTTTTCAAAGAAAAAAAATGTCAACAGAGTTATTAACCGTTTGAAAATAGTGTCTTGCTTTGTTGTTAGCCTTACAACATGTGAATATTTATTTGAATACTACTGTACATCCAATTATTGTTTTTACGGATCATAACCCATTCATTTTTGCATAAAATGTCAAATAAGAATTAAGGACTCAGAAGATGGAGTTTATTATTACAAGAGTAGGATATTGATTTTAAACATATTAAAGGCAAAGACAATGTTATAACAGATGCCTTATCAAGAGTGTCATAAGTGTGTTCTGTTTTTGTTGCTGCTTTGATTGATATACATATATGTTTATGTATATTAGACAATTTGAGTTTTCATTGTCATTCAAACTTCTTTAAGGGGGAGATGTTGTGTAATACTTGCATTTAATTGACACCTGTGACCTAAATTGTTCTAGAGTTCGATGTCTATCATGCAATAAAAAGATAATATAATGGGTGTATAACTGTGTCTTTGAAGAATGTACCAGAATATTGATTCTTATGATGAATACATCGTTAAGCTGTTTTTGGAATTTCATTTGATTATAAACGGCCGACTTGTGACTGTTTTGTATGTAAATTCAGCTCGGTAATGGACATTGTTTATTGTTCGTCAATCGTAAGTTCGTACTTTGTTATTGTTATAATTTTCTTTCAATTATCAATTGTATCATTGCTGTTCTTCCAGACGAAATTTGAGTCTTGGTTGAGCATTTGTTGGAGAGACTTGTTTGAATAAGGTACATCTACCAGCAACCGTTTCTGTCAACAAAACACATCTCCTTGGTGGGGGTATGTCCTCTATCTAAGGTCCCACAATCTGTTATTAAACAGGATGTCTAACCTCTGTGTTTCAGAGAATGCTTAATGATGACAAGCGGGGACCTTGCAAGGGAAATAGATCTTCCTCAAAATTGTGGAAGACAAGTTTTATCGCAATCTTGATGGGGAATGGGCAGTCCCCTCTCCTGTAAGCGAGGAAGATTCATACTACCTAATAACTACACACAAGCTGTTAACAGAACTAGAAATCTAAATGTTCGTTTTCAGAAAAATTCAGTGAAAATGGATCATGTCCTATCATGGAATGTCATTGAATTGTGTTTTATTATCAGGACTAAATTCAATCAATAATTTGCGAGGTGTACTTCTTTGCTTTCGCAAGGAGAAAATGTCATTTAAGGCAGACATCCAACAAAGTTTTACTGTTTTCGTGTGTTCAAAGAGCGTCAGAACTACCTGCGTTTCTTATGATATAGAAACAATGACTTATCACAAGAGATGATTTAATACAGGATGACAATACTCTACAAGTTTTTGGTAACACACCGTCCCCGTCTTGTCCCGCATATGACCTTCTAAAATCAGTCTCGCCAACTTCAGTGATGCAGTAGTGAGAAATTAGTGCAGAGAAATTGTTATGCAGATGATTTATTAATTTCGGTATCACAGGAGGAAGAGGCAGTTAAAATCCTTGAAACGACACAGAAGGCTCGTATGGATAGAGGAAAGATTAAATTAAAAATAATAGCTTATAACTCTCAGATCAAGAGGACAAATTATTTGAAACACATTGACTTGAATCTGAATGAGGTACCCTTACAGAAAGGTCTAAGACTGTCCTGGAGCCTCCAAAGTAATTCCGTTAAGTTTGTTGTTACTCTCGAATCAATACCCTACACCAAACGTTGGATACGCTCGGAATTGAATAGCGTATATGATCCTGTAGTGCTAAAGGGAAAGATGATTTTTCGTAAGGTGATGCATTTTTCTTTTAATTTGGATTAGTGTGAGGATGCGTAGAGGGAATGGTGTACTCCCTTAGTTGACTTAGCTAATATTAACTTGCCCAGAATCTATACACCTTCAGGTTTGAAACATGCATCTAGGCTTGACTTACACATTTTTTGTGATGTCTCGTAATCTGCCATTTAGCAGTTGCCTACATCAACGTCGTTTACACAGACCAAATGAGTGTTGGATTTCTGCTTGGAAAGTCCATGCTTGTACCCACATTATGTGCATACAGTCCCTCATCTTGAACCCTGTGACGTGGTTGCGTATGAAGCTGTCACTATCGTGGTTGATAACCTGGACCACAAAATTGACGGTATACAATTCTACTCCGATAGTCGCATAGTATTGGGTTATCTCTGCACGATCTCAAGAAGATGTTATACTTATATTTCGAATCGTGTTCAGAGGATTCTCAAAGCTGCACCAGCTAAACGTTTGACCTACATTCAATTTCAGAAGAATCTCGCTGACATAGGATCGAGATCCATTGTTGCAAAGGATCTTCATGGTAGTGATTGGATCAAAGGACCCCCAATTGATAGATGCAGATCAAGGTAGCAATGTGAAACCTCATGTGTCAACTCTTAAGACTGTGACAAGGACATCTGTTCAGATTCAAAGATTTCAAAGAGTTTCTACCTGGAAGTCTTTTGTTAGAGCAGTGATCAATCTCATAACTCCCGAGAGTTAGGAAAATGTGGACCCCAGGATATATACCTGAGGTGGTATCAAGTGCCTAGGAGTAGTAAGCATTCCTTGTCGATCGGTCAAACCCGCCTTGAGCTTTATGCTTTGATCAAGTAAATAGATTAATCCATAGTGAAGTCAAAATCAAACTTTGGACTCTAGAATCTCTAATCTATAATTTCTGACATACAAACAAAACACCCTTAATATGTATGCGGTGTGACCGTTGGACCGAGCGAAGCATGAAATGGCCATTGGCGTATCCCAAGTGATAATCATAATTCCGTTAAGTTCGGCAGATTATGATTCATTTTTTAAAAATATTTTTTATGAAATTTTCCTTGCGCTAAAAACCCAGTAACATCTTAATATTAAAGGGGGATATACATGTATGGGGATAACAGTTCTACAGGATCCGTCTATTTATTTAACGCGGGAAATGAAACGCAAGGCGACGTAAACCGTGCATTAGCCTCGACTTTTTTATTATCTTTTTCAAAGCTAACAATTATAAACAATAATACATCCCGTTTGCAATTAAAAAGGCCGTTAAAACTAAATAAAATTAATTAATAAATTAAAAATGGTAAAAAAGTAACCGCAAATATATCGTATATTCTTATTTAAAGAAACTCATGAACTCATGAACTTGTTCATCTATTTAGTCGTATTACTGTTTTTCTATTTGATGATTAGCTAAAAACTGTAACAATAATAATCACACCATTTATTTTTAACAAACTGGGAGTTTGAATTACAAATTACACGTCAGTCTTGTATTTTTGCATTCAAAATTAAAACACGAATAACTCTAGAATAACTCAAGAAGCAACTAAGTAACAAAGAAATATGGCGGCGCCCATATAGATCACAAACGTATACAGTGAACGTATGTAGAGATTATTTTCTCATGTTTTTCTTTTACATACGTGTTACCTTTAGAGCCTTGCTTCGCCTTCGGCCCGTCCGAGTTTCGCTCGGTATCATGATTATTACAAAAATATCATTTAAAATAATAGAGAGCTTGTATTAGTTTTTCAATGGTGAAATCACGTTTCATACTTAGATATTTTATTGAAAGTAGATATTAAAGGCAAACTCACGACCCAATTTTATGACAAACGGGATGATTTCAAGTTGAGTTAGTTTGCCGTTAATATATATTTCCAATAAAATATCTAAGTATGAAGTAAAAGTGGACGACTCTGTGATGTCCTTAATTTCGAGTTAACAGGGATAATCGAATCAACATATGAATGAAAATTATCATTGTTAATAGATAATACTCCTCCTAGGCACCTGATCCCACCTCTGGTGTGTCCAGGGGTCCGTGTTTGCCCAGCTGTCTATTTTGTATTGCTTGTGGGGTTATGAGATTGATCACTGTTCGTTATCTTCACCTTGCATTCAAACAACAATCACGTAGACACTAGCCTTAGTTTCTTACTGTTTATACGAGTTACGTTCTAGCATATATACTAGCAGAAAAAAGAAACTGTGCATTATAAAATTTAGTATAATTTTTCTATATTTATTGTTTATATTTATAAAATTTAAACAATCGATATAGGTGATCGACGCGAACACATGTTTATTGAAGTGTTCGTAGAGAAGAGGTTCCAAGAGGACGAAAAGTGTGCATATTTGATGATATGGGTTGGACAAAAAGGGCGTAAATATTCCACGTGGAATCTAGAAGATGAGGAACAAAAAATATTAAAGGTAGACTTCGACAAATTTGAAGCTTATGTAAAGCCCAGAGCCAATCACATATACAATAGATACAAGTTCTATACTAGATATCACACAAATGGAGAAACGCTTGACCAGTTTGTGACCGATCTCAAGTTGTTAGCGAACGAGTGCAATTACAAAGAACCTGACGACCTGGTGAGAGACCGTCTTATCATAGGAGTCAACAACACAACAATTCGTGAGAAACTGATTAATGTAGGCAATGATCTGACACTAGAAAAAGCACAAGAGATTGCACGCCTGCACGAAAAATCGTCCTGTCCAGCAAAGTCAAAGTCACATCATTCTGGAGAGGATTCCAAAGTGAACTATGTGAAAAAAGTTCACAAGAAACCACAAAAACAAGCTGGCAATAGTGAAACTGGAAAGTGACACAATTTAGGTGAGAGAAAATATAGACAGCATGATGATGACCAGAAAAGTTGCACACGCTGTAGATATAGGCATGGAAAAGACACGTGCACTAGGCCTATGCAAGAAACCTTATTACTTCAAGAAAATGTGTAGAAGCAAAAGTGTGCTTGTGGTTGACAATGAATATATCAGTGATGACGGCGAAGAGTACTATGCTGGTAGCATTCAAATGTACTCACCAGTCAATTCAGTAGACCATGAACAATTGGAGTGGACTCAGACTATTATGGTAAACAACAAACCAGTGAAATTCCAGCTTAACACATGTGGAATGTGTAATATTTTGCCATACAGTCTACTACAAGAAATCGGCCTCCGAAAACTGAAAAGCACGCGCAACACTCTGAAATCATATTCCGGACATAGAATCGTTCCAAAGGGCACTTACTGACATAGTTCAGAACATAGGATTCGTAGTAGTTGACATGAACGCCAAACATACCGTAAGTGCCAAAGCATGTGAGAGCCTGAACTTCATTCAGAGACTTGTCGTTAATACAGTGAATCAGGAACAATCCAAAGGACGTGTTAAAGAAATACAGTGACGTCTTCAAAGGTCTCTGATGTCTACCAGGGGAACTCGAGATCAAGACAGACCCAGAGGTACAACCTATTATACATCTACCGAGGAAAGTACCACTTGCTCTAAAAAATAAGGTGAACCGTGAGTTAGACCACATGGAACGTGAAGATGTAGTCAGAAGACAGCAGGAACCAACTCCATGGGTGAATTCAGTGGTAACCGTCACAAAAGCAAATGGCAAAGTTGAGATTTTTATCGATCCCCGGGACTTAAACAAAGCCATTTTAAGAGAATACTTTCCCATAAAAACGACAGAGGATCTGATTTCTGAGATTGGAGAAGCCACAGTGTTCACGAAACTAGACGCTACATCAGGATTCGTCTTGATGCACAAAACTCTGTACATTCAATCCGCCTCTTGGGACATACAGCTTTACTCGACTACCATTTGGTATACAGCTTTACCCGAGTCCCATTTGGTATAATGTTAGCATCTGAAGTTTACCTGCGAGAAATCTCCGAAATGGTTCAAGGAATTGACGGTTGTGCAATCATTATTGATGACATTTTAATTTGGAACAGAAACTTCAAGAAGCACGACCAAAGACTTGACATTGTGATGAACAAAATCAGAGACTTAATCTCAAGCTAAACCCGGGAAAATGTGAGTTTAGAAAAAAACAGTACCAGTGTGACTTATGTGGGATACGAGTTGACCTCAAAGAGAGTGAAATAGAGAAAGAGAAAGAACCATTGCAGAGATGAACAGGCCAACTAACATCCAAGAACTTCAGACCTTTCTTGGTTTTATCTCTCGAAGTTTCTTCCCAATATGTCTGATATGTGATGTCAGCGCCCCACTTCGTCAGATTTTAGAAAAAAAACCCACAAATTGGCACTGGGAAGAAGAGCAAGAATCAAATTTCACAAAACTAAAACAGATGACCACTCAAGCGTCAGTGTTAAGGTACTTTGATGCTAAAAAACCTCTCACTCTGACAGTGGATGCGAGCTCTAAAGGGCTTGGAGCAGCATTAGTCCAAGATGAGCAGCCCATAGTGTATGCCTTCCGAGCTCTCACCAAGAGTCAACAGCATTATGTACAGATAGAAAAAGAGACTCTAGCGATATCATTTGGATGTAAGAAATTCCACCAGTACATTTTGGAAGAAATATGACAGTGGAAACCGACCACAAACAGCTACAATTTATCTTCAAGAAATCGCTGCTACTTCACGCTCCAGCAAGACTACAGCGAATATTGCTCACACTACAAAAATATGATTTGAATATTGCTTTCAAACCAGGGAAAACTATGTTCTTAGCTGACACACTCAGCAGAGCTTTTCTACAAGAAACCAAGGAGAACTTGGAACTTGACGTTTCAGTTAACTAGTTGACATACTTATCAGTTACTCCTCAGGAGTACTTGAAGTTCAAGCAGCAAACAACTGAAGATCCAGAACTAAAACAACTTAAAATGACTGTCCAAAATGAATAACCGAATGACGAGGATAAAGTTCCACAGAACATAAAGAGATACTGGAACTTTAGAGAGGAAGTTTCTTGTATGGATGGCATTCTGTACAAAAACAGCAAGTTGATAGTACCAGTATTCATAAGTAGCCAGATGGTGGAAACACTTCATTCATTACACTTATGAATAGTTAAGTGTAAAACAAGAGCCCGTGAATAACTGTTTTGGCCGCGAATGGCATCAGAAATTGAAAGCATAATTTCAAAATGCAGCATGTGTGCCATTAACATAAAATCCGAAGGAACCCATGATGGTAACGGAAACTCCGGAAAGACCGTGGTCCATGGTATCTACAGATCTGTTTCATTACAGAGGAGGAAATTATCTGGTTACAATTGACTACTCTTCCAAATGACCGGATATAGCGAGATTGGAAAACCTTTCAAGTGCAAACACGATTACTCACCCGAAGAACCAATTCTCTGAATATTGGATTCCGAACACATTGATTTCGGACAACGGACCACAATTCTCTGGTGGAGAATTCACCTTTGCAGGAAATTATGGATTTCTGTACAAGATCAGCAGCCCACACTTTGCACAAAGTAATGGACAAGTAGAACGAACAGAAATACTGAAGACCCATATAAAGTCATGTTAGCCTACAGAAACACTACTAAAGAAGACTTAGGATTATCACCAGCACAGTTGTTTTTAGGTCGAATGCTATAGATAGCTCAACCTTTCTCTCCGTCTACTACAATTCAGGAAGACCACTCAGCATCAGAGAGTAAATCTGAAAGCCCATAAGATGTTCCGTGTACAACCAGATCCGTCAGAGTCATCAAGCAGCCATGGAGATTCAAAGACTACGAGTGAAGTGCAGTGTTTAGCACATGTGAATCGGTGTTTATTGATATGTGAAAGTGTACAATGTGAATCCGTGTTTATTGTCATCCATTTGTGTTTATTGCGTTTAATTAATTCCGTTGGGAAACATTATCCTGTAGACTTGAATGAAAGGTGAAAATAACGAACAGTGATCAATCTCATAACTCCTATTAGCAATGCAAAATAGATAGCTGAACAAACACGGGCCCCTGGACACACCAGAGGTGGGGTCAGGTGCCTAGGTGGAGTGAGCATCCTCTGCCAACCAGCCACACTCGCCGTGAGCCATATAACTTGATCAAGTAAACGGAGTTATCCGTAGTCAAAATCAGTGTGCCAAGAACGGCCTAACAATCGGTATGAAACACGTCAGATAGCATTTGACCCAGTGATAGGTTGTATTGACAAACTAGATCGTTATAACGACCATAGAATAATTGCGAAATGCTGACTTTAAACGAGACTGTTGAAACCCCTGCACCATCAACTTGTTTGTCAGTTGCCTGCCTCGATTTTAAAACTGACCATGCACAGAACAAGCTCTTGCGTATCGAATCAGTTGAGAAATATAAACATCATATGCAGATGATAATGAAATATTGCTACATAAAAATATGGGAAGTTGACGATTGAGATGCTGAAATCATCCCGTTTGTCATAAAGTTGAATCGTTATTTTCCGTTATTATCCACTTTCAATAAAATATCTAAGTATGAAACAGAAGTGGACGACTCTGTTGTTTCTTTTATTTCGAGTTCACAGGGATATATCGAATAGACATGTGAATGAAATTTATTATTGATAATAGATAAAATGTCGAATTGAAGGCCACAGCAAGAGATTTTTCCTTCTCAGATAGGAGTTTTGAATAAATTTTGCTTCATAAGAATATAAAACAGGTCAGTTAACAAAGGGACACAGGGGTAGTGTCAATGATGAACTCTAGAAAATATTTTATTTCAACTTCAGAGTACTTATGCGTGGAATCAGAGTGGCGTTTAAGAATGTAATTTTTTGGATGACTGATCACTAGATAGGAATATTTCCATTTTCTTTTTTTTTGTTGAAGAAGAAATTGTCTATGATGTCAAAAAGTCTAGTCTTTAATGCAAGGTGAAGATAACGAACAGTGATCAATCTCATAACTCCTACAAGCAATACAAAATAGATAGTTGGGCAAACACGGACCCCTGGAAAAACCAGAGGTGGGATCAGGTGCCTAAGAGGAATATTATCTATTATCAATGATAATTTTCATTCATATGTTGATTCGATTATCCCTGTTAACTCGAAATTAAGGACATCACAGAGTCGTCCACTTTTACTTCATACTTAGATATTTTATTGGAAATATATATTAACGGCAAACTAACAACTCAACTTTATGATAAACGGGATGATTTCAGCTTCTCATATTTATGTAACAATAATCCATTATCACCTGCATATGGTGTTCAAATCACTCACTGATTCGATACGCAAGAGCTTGTTCTACGTATAGTCAGTTTTTAAATCGAGGCAGGCTACGGACCAACAAGTTGATGGTGCAGTGTTTCAACAGTCTCGTTCAAAGTCATCGTTTAGCAAATTCTATGGTCGTTATAACGATTTAGTTTGCCAATACAATCTATCATTGGGTCAAAGACTGTCCTGTTTCATACCGATTGTTAGGCCGTTCTTGGTACACTGATTTTGACTACGGATAAGTCCGTTTACCTGATCAAGATATAGGACTCACATGCACGGCGTTCGTGACCGGTCGACAGGGGATGTTTATTCCTCCTAGCCACCTGATCCCCCCTGTGGTGTGTCCAGGGGTCCGTGTTTGTTCAACTTTATATTTTGTATTGCTTATAGGAGTTATGGGATTGATCACTGTTCGTTATCGTCACCTTCCATAGAGCTCACGACGGGTGTGAACGGTCAGTAGTTAATGCTAGGTAATCTTATGCACCTTATCCCACATCTGGTATGTCCAGGGGTTCATGTTTGCCGAACTCTTAACAACAATTTTGCTTTCTTTATAGGAGTTATGAGATTTATCATTGTTTGTTATCTTCACCTTTTTATTAAACGCTTCTTCAAAAGTGTTTGTTAAAATTCTTTCATGATATTCAACTTTCTCTAAACCCACCCCGTAGATAAGTTGATACGTAGACTGTGTAATCTTCGTTTGGGAAAATATTGCAACACAAACAACAGATTAACTATAAAAATACTCTGCTGAAATATGTAGGAGTTAAACAATATTTTCAAGTAAACAATTACACCTGAAGTCGTTTCTCATATGATAATTAGACGGAAGGTTCGTCAATGTTAACACTATCTAAGCGTGCCAGTGACGATACTTGTGAGGTTTTTTTAACAGGACATCGTCAGTCTTGATTCAGTCGATAAAATTAAACTTCGTTAGGTCTTACCTTTAAAACTAGGGTATGTTTTAATGTCCATACGACCAAGAATACAGCAGAATTCAATGTAATTATCATAATGGATCATTTGTGTAAAAATGAGCTGTGTTTTTTTTTTTTTTACCATACTTTAGTGGTATTAGCTACGAGAATATATACCGCTCGATAGGTGATGCTTTCTCCTCCTAGGTACCTGATGCTACATTTGGTATGCCCATGGGTCCGTGTTTGCCCAACTCTTTATTTTATATTTCTTATAGGAGTTATGAGATTGATCGCTCACTGTTCGTTATGTTCACCTTACATTTCAACTTAAATTGAAAGAAATGCTACATTTCTTCAATTCAGAATATGGGATCCCATTATGTAAGTGTGGTTTTACTAAGTCTAAAACATTACTGTTGTTATTACAGTGAATAAAAGACAATACAACTATTTGATTTTTCAATCTTTAATATATATTTCAGTTCCACTACAATTTTGACCTTCGGCACTCATGACTGAATGCTGTGTAAAAAGAATGAAATTTGTTAATACTGTACTCGTTGAAAGACAACACTATCCAAGGTATACTATGTTTAAACTGTTCATGTTGATTAAATTGTCTATAGGAATTTATATTGACTATAGAAGTGATTTCTGTGCTGGTCAGAAAGAGTTCATTAACAACTTGCTGACAATCTGTAAAATTAATAATCAATGTAGCAATTTAATTCAGCAAGCGTTATCAATCTTTTTCCACCTTGTCTATGCTTTTTTCTTGCAGATAGTTTGAGCGTGGCCATTGCATGGTGTATCGCTCCAAGTGAATTTTCCTCCACTTTTAAAAATATAACCACAGTCTTCTTTGCCACTTGGATCGTTGGGTGCTCCTTTAGCCCAAGCATTATACGTCAACAACTTGCCAGAGGAGGACCACCTCCACTCCCCCTCCTTTGGTCTGTCTGTAGCACCCATCCAAAGAAAATGTTTCCAATCTAGATAATCATACCAAATGTTAATACTTATAAGATGAAATAGATTGAAGCTGTTAATGGTGATACATTTTAACATAATCAGATAATTAGCTCAGAAATCTGAAATGCTGTTGGGCATACAATTAGAAATAAATGTTCATGATGTCACCAGCATCATGATATTCTACGGTCTATTATATTCCGATACTTGAATAAAAATATATGAAAATACCTGTAAATGTCTTATAAAGCCATCGATTTTCACTTTCTGATGTTATGTCAATCAAATTTGCCTTGAGTGTTTTGCATTTGCTCTGGTGTTGGAAGAAGAATATAGAGTAAACATATAAGTAATAACTGATGTTACTGGAAAATGTAAACAGGAATACTTGGATATATGAAAAGGTAAAAATAACGAACAGATGAATCGCCTAACTCCTTTAGAAATACAAAATAGAGTTTGGTAAATTCAGACCCCTGTATATATCAGAGGTGTGATCAGGTGCTTAGGAGGAGTAAGCATCTCCTGTCGACCGTTCACACCCGCCGTGAGCGCTATATCTCGTTTAGGTAATCAGTAGTCAAACTCAATGTGCAAAGAATGACCTAACAATTGGTATGAAACATGTCAAACAGACTTTAACCCACTGACAGGTTGTATTGGCAAACTAGATTGTTATATCGACCACAGAATTTGCAAAATGCTGACTTTAAACGAAACCCCTGTAACATCAGTTTGTGATAATGAAATACTGTATTGCTTCATAAATATTGGATATCGACGATGGAGAAGCTGAAATAACCCCGTTTGTCAGAAGGTTGAGTTGTTAGTTTGCCGTTAGTATCTACGAATACATTACAAACATTTTCTGACAGAGGGAACATCTTTTAATTAACAAACTTAACAGACTTTGTATTTATTAACAAGAATGTTTTAAAGGCCATCTAGATATTAGACCTAAATTATACAGTTGCTGTTCACTTTGATACATTTCTTTATACAACATTATATATTAAATGATTTAACATTTTCACCTTCACAACATATCTTATCAATTTTGAGGGGAAAATTTGAATAAATTAACCATTAATCATTGTCATAGTTTACATAATTAGTTTTTACCTTTGCTGAATCCCAGGTCCTTTTGTCAGACAGCAGCATATAACAGTTTCCTGAGAATGTTTTCCAGTCCTTCGGACATTCCCTGTCATTCTCTGTATGGTCTTAAAAATGACATTCAAGTTTAATCTGAGTCTTTTAGTGATAAATGTCATATATATATATATATACTGTGGAATCATTTTATTCGGGGGGGGGGGGGGCAATGTTAAACAAAGTTTTGCTGGTTCGTGGGGACGTAATTTCGTGGATAGGCGATACGATGTCACTAGGAGAAATAACACTACTATGTTTAAAAAATGTTCGAGGACACGTATATTCGTGGGTAAGAGTGACCCACGAAATCCGCGAACATCAATAGACCAAGTACAATGATGATTCCACAGTATATATATATATATATATATATATATATATATATATATATATATATATATATGGAGGTCCAGGGGTCAGTGTATGTACAACTCGTTATCATATATTCTTATTTATTTTGAATATTCTCAAATTCATATATTACCATTTTTTTCTTTTGCAGATGACGAACATCCTGTCTGTGTACAGATGGTTTTAACTTTTGTTTCAAAATGCGTTTCCTTTAAGATTATAAACATGAAAAGGAAAATAGATTTGATGATCTAATACCGCCAACAGCCATAACGGTATCGTCATGAAAAATAAAATTGTCAGATAAGTTTTTGCAATTGAGTATCATTTGAAACTAAAAAAAAGAAACAAAATAAAATAACGTTGAAAATTACCGTCAACAAGTAACCATTTGTTTTGGCGGAATTTTGAAACGCAACATGAACACCGTGAAGGTTTTTCTGGAAGATAGCCAAATCCACAGACTTTCCTGGAAGTGATTTAGCGACCGTTTGAAGAACAATCGCTGCAATGTAAAGGCAAAACAGAGATGATATCATCTTTGAATTTAGCTACAAATTTATGGAGGACAAGCTATTTGTTAAACACTCTAATGCCTGATTAAATTTGACGACTTTTATAGGGTTGTTATTGGCTATTACATAGCGGAATTGCATGACCATGTGAACAGATGATATTGATTGTGTTTCAATTGTGTGTTTGCATGTGTCTAAAATTACAGAAGGAAAGTGATGTTTTCTGTTTCGCTGTTTTTGTTGGGTTTTGTGTGTGTCACAAATAGTTGTTCAAATATGGGCTACCAATTTTGATTTATTGGTTTATGTTGTTGCGTTTCACTCCCTTGAGAGAGAGCGGGCAAACATGTGGGCTTCCCACTCTCGTATGTCAACCATATTTCATAAAAGAATAATAAAGTCAGGATAAAAAGTTCAATGAACGAAATTCCGATTGTTAAGCCGTTCTTGGCACACTGATTTTGACTGCGGATAACTCCGTTTACCTGATCAGGATATGGGGCTCACGGCGGGTGTGACCGGTCAACAGGGGATGCTTACTCCTCCTAGGCACCTGATCCCACCTCTGGTGTGTCCAGGGGTCCGTGTTTGCCTAACTATCTATTTTGTATTGCTTGTAGGAGTTATGAGATTGATCACTGTTCGTTATCTTCACCTTGCATTTACACTATGCACAATACGGTAGAAAAAGGTATTATCCTAAAAATCACACAATTCACTGAAATGTCACTCACTCCCGTAATGCCCAACAATATGTTGTGCTATAAAATTCTCAACCCGCCAGCTACTTGTACTTTGACTAAATATATATTAATTCCCAATTATAACATCCCTAAATATCCTAATGTACTTATAATGCAATCTTAACTCCCATAGATATTCCCATTGGGTTTCCCATGAATGGGCCTCCCACTATATTATGGGTCTCCCACAGGGGTTCGTCTGCAACTCAATAATATCATGACTAATTAAATATAATTACACATCTACTCTGCCTTTATGTTATGGGAGATATATATACAAATTGCTTCTAAAGGTCAGTGTCCGATCTCGGTTGCTTGTGGGGGTTTGTGGTCCAGACGACTAGAATCGGCTTGTATTGATACCATTTAGGTACCCCTTGGTAACCTCAGTCAACCAATCGTTGACCCAAATAGGCCTTGCGACACTTCCGGTATAAACAACCGGGGAAAATGCACGCGGACAAGATAGCTAATGTTGGAGTAAAATGGCAGTGTAACATTTATAAAACGACAAGTACAAGTAATACTTCGATAAAAATATAGACATGTGAATATTCAAAGATGAAACGTGATAAATGACGGACCATGAGCTCTTGAGCTCAGGATCGGACCGAATCAATACGGAACCCGATTCTAAACATTGTAAACATATACAATGTGGCACACATGTAATCAGCGTGTATTATGAATATAAGCTAGCGTTTCATACCAATTGATTAACACGATATAATGCTGGACAGAATACATCATGTAATAAACTGATGACAATAATCATGTGAGCTGCGAGTGATATATGAGGTGAAGAACAGAATTTCGTAACAATGTGCATGTAAAAAAAAAACCTCCGAAATATTTCATTTACATTATACATTACATTTTATGTTTGCATTCGGGGGACCTGAGTTCGATTCTTGATCCTGGAATCACGTCAAACTTAAAACGTTTACAACAGATAGTGACGTTTCCTTCACCAAACACCTGGCAAATGACGTACGAGTTACGGATCTTTAAAATATAATCAGTAAAAAGGAGTCACGGTAGACTTTGGATAGAAACCTCACTGTTATTGCTGTGAGAACTACATTTGACCCAATGATAGGTTGTATTGGCAAACTAAATCGATATAACGACCATAGAATTTGCAAAATGCTGACTTTAAACGAAACTGTTGAAAGCCCTGCACCATCAACTTGTTTGTCAGTAGCCTGGCTCGATTTAAGAACTGACCATACGCAGAACAAGCTCTTGTACATGTATATTGAATCAGTTGAGATATATGCACACCACATCCAGATGATAATGAAATATTGCTACATGAATATGGGAAGTTGGCGATGGAGAAACTGAAATCATCCCGTTTACACTGACCCTATTATAATGTATTCATAAAATATTTTGCACCATTACGAAGATCCTATGGAATATGGAATTTCCGAGTTGTCCAATGGTTATGTAATGAGATGTAAAACATATTTTCTTTCACACGCGGAGGGTACAAATGCTTGTCGATGCCTACATATATTGCCTAAAGGATGAATACCAGACGTCAAGCAACCACACGAACTGCACGGACACACATTTTTAGTAAGTTTATTAGTATTTAATGATAAAATAACTCAAACAACAATAAATAATTACCATCTTTCTTTGATAAAAGTATCCCTCGTGCAGAAGAAATAAATAATAATACCCATTCAATTTAATTGCCTTGTTCAAACATATTATTCTTGACATATCTTTTATTCTCATTTACATAGCCAATCTGTAATATGTGTATACATCTTGTTACCCACCCTAACGTTCAACAGAATACTAAACACACTTTCATCACAGAAGAGCTGATATCACGGAAATTGCGTATTGTAGCTCTCACCCAACATCCTCAGAATAAAAAAAATCAGATAGGATTACATTATTGTGACTTAAAGAACACCACCAATAATCTCCCAAGATGATTTGGTTATTGCATAAAATGTAGGGTTTTCTATATAAAATGTCGTTTTTAACGCCAATTGGGCCCAGTGTGAAAATGAAAATTCTGAAACCTTATTACACATCTAAAGGACATCAATAATTACCTCTTAAAGATTATTTGGCTACTGTGGAAAATGTAAGAGGTGTCAGGGGAACCATGTTTTTTGTCGAAAAAACGTTCTTTTACTCCTATTTTGCCCCTAGCATGAAAAACCAAAGTCCAAAAACGTATTGCACATCTTGAAGACAACAGCTGTGAGGTCATTTGGGGGAATAATTCCTATTTTCATTTTTACCATTATTTCCACAATAAGAATTCTTTTGTGGAAAAAAAATGTTGATAACTTTTGTTAGGTGATTTTATCAGTTTTCAAGTCTACGTTGCAATTTTTCCTGTCTTATTGGTGAATCATGTGTACACATCTTTTAAGTTACTCCCCTTACATCGGAAGATTGTCGCTTCACATATATAGCCTTAACCACTCACATGGCTTATGGCGGGTGTGACCGGTCGACAAGGGATGCTTACTCCTCCCAGGCACCTGATCCCACATCTGATGTGTCTATTGCTTATACGGTTTATGAGATAATCATTGTTCGTTATGTTCGCCTTTCATTTACGCGTATGCAAAAATAAACAGGGTATACTAAAGCTTATAGTACCAAATTCTTTATCATGCTGAGTTGTAAGAGGTGCATTACATAAATGTTTAATCAATGTTTAAATTCTTCAATTCTATGGAGAACACGTTTTAAAACGTACATATCGTAAAATTATAAGGTTGGAGAATGAGCGGATGTTTTATAGTCATATTTGATGTTTATTTATGTTCAAGTTATGATGGAATGAAAAACAAGAATTCAAAAGTGATTTGAAAAAGCAAAAGACGCCTGGAAATGAAAACATGATGCGCTAAGTGGGAGTGGTGGTCAGAGCAGATGAATTCACAATATTCGAAAATTCTTCACAAGCAAAATAAAGTCAAAATAAAAGCTATAAATCCTAAATCGTGGGGAAGGGGGTTTCAGGAGTTGATCCTTCAGTTCAATGCATTCATGTGCGACTACATATGCCAGAAGTGGTGTTAATCAAATGTGGATTCTAAAAAATTCTAAAGAACTTTTAGTAAACTTGAAATCGCAGAATTTTTCCCAATAAATAACATTAAAACCTATGACTTTTCAACACTATGCACGACCATTCCTCACGATAAATTAAAGACTAGACTTTTTGACATCATAGACAGTTGCTTCTTCAACAAAAATGGAAAACGGAAATATTCATATCTAGTGATCAGTCATTCAAAAACTTACTTTGCTAAACACCACTCTGATTCCACGCACAAGTACTCTGAAGTTGAAATAAAAAATATGCTAGAGTTCCTAATTGACAATATCTTCGTGGTCTTTGGTGATCAGGTCTTCCAACAGTCTGTTGGAATTCCCATGTGCACGAATTGTGCTCCTTTGTTAGCTGACCTGTTTCTATATTCATATAAAGCAGAATTTATTCAAAAACTACGTGAGAAGAAAACATCTCTTGCTGTGGCCTTCAATTCGACATTTAGATATATCGACGACGTTTTGTCTATTAACAATAATAACTTTCATTCATATGTCGATTTGATATATCCCTGTGAGCTCAAAATACAGGACACCACAGAGTCGTCCACTTCTGCTTCATACTTCAACCTTAGATATATTTTATTGAAAGTAGACATTAACGGCATATTAACAACTCAACTATATGACAAACGGGATGATTTCAGCTTCTCCATCGTCAACTTCCCATATTTATGTAGCAATATTCCATTATCACCTGCATATGCTGTTTATATATCCAACTGATTGGATATGCAAGAGCTTGTTCTGCGTATAGTCAGTTTTTAAATCGAGGTAAGCTACTGACAAACAAATTGATGGTACAGGGGTTTCAGCAGTCTTGATTGAAGTCAGGATTTTGCAAATTCTATGGTCGTTATAACGATCTAGTTCGTTAATAAAACCTATCGTTGGGTCAAATGCTGCCTGACGTGTTTCATACCGAAAGTTACGCCGTTCTTGGCATACTGATTTTGACTGCGGATAACTCCGTTTACCTGATTAGGATATAGGGCTCACGGTGGGTGTGACCGGTCAACAGGGGATGCTTACTCCTCCTAGGCACCTGATCCCACCTCTGGTGTGTCCAGGGGTCCGTGTTTGCCCAACTATCTATTTTGTATTGCTTGTAGGAGTTATGAGATTGATCACTGTTCATTATCTTCACCTTTCATTATTTGATAAAGATTTGTCATACCAGGGGTACTATTCTGTTGATATACGGCCTAAATAAGCGTCAGTACTAATTTAAAAACGTTAGAAATTGAAATTCCCGCCATCTATAGAGGCTGCCAAGATGTGGAACTCTTTTGTATTCAAGACAACAAAAATCAATAATTTTGACGTCACACCATCTGTTCCGGTTTTGATGAGAACAATGTGCATGTGGTAGATTTTTACAAATAAATAGCTTGATGCCTTCCTGTCAAGCAGTCAATTGGACTAATGCGAAGGGGAAATGTGAAAAAGGTTCCCCCCCCGAAATTCCTGACCCAACCAAGTCATTTGAAAAGAAACGACTATGTAAATTGTGGATCCATTATTTGCGTAATGACAAGTTGAGGTTCGAGACATTTGTATGAAGAACATGTACCGTCTGCCTGGTCTGCGAATCGACTGAACGTCTTCTTTTCTTAATTTCTTCTTGCGAAAGAATGGGCTCAAATCTATGCGGCTCGAAACTTAACTTTTCGTGACTTGTCATGTTTACAGTGCTGCTGATGAAATAAACCGGAACCAACAGTGTGACGTCATAGATTAAACTTCAATTGCCACTGTCTTAGCGGCGGGTTATTTAAGATATATGATTGATTAACATTTGATTCAATCGTTAACCAAGAATTTTTGTTGTTAAAGACTATCATTTACGTTATCAGTAAGTAATACTTTATTCATAAAAGCAAAAATGTTGTTAGGCTTGCCTTTCCCTTTAAACGATAAACATGTACAGGAATATCAACAGAATATGCCCATATTTTTGCAAATCCCATCGGGTTTCCCAAAGAAGAACTGTGGATTTCTATTGTGCACTTTTTCATTGGATTTTTGGTTTGCAAATTATCAAGCATGCAGCTGTTCTTTCTCAATACTGAGTAAATCGAAAATCGTCGCTAAATTTCTCAACTCTAATATCCGAGGTCACAAGAATTGATATGATTTTGCTTAGTTTTGTTGGAATGTTGTTTGATTGTATGTGTTTTAAGGTGAGTGGGTGGTATTTCAGCAATATTTTGGTAATTCAGGTTTAGCCGTAGTTCTCCGCTTCTGGAACTTTAATGTCTCTGTGGCGGCCACGTTTTACAACTCCAGATACTTTTTCGCATCATGGGGTCGTGATTTTTCCCGCAGGTCCAACACATAACAACTCCATCAGAAGGATTCAAAATTTAAAAGGATACATTGCTTGATAAACACAGCTATTGAATATAGATATACATAAACTGACAGGATTTTATGAACCGCAAATATCGTTACGTGAGAACAAAAGAAATGTTATACTTTTTTCTTCATATATGAATATTGCAACAAAAACAACAGACAGCATTTGAACTATGAAAATACTGTGCTGAGATATGACGTAGTTGAGCAATATAAGTACACATGTATACCTGAAGTCGTGTCTCATATCATAGTCAGACTGAAAACTTCCATGTTATCACTAGAGGTCTAAGCATTCCAGTGACAATAATTCTAGGGTTTTTTTTTTTGTTTGTTTTTTTTTTTTTTTTTTACAGGAAATCGCCCGTCTTGATTTAGTCACTAGCATGAAAGGTGAAGATAACCAATCTCATATAAGGAATACAAAATAAGAGTTTGGAATACACAGAACCCCAGCCATACCAGACATGGAATCAGGTGTTTAGGAGGAGTTAAGCATCCCCTGTCGACCGGTCACACTCGCCGTGAGCCCCCATGTCTTGATCAGTTAAACTGTGATTAAAATCTTTGTGCCAAGAGCGGCCTAACAATCGGTATGAAACACATCAGACAGCATTTGAGCAGATGTTTAAAAGCCCATAGCTCCAACAATGCAACAAAATTCTTGAATGTATGTAATTATCATTATGGATTATTTGTGCAGATTGAGCTATGCATACTTTAGGGCTATTAGTTACAAGAGTACATTGTATACACTTCAACTTAAATACAATGCAATGAATTCCTAACGCCACAGTTCTTCTAGAAACGTCTTGGGATCCCAATATGTAGGCGTGGTTTTACTATCTATAAAGCATTATTATTGTTACTACAGCAAATAAAAGACAATAAAACTATTTGGTGTTACAATATTTTAATTCATGATTCAATTCCACGATAATTTTGAACTTCAGCACTCGTGACTTGAATGGTCTGTAAAAATGAAATATATTGATGATTTATTCATTGAAAGACAACATCATCCAAGGAATATGTTTAAAGTGTTCTTGTTGAATCACTCAAATGTTATTTATTATAATTGTTTTGATTGAACCCCCCCCCCCAAACCTGAACGAGAATTTACACATCAATAAATCCGAAAACGACATGTGTTCCATACACGCCTGAAAACAAATAAAATAGTGCGGCGAATTTATTCAAATATTTGAAATTGTTAATAGTAAACAAATTGAAATTATAAGAATCAAATACTTCACACTTTTATTCAGTTTTTTGAGTAAATTGTCCAGCGTTTACACATCGATAAATTCTTTAAAACATGCTTAATCCTATATTAAATCGACAATGTGAAATATTGATTAAGGAAGGGCTGTCTTTGCAAATTTCTGTGCAGAAAGAGTTCATCAACAATTTTCTTATCGATGACAATCTGTAAAATTAATCAATTTAGCAATTTCATTCAGCAAGCGCTATCAAACTTATTTCACCTTGTTTATGCTTCTTTCTTGCATAAAGTTTGAAGTTTATGATAGCATTCTTTATCGTTCCAAAGAAGGTTTCCTCCATGTTCATAGACTTGACCACAATCTTCTTTGCCTCCTGCATCGTTGGGTTCTCCTTTGCCCCAAGCAGTATACGTCAACTTTTTCCCAGAAGAGGACCACCTCCATTCCCCTTCCTTTGCTTTGTCTGTGGCATCGATCCAAGCAGAATGTTTCAAACCTATAGAATCATGCTAAATGTTAACACTTTCTAAGATTAAATGAATTAAAGCTGTTGATGATGATAAATTTCAACATAATCAGATACATGTAATTAGCTCAGAAATTTTAAATGCTGTTTGGCATAGAATTAGAACTAAATGTTCCTGATGTCACTAGTATCTATTCCATTCTGATATTTGAATGAAAATGTATCACATTACCTGTAAATATCTTACGAAGCCAACGACTTTCACTTTCTGATGTTATGTCAGCCAAATTTGCCTCGAGTGCTTTGCATGCGCTCTAGTGTTGTATTATTAAGTATTATTAAAAAAAACCATTATTACATATAGTCAAATTCTAAATATTGACATGATGGTAAAACTTCTTGTACACATCTTTTTTTTTTTTTTTTTTTTTACATAGATTACATTTTACTGGAAGATATAAACGCGAATACTTGGATATGAATACATTCCAAACATTTTCTGACTGAGGAAACCTGTCTCGACTGACAAGATGAACAGCCACTGTTTTAAAAGAATGCTTGAAAACTGTTTAGATATTAGGGCTAAAATATATAACTCCTGGTGAGTTTTAGGCATTTCTTTATTTTACAACATTATGATATATTATATTGTGGTGTTTTTTTTTTGAGCTTCACAACAATTCGTATCAGTTTTTAAAAAAGACCCGGATAGATCAATCATTGAAAAGGTTTATATAATTAGATTTTACCTTTGCTGAATCCCAGGTCCTTTTGTCCGACAGAAGCATATAACAGTTTCCTGATAATTTTTTCCAACCCTTGGGGCAATCCTTGTCATTTTCTGTAGAATATTATTATAGGATTAAACATTCTTTTTGAAGAATTTATCGATGTGTAAACTCCGGACATTTTACTCACAAACTGAATAAAAGTGCGAAGCACTTTTATGTTAAGTTTGTGAGTAAAATGTGCGGAGTTTACACATCGATAAATTCGTCTAAAAGAATGTTTGATTTTATAATTCCAATTCATTCACTTTATTAACGATTGCAAAAAATTTGAATAATTTCCCTGCACTATGTTATTTGTTTTCAGGCATGTATGAATACATCGCGTTTTCGGATTTATTGATGTATAAACTCTTGTTCAGCTTTATTTTTGTCCATCAAAACAATTTTAATAAATAACATTGGAATTATTGTAAATCACATTCACTCGTACAGCATGCAAGGTGAAGATAACGAACAGTGATCAATCTCATAACTCCTATAAGCAATACAAAATAGAGAGTTGGTCAAACACGGACCTCTGGACACACCAGAGGTGGGATCAGGTGCCTAGGAGGAGTAAGCATCCCCTGTCGACCGGTCAATATTTCTCCAAATTTGATAGTTTCTCTTTATTGTTTCATTTTAGGTTATTGCATACAATTTAAGTAATGTATATTTTGTGTAAGATTGACATAGAACAAGATTGTTCAGTATAATATGCATATGTATTATTTTGTTATTGGTGTAAAAACTACCCCTTTGTGGCGTAAAGCTGATGTTTCCGTGATAAACCTGCAAACATTCAATCTACGTAGAAAGTTTTTGATTTATGCCATGTAGAGACCTGCATAGACAGTCAGAGTATGTATATCTTGCATTTCCTATCTATACAATATTCTGTTGGACAGGAAAATCAGTATAAGAGAGTATATCATACCGGTCAATATCTGGCAGCTTCAAGGCTTCTAAACAGCCAGTAGTTAAGGATGTTCTCTCCTGGTTTGAATTTTTTTGAATTTGAAGCATCAAACTTTTTTGATAAACCATTTTAACTGATACATTTTTATCTAAAAGACATTTAAAACATAAAAAAGAGTATGTTAGTGTGGACTTTAAAGTATTACAGCCCCTCAAAGTTGTCCCTTTGCTGAAACTTAATTTTTCATGAAAATCACCAATTTTCACAAGAAACACACTATAAAACAAATATTAAGGACAGAATAATCTTGACTTTATTTTATTTTATGAAAATTAAGCAAAATTGATTATTTCAATAACTTTTACATAAAAGATATCACCAATTCTACAAAAAATCAAGTATAAAATAACATAATTGGATAAAATATCATACAAATTTGAAGACCTATTTCATAAAGATTTGAAGACCTATTTCATAAAATATTCAACCTAGGGAGAATATCTGTATCAAACCTTTTCTGATATTACTAATGTAGATTTGAATCATATTTTTGCTTACTTTAAATGAAAAAAATGTGTGGGGTAGTGTACATTGAAACAAAGATTTGAACCATTTTGTGTCCCCATCCCCCTTCTTACACTGACATACATTCTAAACAATAACAATATACGATTTGTTATAAAATCTGTATTTTTCAATTCATATTTACAAATTCTATATATTTCTTTCATTATATGATAAATAATCAGAAAACATAAATAATATATGCATATATACAATACTACTTCGTTAATAACTAAAGAATGTGTAAAACATATGCCCCGCATCCGCATTTTCTAATTTCCATGCACTGTGACCTTGATCTGTGACCTCCTGACCCCCAAATTGATAGGCATCTTCCTTCTTTGTATGTATCCACATGTCCTTTGGTTTGAATAGAATGCAAAGTACTTCAGTTATTATCCAGAAACCAGTTTTAACGGTCAACTTCCATGTGGCCATGAGGAAGAAATCTGCACTTCCCAGTATGGTTCCTCATATGATGATAGTACGACTCATTCCTCTCACTGTGGTTACCAAATGAATGTAGCTAAAAAGCAAACATTGGATCAATTTCTATCAATACTGTAAATTCTTAACAATAGAACAGAATATACTATTAGGTTTACCGCCAGACTGCTAATACACCAACTTCAAATAACTCCAATTTTTGTCCAGCCAGGGATTATGTTTTAATGCCTTGCCCAACAAATTGTTACTCTAAAAGAATTTCTTATGCAAAATGTTATATATGAATTTGTTTGTGCATAAATGACTGTTTAAATAAATGTGCATTTTCAATACCGTATAAACAAATTTTAACATGATTAAAACTTTTTGACAATTAGACTCTGAAGGGATAATTAAATAAAATTTTGATAAAATAATTTCATTCTCCAGAACTGATCAGAAACAATTATCGATGTAGTAGCCCAATAGAAACACATCTATACATGTATCTACATGTATAGTCAACAAAATTATCCTTTGTTTTAACTAATTTGTACACGAACGGCGCACCATAGTTCTCTAGATGGGAGAAACCCACTTTTCCCTTTGAATTCTTTTTAATGAATTAAATTCGCTGTATACAATGGCGGTTTTTTAAAACAATGATATATATTACACTTTTTAATCAAAATGATGCTTCAATAATGATACATTGAACGTTAGAAGCGATCAACAACGGAAGTTCAACAGTCAAATTAGAGGGGGGGGGGGGTAATCAACTTCAGTGAAAATATTTCAAGATCAAAACAACGCGAAAGGATTCGTCAAAAAAAAAAAAAAGCAATCGGGTCAACAAATTTTACACGTAGTGCTTACTTCCTGGAATCGAACCAAAATCTAGTGTTAATACGGTATTTCGGCGACGAAACTTCGTACAGATCACTACCGCATGGTAACAGCAAAAAAGAAAATGAATTCGTGAGAACGTGTCCATCTATTATTCAACAAATTAAAGATGACTCTGAAAATGGATTGTCGCCATCTCAAATTTTCGATAAATTAAATGCAGCAAAAAGAGTCCCCAGCGGTGAATATATCGGTGTCATGAACGCTCGCGATGTAAAACAGGTCAAGAACATCACAAGTGTTAATAATGCAAAGAAATAAAGCAAAGACGAAATCTATAACTTAATTTTGCTAGGCTATCATTTATATGGATTCGTTCACGAAATTAAGGTTTTTCCTGATTTGGTAGTTATTTTAGGTTTACCAGAAATGTTTCAAATTTTCAATCAGTTGTTAGACATAGATGATTCAAATTTTCAATTTGCATGGGCTATGATACTACTTTTAATCTTGGTGATTTCTATGTTACTCCCCTGATTTTCAAACATGCACTTTTTGAGAGCAAACCAAGTATACCGTTAGCTTTTTTGGTTCACGAGCGTAAGTATAAAAAATGCCACGAGCGTTTATTTGATTATATAGCTGAAAAAATCCCCAAAATTACCACAAACAAAATTGCAATTGTCACTGATAGGGAAAAGGATGTATCAAATGCTCTAAGCAAAATGTTACCGAATTGTGTAAATTTGTATTGTTGGAATCACTTGAAACGGGATTTTAAGTTTTGGTTACAAAAGAATGGTGCTCAGAGCAATGAAATATCAGTGTATGTACAGGTTTTATTTCAGGTATTACAAAGTGATAAGGATAACGTGGAAGAAGTTATTAATGATATTACTGAAAAATGGTCACAATCAGCTGTGAATTATTTTAATACATGTTTAAAAACTGACAATTTAGAACATGAAGCAAAGTGGATAATCCAACAATTCCCGGGCCTTTATAATCCCTTTTCAGGTATCACCAACAATGCATCAGAAAGTCTAAACAATGTTTTGAAATTACATGTAAACGGTAAAGAACTACCAGTAGATGCCTTGACGCTAAGTTTACATTTATTGCAGTACAGATATTCAATGTGGAATGGCGGGTATTGGTCAGTACAAATTATGAGATATTTTTTCTTGTTTACAGATACCATAAGATGAGATTGTAATCCCAAAGAAATTGTTAGAACCTGGTGAGATTATAGATTATGTTAAGGGTACGTTAGGAAGCTTATAATTGCCTTCCGAACCTTGTTGTGATGATTTGTGTGATCCTGTTATTGATAAACATTCTGATGTAAAAAAAAAAAAAATTAAAAAAAAAAAAAAAAAAAAATTATTGAAACGGATGTCCAAAAATTTCCTGAAATCTCCGCGAAAGGTCACAGGCATGTTTGGCTAAGTAGAAAATGATGGCGTTACTTTTGTAGAAAATCAAAAAGCATTCGTTATTAACGGTAAGAATAATAAAAAATACGCGGTAACATTATTTCCAAAAGAAACGTGTCAATGTCCGGCTACGGGAACCTGTTATCACATTTTGGCAGCGCGAATCAAAATTGGGGACAATATTACAGAGACAAAGAAAAATGTTAATCTTAAACAACTCTCAAAAAATAATTTGAAACGTAATGATAAAAAATCAGGAAGGAAAAACCGCGACCGAACGATTATGACAAAGATGTCATACCAGCTCCTGATTTTGCCGCTGCCTTGGAAAATGAGGTAAGTGAGGAAGCAAGTAAGGCTAAAAAAAATCAAACTGGAAGAAAGAGAACTTCATGACGGTAAAAATGATTCTGATAAAAAATGGGTTTATTCTCTTAAATTACCTCATAAAGAAACTATTTTAGATCCCGGGGATGGATTTGCTCTGATATCATGAACCAAACTCTACAGATTTTCTCCAATCAGTTTCATCATATTAATGGTGTTCAAATGACAAATCTTGCTCCAATTTTCGACATTTAATCAAATTCATGGAAATGTAATAAGCAATTTCAATCTACTTCACCGCCACCAGTGCAAATACATGACACGGGTAGGGATCATTGGGTTCTATCTTTGGAGTCTAAAGACAACGAGGTTTGTATTTTGGATAGCTTAAGTAATATGAAAAACTACACTCTTAATACACCAGTACTTGAAATTCAGTTGTCATTAATTTACGGGAGGGCAAAAACGTCTATTCCTATAAAAAAATTTTAGATATTCAACAGCAAGAAAATGGTAACGATTGTGGTTTATTTGCCATTGCAAATTTAGTGGAAATTTGTTATAATGAAAATTGTTTTGAGAGCAAAACATATTTCAAAACCGAGTGTATAAGGGAACATCTAATTCAGTGTATAGAAAACGGTTCATTTTACTAAATTTCCACAAAATAATAATTTTGTTTCTAATGACACTAAAACATAAAATTGTTAAAATTCAATGTTGTTGTTTATGTGCTCTCCCGGATTGGGTGGATGCAATGGTAGGGTGTGGTTTTAAAGTGGGGAGAAAATGTTGTGATGTTTGGAAGCATTCAAAGTGTGCAAATGTTTCACCAGATTGTAATGAATGATTGTGTACTGAACATTATCGTGGGGAAAAAAATCAAATTCAAATACTATGTTGAGTTTTTTATTACAATTTTATCATTGATTTAATTACAGAAGAGTAAGTCCACTTCACGGTTATGAATTTCACACTTCGTAATTAGGTCAACACCTGTTGCTGATTACCAACTCCTCGATTTCGACATGAAAATGTGCCTATTTTTATCCGTTCCAGCATGGTTTTCATATACTTACCATTAACAAAATGCAAAAAACCATATATATTTAAAAAGGTCTTGCCCCGTAGATTTCGGGATATTTATCCGAATAATATAATATAAATTGTTTTACGAGATATTAAAGAGTATACAATACATACCCCTTCACAACATTTACTCATTCCGGCAGGATTTTCATGTATTAGAAATCATCTAAATGCTATGAATTTGTTATGTTCTGAAAGTATTTGCCCTATAGATTGTGTGAAAGTTTACCGAATAAGAAAATATTAGATATTTTAGGAGATATAAAGAAATATGTGGCACTGACTACACTTGGATCACCGCTACACCGGCAGGATTTTCATAGTCTTATCGATAACAAAATGTTAATATCTTATCAAATTCTGAAAGGCGTTGCCCCATAGATTATGGATTGTTTTTACTGAATAAAAATATGAGTATTAGCGGAGATATAGGTACTTTTTTGAGTACCACTACCTCCATTCCGGACTCATTCTGGCCTTTAGTCTTGCCCCGAGATTCGCTCATTACCGACTAGGCGGGATCGGGATCGGGAAGATCGCAGATCAATTTAGGTACAAATCTATTAGTATCTATTAGTTTGAAGATTTTATTTTCATAAAAAAATGTCTTTTTAAAAACTTACAAATTCATTCAACACTATATCAGCAACTCTGGTTCGGGTACTACATCGCTAACATTCTTCCATTCCCCCTCTCGTCTGACACTATGTAAAGTACGCGTACTGTGTCACCATGTGTGTGGTTGTGCCTGCTTGTCTGTAATTTTCTTTGTCTGCCACCAACTTGTGAGAATATCGGATGCAGCCTGATCTATAACTGCCGTTTTACTTCTAACGAATCGCCCATGTATGTTTCTGGACTGCTTTAGAATAGACTAAATGCGACATCGTACAGTGTGCGTCTTCGAGCTCGAGTTTGTTTACAATCGTAACGTCATCATGAATGTCGTAAAATGAGAAAAAAAGTAAAAAAAAATTGTCATGTTTTAATTAATTTTTGTTAGTTTATTAACTTACTGACAAACAAAAACAGATATTAATGTTCTATTTTGTGCATAGGAAATAAAACACACGCATCCTCATATTTACGTAAAATTACCACAAGAATACATCCTTAAGTAAGGTTAACAATGAATGATTACAATTATGCAACAGACATAGCCTATAAACCCCTTTCCTTACAGTGACAAGGCAATGTTATATTACACATAATATAATGTTATGAAGTATGATATTACATCATGAATATGAGTTACCGTACCTAAACTGGATTCCTAAACTACATAAAAACACTTACAAACAAAGATACTTTGCTGGATCAAGTAAGGTTTCTACCAAGCCCCTATATATCGAATCGATATGACGCCATAAAATGGCTGAAATACTGCCAAAACGGCATAAATCCCCAATCAATCAATCAATCGAATCGATATATGAATGAAAGTTATAATTGTTGATAGACAAAACGTCGTCAGTATCTCTAAATGTCGAATTGAAGGCCACAGCAAGAATGTTTTCTTCTCACGTAGAAGTTTTTGAATAAATTCTGCTTCATATGAATATAGAAACAAGTCAGCTAACAAAGGAGCACATTTCTTGACCATGGGAATTCCAACAGACTATTGGAAGACCTGATCACCAAAGACCACGAAGATATTGTCAATGAGCAACTCTAGCATATTTTTACTTCAACTTCAGAGTACTTGTTGGTGGAATCAGAGTGGTATTAAAACAAACCAATTTTTGGAAGACTGATCACTAGATATGAATATTTGTGTTTTCCATTTTTGTTGAAGAAGCAAATGTCTATGATGTCACAAAGTCTAGTCTTTAATTTAAGGTAAGGAATGGTCGTGTATAATGTTGAAAAGTCATACGTTTTAATGTTATTGATTTGGAAAAAGTTTTGCGATTTCAAGTTCATTAAAAGTTCTTTAGAATTTTTTGAATCCACATTTGATTAACACCACTTCTGGCATATGTAGTCGCACAGTACGTTTGAAGTTTCTCCTTCACAGCTGCTAATATTTTCGTGAGGAGCAAAGATAAAGGCTTGGTAGAACACTTACTGGATCCAGCAATGTATCTTTGTTTGTAAAGGTTTTTATCTATGAAATTTAGGCATCTAGCATAGATACGGTAACTCATCCGACCCATTGACCGGGATATTAAATGTGTCTAAACCTGAAGCATGGTTTTGAAGAATTTCATCTTTTGAAAGGGCAGTCGGAGTATAAGTACGATTACCAAAAGTGGAATTAATGCCAAAATACAGTTGTAATAATAAGCCTTACAAACAAAGATAATGTTGTTACAAGCTTTGTCAACTGGAACCAAAATATATTACTCATATAACCTATGTTATTCTTTTATCACTTCTGCTTTACCAAACACAGAAGGATAGATGGTACGTACTTTTGCTTTGATGTGTCTAATGCGGGATTTTAATATTCCTCTTATACTTTTAAACCATTCTGACAATGAGCAACGTTCTTTTTCATATTTAGCCCATCGTCTGGCATAATCTTCGACAGAATTCATAATAGAGATGAAGTTATGTCGTTAATTGACAGACCGAGGCTCTCTGTATTTAGGACCTTTTTAGAATAAATGATTTGAGGTCTTCATTTTTATCTATTAACATCACCAGTAATGACATGTCCAGCTGGACTATAGTTGAAAGAAGATGAAGAACAAGAAAACGTAGGTGGATTAAGTATAAAATACTCTATATCTAGGCACTGCAAAGTTTGTTTATAATCATAAAGTTTGGATGTAATAGTAGAAGTGTATTTGTAGGAAATACTAGCTGTCAACTTGAACTTGAAATATGTTGGAATACAAGACGGAACTCTTTTATGACGTAGAACTATAAATCCATTTATTTTAGTCAGACTTAAACATATTTTATTTTTGAGGATTATTTCAGAAACACTATTCCGCAATTCTACCGGAAATAAGTTAGCAAATACACGAAGAAAGGTTAGACAAAAGTTGTGACAAAATATAAAAAAAATTTAAGATTCAGAAGCTATGGAAAATAGTTAATTTGTAGAAAAACGATATGCTAAAAGAAAGACCAACAAGGGCGAAAAAGAAGGGAGCTGAAGTTAGTAGAAATGGACGAACAAATAATGCTGTGGAAGGCCAGGACCAGTTGAAGTTCAAGAACAGACGACAATGGAAACATAAAAAAATGGATTTGAGGAAAATTAGATGCACCACCCAGGCCCAGGAATGAACCATCGGGATTTCACATGGAGGATCCCAGAGAATCCGTTTGAGGTATAAATGACATAGATATACGAAATATGGTCAACAGTTGCAATAATATCATTATACTTAATGTTTCACAAGAAATAAAAAAAAAATAGTAAGTGGTAAGTATGAAGAATTGGCAAAACTGTTGATCAATTTTAATGTGCCACAGAAACAAACAATTGTAATGGTGCATGGGGAACTACAAACATCCCAGACAAATTCTAAAAATTGAACAGTGGACGGATGCATTTATAATATTTTGTAGAATTTATTTAGAAGCACATCCTGCAAAAACTTCAGAAATTTTGAAATACATGAATGATGTAAGGTTAGCAGCATCTAAGTCAGGAAATCCTGGATTTAAAGAGTATGGCCAACAATTCAGATTAAAAATGGCAAAGAACCCTACATAACCATAGGTAGAAGCCGATTCGAAATTATGGTTGATGTTTGTTTTACCTGCTGTTAAAACTATGTCTGATTCTTTAATTTACTAGAGTCAGAATAAAAAATGCTACCATTACAACTACCAAGGTCCATGCTTCAGATCACCCTGTGCATATGTACATGTATGTATCAAGTGCGGGAGCCAAAATCCGAGTATCATTTGTCAATCAAAAAACATCAGCACACAAGAGGAAGGTTTTAGTAATTTTCGTAGACAAGAAAATTACAGGTATTCAAGGGGTCAGTACCAAAACACAAGAGGAAGAGGAAGGGGTCTCAATTCAGAGGTCAAAGGGGGACTTTCTATTGTCTGGAAGCTTGGGACCACCCCTATAAAAATAGACGATTTAGAATCATTGTTGAACAATCATCCTCAAAAACATAGCTTTAGAACCTTTGCAAGGATTCAAATTTGGATTCAGATTAGGATACAAAGGGCCAAGAATAGGGAGAGAATCAGATGATCTTGCATCATATAACACACCCTGAAAATGCAAAAGAAAAAATAGATAATGAAGTTGAAAAGGAAGAATAGGAGGACCATATTCAAAGAAACCAATATCAAATTAAAAAATATCGCCAATAAACATTGTACCAAAAAAGCGAGGGAATGTGGCGATTAATTACACATCTATCTTTTCCAGAAAATAATAGTGTTAATCACTACATAGATTCCCAAGAATGTACAGTAGCTTATACATCATTAGATCAGGTTTTAGAAACGGTACCTAGGTTGGGCCCAGGGACATTGTTGGCTAAGATGGATATCAAATTCGTATTTAGACTAATGATAATCCATCCTGGTGATTTTGATTTGCTAGGTCTCAAATTCTAAGAACAATATTACATTGACAAATGTTTACAAATTGGTTGTGCAATGTTATGTAAACAATTTGGAAAGTTTTCAACATTTTTACACTGGCAACTCCAAATACAGACATGTATCGACACAGTTTATCATTATCTGAGTGATTTCTTATTTATTAGACACTCAACAATGCTTTATGTTTAATGGAATAGTTCCAGAAATTGTGCAGTTTGGAGAGTGTACCGTTAGCAAATGAAAAAACAGTAGGACCATCTACAAAAATTATATGTTTAGGTTTATAAATAAAAACGGTTGATATGGTTGTGAAAGTTCTTCAAGAAAAGGTAAAACAGTTGAAATCTATGCCAAACATGGTCCTCATTAAAACTTCATTACAATTACAAGAAGCAGAAAGCATAGATGGAAGTTTAAATGTTTTCAGCAAAGGTGTACCAAATGCAAGAACATTCAACAGGAGGTTTTATTATGCTACTTGTGGGGTGACAAAAGTCCACCATCATATCAAAATTACAAGTGAGTTCAGGGAAGAAGTTAAAACTTGGTCACTTTTTTAGAACAGTTCATCGGGGTCAGACTCTTGCATGAGAGTGAATGGCTGAGTAATGAAAATATGAAATTGTTTACAGATAGTACAAGCAATCCAGATTTGAGATGCGGTGCCTATAGGGAAGGAAAATGGGTTTTCTGGCCTTGACCAACAGAATGGGAATTTGATAAGAAATGTCAGTTTTGGAGCTGGTGCCTATTATATTAGCTATTTGTATATGGGGTGGAATGTTGTTTAAGAACAAAAGGATGATAATGTACATTGACAATAATAAACTGGTGTAAATTATTAACAAACATTAAAAAAAACAACCCAGTGTTCTTTATACGAAAGTTGGTCCTTATACTGTTAAAAACAATATAGTATTCAAGGCAAAACAGATAGTAGGTACACAAAATAGTGTAACGTGCTAATGTCGAAAAATAAGGCAGATGTTATATTTAAAGTTTATTTACAAATATACACATATTTACACACAACATTTATATTGAACAACTTCAAATACTTGAAGTTCAATATACACATCAGTCCATCTGCTTACGGAGCAGAACTGACTTTCATCTGTATTAAACTCCAATACAGAACTGACTCAAACTTGGACATGCCCCTCAAACTTCAAGGTTCCCAGCCAAAATCATGAAGCACCGATAATGGCTAACCTTAATCAGGAATATAAACAATGAACCCTTATATTCCCATGAGAACATCGGCGACGACTAGTGTAGGACGCTGACAGACATATCCCGTTACCCATTGTGATAACAGTATAGAGCAATAAATGCTGAACATGCATACAAGATAAACAAATAAACAGAATTAGTGAAACTCCAAATTGCTACCTCCTTGAAAGACATGTGCCCACACATGTTATTTACATTCGAAATCAAATGGGCTATGCCCGCACAGGTTATTTGCAAATTAAAATTGACAGTTTTCTCAATGTACATTCTCAGTTAATTACACTGTCACTTTATAAATCCAATCGTTCCACAGGACGGCGGATTCGTTTACCGCGACCGTATTCTGCATCAATTCCTGCTTCGCAATCGTCATTATAACTCGCATTGTCAATAGAACGCACCTCGTCATTATCACCAGACTGCTGATCACTTGACGGCTGCCACGCGTCACTTTCGCCATAAAATGGTTTTAATCGGTTGTAATGCACAACACGCGGTCTGGAATTTGGTGTCTTTTGGATTCGGTACACAAGATCACTAATTGACGTAACTACGCGATAAGGTCCGTCCCAATTAGATTGCAATTTTGGGCTAACATCGATTTTGCGTTTAGGATAAAAAAGCCACACGAGGTCACTACTTATATACGGGTTAAATTTCACAGAATAATCGTATCCGGGCTTCTGTTTATCACTTGCACTTTTAATATGTTGTCTAGCCGATTCATGCACTTTGCACATTTTGTCCTTCAAGTCTGCAACATATTCAGGCACACTGTTTGTTTCTTCTTGAGGAATACTTCCGTACATGAAATCCACAGGTAAAAGTACTTCCCGACCTAACATCATCAAATTCGGGGAATATGACGTTGATTCCTGGTCAGCACTCCTATATGCCATCATTGTCATAGGGAGAATTTCATCCCAGTCTCTTTGATCTTTAGACACTAATGTTGCAAGCATATTTCCAACCGTTTTATTGAAACGCTCAATCATTCCGTCAGATTGGGGGTGTAAATCTGTAGTTCGAGTCTTCTCCATTCCTAGTAGTTTTGACATCGAGATGAATAGTCCAGATTCAAAATTTCTTCCCTGGTCGGAATGAATAAGTAAAGGGACCCCAAAACGACAAATGAACTCATCAACGAGCTTCCTGGCCTCAGTCTCAGCCTCTTGATCTGGGATCGCGTATGCCTCAGTCCATGTAGTAAAATAATCTCCCACAACAAGAATGTATTTGTTTCCGCGTTCTGTTACAGGTAAGGGACCCATGATATCCAGGGCTACCCTCTCCATTGGAGCTCCCACATTGTAGATCTTCATAGGGGCCATGTAGGATTTAGATGGACTCTTCCTTGCCGAACACTGTTCACATTTACGACACCAGTCCTTTACATTAGATCTAGACTTGCTCAAGTCTCTATGTTTAATAATCAGTGCTCTCTTTAATACTTTTCCATGTTTGGCATTATCAAAAGTATTAAAGAGAGCACTGATTATTAAACATAGACTTGAGCAAGTCTAGACGCTGACAGACATATCCCGTTACCCATTGTGATAACAATATAGAGCAATAAATGCTGAGCATGCATACAAGATAAACAAATAAACATAATTAGTGAAACTCCAAAATTATGACAATAGTATAGCAGATGCACTGTGACGTAAACAATTTAAATTTTCCTTTTTCTTAATGCATTGGAATTGGATTTGATTTCAATTCTTTTTTCTATAAAACCATATCCATTAATTCTAATATGAATCCATAAACTTCTTCTGCTATATAAGAGTAACCCAGTCAACAACAGCATCGTGTCTCATCTATGCACAGATGCATGCTGTAAAATAATGGATGACCTCCAAAAACCTTTAATTTAGAGTGTTTAATTGATCAAATCTCGTCCACTTCTGCTTCTACTTAGATATTTTATTGAAAGTAGACATTAACGGCAAACTGACAACTCAATTGTATGATAAACGGGATGATTTCAGTTTCTCCATCGTCAACTTCCCATATTTATGTAGCAATAATCCATTATCACCTGCATATGGTAGTTATATCTCTCAACTGATTCGATAAGCAAGAGCTTGTTCTGCGTATAGTCAGTTTTTAAATCACCCGTGACATTTACACCTGATGCCAAGCGTTTGGCGATGGAACTGCCACTACCTGTTTTAATGACTTAGGTTTGTTGCGGCCGCGGGATTCGAATACCGCATGCGGGGCAACCGCTCAAACGTTTAGACCACCGCAGCAGTTGATGATGGTCTTCATGTAAGTGGAAAACGTTAGACAATATCAACGCGAAACGGAACGGAAAACGGAGCAGAATTTAAAAATTAGAATGATGGACGTAGCTAATACTTTATTATGATTAAAATAAAAATTTTGGTAATTTGTTTTCAAGCGGTAAAACAATTTTATAATAAAATTATGCATCATAAATTGATTAAGCGAAGTTAAACGTTTGTATAAGAATTTACAAAGCGTTTTACAAGAATTGAAATGTCGGCATTGACGAATGTGTTAGCGAGCAGCGACACCTATGGGTAGGGAATGGAAAGAGCACATGTACTTTATAGGACCCCCCCCCCCACCGCCGGGGTGTCAAAACGTCATTAACGCACATTTACATAATACCGTGTATGTGTATACTTACAACAGGGAATGTGGAATGTACACTTCAATCCCAAATTGGAAGGACTTCTAGCTCTTCTAGCTCTTTATTTCTAAACTAAATACTTGTATCGTAATATTTAGATTAATAATGAGATGACCTTTTTAATGCCATTCAAGCATAAATTGTCTGTTAGTCTAATAGCTATTTCATATCTGTTAATTCTTCATACTATGAATCGTAAACTTCACTTTAGTTTTCATTAGTTCTTTTTCAAACTTTCTTTCGCGCTGTATCTCTTCGGGTTCAACACAAATCCGCAGGATGTTGGTAAATGTACGAAGGCATAGTTTGGTCCCCACCCCGCCACTCCTTGATGACCAAAAACGAGTGATCAAGGAGTGGCGGGGGCAGGGACCAGATTAACGAAGGCAAAGCTTTTATACACACCCGACTCGTTCGCTTAAAACTTTGATGTGATACATAAATACATACACATATTATACCAGGTGTAGAACTAAATTACGAATAAAAGCAAGTTCGATTTAAGAAGGCTATGTTTGGGGAAAATCGCGGAAAAAATTGGGGGGGGGGGGTATTCATCTTGCTGTGACCTTCAATTCGACGTTTAGATATATCGATGACGTTTTGTCTATTAACTATGATAGCTTTCATTCATATGTCGATTTGATATATCCCCGTGAGCTCGAAATAAAGGACACCACAGAGTCGTCCACTTCTGTTTCATACTTAGATATTTTATTGAAAGTAGATATTAACGGCAAACTAACAACTCAACTGTATGACAAACGGGATGATTTCAGCTTCTCCATCGTCAACTTCCCACATTTATGTAGCAATATTCCATTATCACCTGCATATGGTGTTTATATATCTCAACTGATTCGATATGCAAGAGCTTGTTCTGGGTATAGTCAGTTTTTAAATCGAGGTAAGCTACTGACAAACAAGTTGATGGTACAGGGATTTCAACAGTCTCGATTGAAGTCAGCATTTCGCAAATTCTATGGTCGTTATAACGATCTAGTTCGTCAATACAACCTCGCATTGGGTCAAATGCTGTCTGACGTGTTTCATACCGATTGTTAAGCCGTTCTTGACACACTGATTTTGACTGCGGATAACTCCGTTTACCTGATCAGGATATGGGGCTCACGGCAGGTGTGACCGGTCAACAGGGGATGCTTACTCCTCCTAGGTACCTGATCCCACCTCTGGTGTGTCCAGGGGTCCGTGTTTGCCCAACTATCTATTTTGTATTGCTTGTAGGAGTTATGAGATTGATCACTGTTCGTTATCTTCACCTTGCATATAACATATTTAATTCAAGTCTTTTTTCAGTATGATTATTGTTTTTAATTTTTTTTTGAATTTATTAATATTTTCATGGTAAGTTACTGCTTTTAAAATACATATGCATTAGTATGAAGTATATGAAACGGTGAATTCTGTGGATGACTTCTCACTCTCTGTAATTTCTGCTTTCCTTGATCATGATAAACCTTTTATTTTGCAAAAATGCTGACATCCTTACAACATTATTGCATACAATATTTTCCATTCCGTTCCGTCTTCCATTTCGTTTTCCGTTCCACGTTTTAGCAACACCATATCAACCAACCAACAACAAAAAAATCATTCAATTTCTTCTAATCCCTTCGTTTCTTCAATTTCAAAGATATGTTGTGCAATCTCAGCCTAAGATTTATACAGTGAAGTTGTGTGTGTGTGTGTGTGTGTGTGTGTGTGTGTGTGTGTGTGTGTGTGTGTGTGTGTGTGTGTGTGTGTGTAGTGGGGGTGGGATGGGGATAGTCCAGAGCATGTGAAAATTGTAATAAACCGGCCAAATAAAAGAAAGCTACATGTACATGTATATTCTCAAACATTACTGGGAAAATGCTTGAATGCAGGATTTTTCTCCAATTAACATTGGGACCGGTCGCGGTTCTCAGAGGTAGAACGCTCGCTTAGTAACTGAGAAGTCGTGAGTTCAAGCCCCGCTCGTAACATGGCCGCGTCAAAAGTAAGACATAAACATAAATAATGAGTGTTCCATTAAAAGTAAGACATAAACATAAATAATGAGTGTTCCATTAAAAGTAAGACATAAACATAAATAATGAGTGTTCCATTAAAAGTAAGACATAAATAATGAGTGCTCCATTAAAAGTAAGATGTAAACATAAATAATGAGTGCTCCTTTGCCAAACGCTTGGCATTTAAAAGTGAGAATCACGGGTATTTCGGATATGACCTTAAAAACGGAGGACCCATGTCACCAGTGGCGGATTTAAGGGAGGGGCGCAGCCCTCCCCCCTAAAATTTTCAAATTTAAGGTAAATCGCGGTATCTTGTTTAGAAAAATGTACTAAACGATAAAAGATGCAATAATTTCTTCTACTCCCGGAGAAATAAATGACAAAATCTTTTAATTTCTTGAATTACTTTATCGGGAGAACTTAATTTTTTTTTTCGAAAAACCCTTACAATTTGCGTCATTTTATTAATTTTACCTTATGAAAAATCATGGAAATTAGTACAAATGACTAAATAGGAGGCATATTTCAAAAATATGTTTATATGAAATTTATATTTATATGAAATCTGTAAAATCCAGGAGCTTCCGGGGGTATCGCCCCCTGCCCCAGGGATTCCCACTGGACCCACTGGGGACCTCAAGGCGGCCCCCAGCCTCATAAAGTGGTGCCCCCCGTAACCACAATTCCTGGATCCGCCCCTGGTCACGGCAGACGTTAAAGAACTCTCATTACTACGGTCTCGAAGGCTAAGTATAGGTCTAATTTTCTACAGCTAGTGACGTCTCAATATAATGAATTTTTTAAATAATAGAACGTAAAACAAACAAACAAACATAACGAAGTAATTAACCTTGAACATCTGACGGGCTTGGATTACATACAGTCCCCCTCCCATCACCCCGCAGTATGTGTGATGTTATGGTATGATACATTTATAAAAGTCAATTTAAACCACGTTTGCTGTCTTTTAATGATGTTTGCAAATAACCTCGGTTTATGGTTCATGCACACTTTCTGGTTCCCCTGTAAGAACATGTAACCTTTGTGCATTTGTTTTTTCTTTGTTTATATACCTTTAGAAAAAACACCCAAAATGCATGAATATAACACTGTACACTGGGACACGGGACTAGGAACTTAAAAACAACAGAGTACCACTAAAAACCTATGCATTTGCAGAAGCGTGTGTTGTGAATCGTCTTTTCCCCTGTATATATAGTCTGTTAAACCGGTCACACCCGCCGTGAGCCCTATCTCTTGATCAGGTAAACGGAGTAATCCGTAGTCAAAATCCCCCATCCAAAAAACCCCTACAAAAACAAACAAACGGCCTAACATTCGGTGTGAAACAAGTCAGAAAGCATTCCACTCAACGATAGATTGTATTGGCATGCAATTTAATATAACGACCATAGAATTTGCGAAATGCTGATTTTGAACAGGACTGTCAAAACTCTTGTAACATCAACTTCTTTGACAGTAGCTATCTTGATTTAAAAATTGTTCATACGCAGATCAAGCTCTTGCATATCGATATCGAATCAGTTGAGAGGTATAAACACCATGTGATGGTGATAATGGAATATTGCTACATGAAAGATGAAGATAACGAACAGTGATCAATCTCTTAACTCCTATATTAAAGCAATACAAAAGAAAGAGTCGGGCAAATACGGAACCCTGGATCTTCCAGAGGTGGGATCAGGTGCCTGGGAGGAGTAAGCATCCCCTGTCGACCGGTCACACCCACCGTGAGCCCTATATCTTGATCAGGGGAAGACGACAGTGGAGAAAATGAAATCATCCCGTTTGTCATAAAGTTGAGTTGTTAGTTTGCCGTGAATATAAAAATTCAATACAATAAGTACGAAGCTGATGTGGAGGACTCTGGTGTCATTTATGTCAAGTTCACAGGGATATATCGAATCGACATATCAAGAAAAGAGATTGCTGTTGATAGATAAAACTTTGTATTTAAAAGTAAAGTTGAAAGCCATGGTAAGGAATATTTTCTTCTCATGAAAAGGTGAAGATAATGAACAAGTGATCCCAAACCACCTATAAGGGATACTAAATAGAGAGATGGGCAAACACAAACTCCTGGATACATCATAGGTGGGATCAGGTGCCTAGAAGGAGCAGGCATCCCCATGTGTAAAAGCTTTGAATAAAATATGCTTCATAAGAAAAACAGGTCAGCTAACACAGGAGCACTATTCGTGCCCATGTGAATTCCAACAGAATGTATGTAATTCTCATTATGGATTATTTGAGCTGTGTTTTATATATTACGTTGGCACAATTTGCTACAAGAGTATGCACAATGCAACTTGAATTCAGTGCAACTCCAAAGTTCTTCAAGAAACTTTTTAAATTGATATGTTGGGATCCCATGATGTAGGCATTGTTTTACTATGCCTAAAACATTGCTGGTGTTACCACAGCAAATAAAAGACAATAAAAACAATTTGGTGTTATAATTTGTAGTTTATAATTCAATTCCATCACAATTTTGAACTTCAACACTCATGACTGAATGTCCTGTAAAAAGAATGAAATTTGTTAATTCTGTACTCACTGAAAGACAACATCGTTCAATGAATAATATGTTTAAACTTTTCTCATTAATTAAATCGACTATGTGAATTTATATTGATTATGAAAGTGTTTTCTGTGCAAATTCTCTGTGCAAAAAGTGTTATGAACAACTTGCTGACAATCTGTAAAATTAATGATCAATCTAGAAACAGCAAGCGTTATCAATCGTCTTATACCTTGTTTATGCTTTTTTCTTGCATAAAAGTTGATATTGGCTAGTGCATGGTGCATCGGCCCAAACGAGTTTTCCTTTATGTTCAAAAACACAACCACAATCTTCATTGCGTCCTGCGTCGTTGGGTTCCCCTTTATTCCAAGCATTATACGTCAACAACTTGCCAGAGGAGGACCACCTCCACTCTCCTTCCTTTGATTTGTCTGCGGCATCGATCCAAGCAAATTTTTTCAAACCTATAGAATAATGGTAAATGTTAACACCGCTGTTAATGATGATACATTTCAACATAATAATATAATTACATGTAGCTCAGAAATTTTACATTGGGGAGAGGGGCTAGAATTAGAAATAAGTTTTCATTATGTCACCAGTGTCATGATATTCTATTCTGATAGTTGAATAAAAATGTATGAAAATACCTGTAAATGTCTTATAAAGCCATCGATTTTCACTCTCTGATGTTACGTCAGCCAAATTTGCCTGAAGTGCTTTGCATGCGCTCTAATGTTGATAGATTAAAAAAACTACATATATATTACATAGAATGAAAATGTAAGTATTGTAATGAAAATTGCTATGATGATGTAAATGATGCAATCAGGGTCAATCAAGTCTTGTCAATGATTAGCTATTCTTTGTGTGCTGTACATTGTTTCAAACGTTTTAGAGACTAGTATATGATTAAGCAGAATTGAGCGAGGTATAATTAGAAGGCACTTCTGCGTATTTGAGTTAGTCTGCTGGTAGACGGAGAAGAGAGAGGATCGCATCTCACATTCAGATTTTAGGTAAGGTTTAAATTGTCTCATATACGTGACCTCAAATTACTGCGGATGGACCATTTGAGACATTATTCCTTCAGAAGATATCCCGGGAGCAAAAGCTCAAATAAATAAAGGGCTGGGACATGTAGTTTGAAACAGTGGCTGAACCACTAGTGATTAGACCAAACAAGGAATAGTTAGAAGAGAATGATACGATAAATCAATAAGAAAATAATCATAGTGTTTGGTTCAAATGGGTTATTATTGTTTAGAATTATAGATTAATGCAATCATTTAGAAACGTAGGTAACATTTAAGAAAAATTATTTGAGCCTATATTCCTCGATACAGTACATGCTAGAAAAAATTCTTGTCGCATTTTAGGTATTTTACGTAGATTACATCTTAAAGATGTGAAGGCGAATACTTGGATTTATATTTATTACAAACATGAGGAACCATGTTTCGACTGATAAGCTTAACAGTCACTTTTGTTGTTCACAAGAATGTCTGAAACGCTCTCTATATATCAGGGCTAAAATATGCACTTCCTGATGAGTTTTGTACAATGTTATATATCAAATGATGTAATATTTTCAGCTTTACAACATTACTTATCAGTTTTGAAAAAACCCAACACAGAATAAATTAATCATTGAAAAGGTTTACATAATCAGGCTTTACCTTTGCTGAATCCCAGTTCTTTTTGCCCGACAGAAGCCTATAACAGTTTCCTGAGAATTTTTTCCAGTCCTTGGGGCATTCCCTGTCATACACTGTATAGTATTGTAATGATATTCACTTGTATAAGTTTCCAACTGATTGCTTAGCATTCATTCGCTTATTAAATCAAGTTAACAAGATTATTAAGTATGAAAAATGAAGATAATGAACAGTGATAATATACCTTATAATATATATATGTAGAATTTTATTGTAAGAATGAAATACGGATATAACTTACAGTGACCAATCTCATAATCCCACGAGGAATACAAAATAAATAGATGGGCAAAACCGGAACTCTGAACATATGAGAGGTTGGATCGGGTGTCTAAGAGAATTAAGCATCCCCTATATACCGGTTACACCTGCCGTGAGCCCATGTCTTGATCAGGTAAACAGAGTTATCTGTAGTCAAAATCAGTGTATCAAGAACGGCTTAACAATCGGTATGAAACACGTCAAACAGCATTTGACCCAATGATAGGTTGTATTGGCAAACTAGATCGTTATAATGAGCATAGCAATTGCGAAATGATGACTTTAAACGAGACTGTTGAAACCCCTCACCATTAACTTGTTTGTCAGTAGCCTGCCTCAATTTTAAAAGTGATCATATGCAGAACAAGCTTTTGAGTATCTAATCAGTTGAGAGGTATAAACACCATATGCAGGTGATAATGGATTATTGCTCTATAATATGGAAATATGACGATGGGAAAACTGAAATCATCCCATTTGTCCTGAAGTTGTGTTATTATTATAGACCAGCCTTGCAAAACTTCAAAATGATAGCAGTTTGTAGTGTACATTGTACTTGTAAGCTGACCTTGTCCTGGGATGGAAATAAAGACATAACATTATGTTTACCTATATACAAGTTTATTTTTTGCACTTATTGTATTTTATAACAACACCCCCCTCCCCATTGTGGCTGTTGTTGGTCTTGGCAACTAGGCAATGAGTAAAATTTTAAAGTTTTACATTAAAATTTTACCATGTAAATTACACCTGTGTATTGACACCCAAATGGTACAGGCCAAAAACACATCATTGCCTAATGTTATATCATAAAATCAAGCAACAAATTTCGCAGATCTTCTCATTCCGGTTGACGGCAATGAGACGATTTGCAATCACCCCCAAACATCAATCATTAAAATGTCAATTTTCAATTAAACAAAAAACCATATGACTATGATTCCGGTGAGCGGCAATCAAAGTGTATCATATATATATGTGACCAAATTGTCACCAAATAATTCAATACATACAATATTGTCCAATCAAATCATTCAATGTCCAATCACAGGAACCAGACGCGCATTCTTCTTGTGTTCCGTAATCAAAAATGTACTTTATCTGGCCCCAAGTTGCCAAGACAGTCTTTTCAAACACACTCCATTGTATTTGTTTCTTTTCCCATAACCAGAACTATATCCAAGAATCGAGCTCACCTGAAAAATTGAAAACATTTTCCGCAGTACATATTCTTACAACTTTTTGGGATGGGTGGGAAGGGAAATTAAAATGTTGTCTCGACTGTTATCTCACCGTTCTCCCAAAATTGCCTGTCATAAAAGGAAATGCTATTCTATTTGCCAACTTATTTCCGGTAGGATTCCGGAATAGTGTTTCCGAAAAAATCCTCAGAAATAAAATATATTTAAGTCTGGCTAAAATAAATGGATTTATAGTTAATTCTATAAATCTTATTATTATAGACCAGCCTTGCAAAACTTCAAAATGATAGCAGTTTGTAGTGTACATTGTACTTGTAAGCTGACCTTGTCCTGGGATGGAAATAAAGACATAACATTATGTTTACCTATATACAAGTTTATTTTTTGCACTTATTGTATTTTATAACAACACCCCCCTCCCCATTGTGGCTGTTGTTGGTCTTGGCAACTAGGCAATGAGTAAAATTTTAAAGTTTTACATTAAAATTTTACCATGTAAATTACACCTGTGTATTGACACCCAAATGGTACAGGCCAAAAACACATCATTGCCTAATGTTATATCATAAAATCAAGCAACAAATTTCGCAGATCTTCTCATTCCGGTTGACGGCAATGAGACGATTTGCAATCACCCCCAAACATCAATCATTAAAATGTCAATTTTCAATTAAACAAAAAACCATATGACTATGATTCCGGTGAGCGGCAATCAAAGTGTATCATATATATATGTGACCAAATTGTCACCAAATAATTCAATACATACAATATTGTCCAATCAAATCATTCAATGTCCAATCACAGGAACCAGACGCGCATTCTTCCACATGGCGGAAATGGTTACAATATTAACCATTGAAGCCACCGCCACCAAGGGGGGGAAGCGGCTAGTTCCTGGAGCCAAGACCTTGCCACAAAATACTCCGTCCAAATTCTAGTATAACTTTGGATACACTTGCCATCCATTCGTTATAAATTGTTCTAACCCTGCACTAATGTTGTTGAGAAAAATTTCATTGCCTATATTTGATATATGGACCCCATCTGCCTCAAAAAGATTTGTGTTTACAAGTTTGATATCCAAATACTTGATATAACATCCCCCATTCCTTACTATATAAGCCGCCACTGAACTGTTGATTCTTTTTGCAGAATTATTCATTTTTTCTATGCTATCTGATGAATACCAGTTCTTTCTAGGCAATATTTGTGACCATACAAGCTTTGTATTGGGTAAAAGTTTCCAAATTTTGTCAATTGTACCTTTCATATCTTGTATAAGCTGTTTGATTGGTGTGTACCCAATATTATTACCACCACAATGTAGAATAATGTAATCAGGAGGGTCAGCAACTTTCAGCAATGTTTTGATCTTGTTGTACATTTCATACCAGCCCATACCCCCTTTTCCTTGCCACCAAATAGACACATTTAATCTATCCATTAGTCCCAAGTTAACTCCATCTGGTCTGATTCTAGCTGCTAAAAATGCTCTTTTGACTATTGATGAGCCCACTACCCATACCTGTTGTTCTGAAAGTGTATATATAGAGACATGACAAGATATATATAATTATATGACTTGAAACCATTTTCATATATACTTAAACATATGACAGTCTTAAGGGTTACACCTACATTTATATTATGATTACATCCTAACATAAATTTTGTATGCTTTAGATTTCCATCTTCCTGCTTTACAGATTTCTTCCTCTGACATACCAAACATTGCTGCACTGGTTGCTGCCCCAATTCTAAATGAATGAGACTTGTATTTTTTACCTTCTAACCCTATTATCGACAAAACTTTATTTAAAACTGCCGTAAATTGGTATCTAGTTAATGGTTGTCCACTAAAATGACAGAACAACTTCCCCTGCACTGAAGGTCGTATTGCTAGATATTCTTGAATAATCTTAATTGGTTGTATTTGAGACCCAAATTGGCTATTCTGAATAGTAATTGTTTCTCCTTCCCCTATTTGATCCACTTTGGAATGCTTTAATTTGATTTGGATTTTATTTTCTTCTGTAAACATTTTTATGTCTTCATATTCAATTGCATGTCCCAGATCTTTTTGGTTTTTTACTGTCATTTCTCCAACTCTAAAGAAACCAAAAAATGCTAAAGTGTAGGCGGCTTGAAACAGTTTGCATTCATAGTAGTTTGTACAAACCAAGTGCAAACTTTGTAGTATTTGATTTAATATATTTGATGTAATTGGCAGTCTGGCATCATTTTTCTTGACCTTTCTTCTGAATCCTTCTAAGAGTTTCTTAACCAGAAAGCTTTGAGTTTCATCCCTATTGTTTTGAATTTTTAGTTTGTAAGAAATAGCTGAAATGTAAGTTCTAGCTGTTGCCACTGAGAGATGTTTTGCTGACATATAACCTATAAATAGAACTATTTGCTCTAACGTAGGGGGCCATATTTTGCTAAGGTTTAGGGAATCCTGGAATTCCTCAAAGCATCTTAGTCCCTGGTTGTATGTTTCCTGAGTATTTGGGGCTGTTGCTAGATGTAACAAGTTGTTTACTTCATTTCTAACATCAACTGCTGAAATTCTACTGGTATTTTTTCTGGTATCTTGTTTGCTTGTGGAGCCAATTCCTGAAATGTTTTAAACTGTTTACGTGACAGTGCATCTGCGATACTATTTTGTGTACCTGCTATATGTTTTGCCTTGAATACTATGTTGTTTTTTAACAGTATAAGGACCAACTTTCTTATCAAAAACATGATTCTTTTTTATTTTGATGTTTGTTTGTTAATAATTGACACCAGTGCATTGTTGTCAATGTACATTATGATCCTCTTGTTCTTAAAGAGCATTTCGCCCCATATGTAAATAGCTAATACAATGGGCACCAGCTCCAAAAATGACATTTCTTTAAAAATACCTAAATCCCATTTTGTTGGCCAAGGCCAGAAAACCCATCTACCTTCCCAGTATGCCCCACATCCCAAATCTGGATTGCCTGTACTATCTGTAAACAATTTCATATTTTCGTTACTCAGCCAATCACTCTCATGCAAGAGTCTAACACCATTGAACTGTTCTAAAAAAAGTAACCAAGTTTTAACATCTTCCCTAAACTCATTTGTGATTTTGATATGATGATGAGCTTTTGTCACCCCACAAGTAGCATCATAAAACCTTCTGTTGAATGCTCTTGCATTTGGCACACCTTTGCTGAAAAAATTTAAGCTTCCAACTATGCTTTGTACTTCTTGTAACTGTAATGACTTTTTAATAAGGGCCATATTTAGCATAGATTTCAACTGTTTTACCTTTTCTAGAGGAATTTTTACAACCATATCAACCGTATTTATTTCTAAACCTAAAAATATAATGCTTGTAGATGGCCCTACTGTTTTTTCATTTGCTAACGGTACACCCACCAAACTGCACAAATTTTGAAACTCTTCCATTAAATGTGAACATTCTTGAGTACCTACTCTTCCAATAAATAAGAAATCATCCAGATAATGATAAATCGTGTCAATACCTGTCTGTTTCTGTAGTTGCCAGTGTAAAAATGTTGAAAACTTTTCAAACAGATTACCTGACATTGCACAACCCATTGGTAAACATTTGTCAATGTAATATTTACCTTGAAATTTGAAACCTAGCAAATCAAAATCACCAGGATGGATTATCATTAGTCTAAATGCAGATTTTATATCCATCTTAGCCAGCAATGTTCCTGTTCCCAACCTAGCTACTGTTTCTAAAACCTGATCTAAAGATGTATAAGCTACTGTACATTCTTGGGGATCTATGTAGTGATTAACACCGTTATTTTCTGGAAAAGATAGATGTGTAATTAATCGCCACATTCCCTCTTTTTTTGGTACAATGCCTATTGGCGATATTTTTAAATTTGATATTGGTTTATTTGAATATGGTCCCCCTATCCTTCCTTTTTCTACTTCATTATCTATTTTTTCTTTTGCTTTCTCAGGGTGTTTTTTGACTGATGTAAGATTATCTGATTCACTCCCTATTCTTGGCCCTTTGTACCCTAATCTGAATCCAAATCTAAATCCTTGCAAAAGCTCTAAAGCTATATTTTTTTTAGGATAACTGTGTAACAATGATTCTAAATTTTTTATATCTATAGGGGTGGTCCCAAGCTTCCATACTTTAGAAAGTTCCCCTTTGACCTCTGAATTGAGACCCCCCTCTTCCTCTTGTGTTTTGGTACTGACCCCTTGAAAATCTGTAATTTCCCTGTCCACGAAAATTACTAAAACCTTCCCCTTGTGTGCTGATGTTTTTTGATTGACAATTGTTGATAGGATGTTGACCCCCACACTTGATACATACATGCAAATATGCACAGGGTGATCTGAAGCATGAACCTTGGTAGTTGTAATTGTAGCATTTTTTACTCTGACTCTGGTAAGTTGGAGCAGCAGACAGAGTTTTAACAGCAGGTAAAACAAACATCAACCATAATTCTGAATCAACCTCACCCCATGGTTTTGTAGGGTTCTTTGCCATTTTTAATCTGAATTGTTGGTCATACTCTTTAAATCCAAGATTTCCTGACCTAGATGCTGCTAACCTAACATCATTCATGTATTTCAAAATTTCTAATGTTTTTGCCGGATGTGCTTCTAAATAAATACTGCAAAAAATTATAAATGCATCCGTCCATTGTTCAATGTTGTTGATTTTTTTAGAATTTTTCTCGGATGTTTGTAATTCCCCATTCACCATTACAATTGTTTGTTTTTGTGGTTCATTAGAATTAATCAACAGTTTTGCCAATTCTACATACTGACCACTGACTATTTTGTTTTTAATTTCTTGTGAAACATTAAGTCCAATGACATTGTTGTAACTGTTGACCATATTTGGTATATCTATGCCCTGTGTACCTCGAATGGTTTCCCTGGAATTCTCCATGCGGAATCCCGATGGTTCATCTCTGGGTGATACATCCATTTCTCCCTCAAATCCGTTATTTGTTGATGTCTCCATTGTCGTCTGCTCTTGAAATTCAACTGGACCTTCCACATTTTTATTTGTTCGCCCCTTTCTCATAACATCACCTCCCTTCTTCTTTTTCGCCCTCGTTGATTTTTCTTTTGGCATGTTTTTTCTACAATTTAACTTATTTTCCGTAGCTTCTGAATCTTATAAAAAATTAAAATGTTGTCTCGACTGTTATCTCACCGTTCTCCCGAAATTGCCTCGTCATAAAAGGAAATGCTATTCTATTTGCCAACTTATTTCCGGTAGGATTCCGGAATAGTGTTTCCGAAAAAATCCTCAGAAATAAAATATATTTAAGTCTGGCTAAAATAAATGGATTTATAGTTAATTCTATAAATCTTATTAGTTTGCCTATAATATCCATTTTCCATAAAATATATAAGTACGAAACGGATGTGGAGGACTCCGTGGTGTCTTTTGGTTCGAATTCACAGGTATATGTCTAATCATCATATGAATGAAAAATTATTATTGTTAATAGATAAAACATCGTAGATATACTGTAAAAGTGGTTATCTACACATGGGGGACCTTTACACTAATTTTAAAAAGCGGTCATGTAATAAGCGCGTAAATTTTCCTCACGTGTATAGTTATAGATATTTCATACCTTATATATTATAATCAGTTACCGCGTATTTTTACTAATGTTGGACGTGGAAAATGCGTAAATAACAACTTTTGAGTTGAAGGACACAATAGGAACTTTTTTCTTCTCATGTAGAAGGTTTTGGATAAAGTCTGCTTCATGAGAATATAAAAACAGGTCAGCTAAAAAAGGAGCATAATTCGTGCCCATGTGAATTCAAAAAGATTGTTGATAGACCTGATCACCAAAGACTACGAAGATGTTGTCAGTGGGAAATATCATTTTCATCTTGATTTCTTTTGAATATTTTCAAATTCATACATTACCTTCTGCAAATGACGAGCATCCTGAATGTGTACATATGGTTTTCACCTTTGTTTCAAAATGCGTTTCCTTCAAGATAACAAACATGATAAGGAAAACAAATTTGATGTTTACCGCTAACAACCATAACTATGTCATCATAAAATATTGTTAGAACAGTTTTTACAATTGAATATCATTTGAAACTAGAACGTAAACAAAATGAAACAACGTTGAAAATTACCGTTAGTAAATAACCATTTGCTTTGGCGGATGTTTGAAACCCGGCATGAACACCATGAAGTTTCTTCTGGAAGACAGCAAAATCCACAGATTTTCCCAACAGGGATTTAGCGTCCGTTTGAAGAACAATGGATGCAATGTAAAGGCAAAACAGAGAAAACATCATCTTTGAATATAACTACGAATTTCTAAAAGGCAAGAGATTTGTTAAACACTCTGATGCCTAAAGACTTTTATGTAGTTGGCATTGGTTATTAAATAGAGGAATTGCGTGACAACGTGAACAGGTGATATTGATTGTGGTTTGATTGTGTGTTTGCATGTGTCTAAAATTACTGAAGGAGGGCAAATGAAAGTGATGTGATTTTGTTTATTTCGCTGGTGTTTTTGGTCACAAATAGTTGTTCAGATATGGGCTACCAAGTTTGGTTTGGGTGCATGTAAAAAAAAACTCCCAAATATTCAACACGCAAGTTCCGAGTTACCCAAAAGTTATATCCCTTTGTCGAACTCTTTCGCATTTTATGACGTATGGTGGGTCACAATGTATACATTATATCGTAGACTGGAATTGTACATAACGATTACGTACGATTAATGTGATTTAACCACTAGAGGTTAAATCCATTTATCAAAGTGATACGGAGCTTTTATTTTTTTTTTTTATTACTGTGCTATATCCCGGCATCCCAAGGGCACTACCCCGGTTTCTTAGAGTCATCCACGTCACGATTTTCGGGATATTAGCCGAACATAGCAAAAAATGTGACGTCATACACACAGTCGTCTGCAAACAAATTCAAGGTAAGACGTGTTTGAGATTTCTCCGCTGAAAATTTATAACACTCAATTATTCGTTTAAAAGATTTTCTTTACGATTTTCTCGTACGATGTGGTAGCATTCGTAAAAGGTAATCGTACTATTTAAACTCTCTGATGGCCACAGAATTTGCAGATTTCACTCGGATTTAACTTTTCATTTTTTGGCGTCTACACGTGGCTCAAATCTTCAACTTCCAATTTTCCCATCCCGCGACATATAGGTCATTGATTAATTTCATTATTAGTTTCTTGTTTTTGTATTAGCATTACTCAACGAGCAATATTGACAATGCCAAAGAGGAAGAACCAACAAGCCACGCCAGCAGTTAAGTCGAGGAGGCGCCCTAAGGGTACTGATGGGTCGGACAACGCTACTTTAGTTCCCGCCCCAAGTCAACTAGCAAGAGAACCATCAAACACGGGGCCCCAGATCCCAACAACGCCATTTACCAACGAGCAATTGCTTCAGGTGTCGCAAGCCGTGGCAGACATCATATCCAGGCAGTCTCAATGCATGCCCATAGAGCCCCTCCTGCCAAGCATGCCTGCGGATGAGCCAAGTACAGGTACAGAACCTGAGATATTTTCTAGTAACTATCTTGCTCAAACGCAGAGTTATGACAATGATTTGGGGCACATGGTGCCAAATAGATTGAAACACAAAATTGTAAATGGGGAATATATAAATTTGGGGCTGTTGGTTGAAAATTCTGAGGGGGTTGATCCCAACGATGACACTAAATATTTTTCCATGAAAGAGGGTAGCCTTACTTTGGCCTCTAAGTCCAAAGCCAAGGTCATAACCGATATACAGGTTTGGACTGATGCTTTCCTCATATATGCGTCAATATATGCTTCAGCACATCCTGAGAGCATGGCCCAACTATTTAAATATATCCATACCATTAGGCTGGGGGCAAGTAGAGTTAAGACCTTAGGATGGCGCGATTATGATGTTCAATTTAGGTTGAAGAAGGAGGCTAACCCTTCCCTTTCATTTGCTGTTGTTGACCAAGAGCTATGGCTCCTGTACATGTACAGTACAACAACCACCCAGTCTTCCTACAGCCAGGCATCGCTCCTAAAGTGTTATGATTTTAATTACAAGGGGCAATGTAGCAAATATCGGTGCCAATATAAACACCAATGCATATCATGTTCACAAAATCACCCCTACATTAGGCATAGAACATCCTCAGGCACCAGTTTAAATTTTAGGTCTGGTGATATGCAAGCAACTTGGCGACCTCAGCAACCCAAGCTCAACTAGTAGAGCCCCTCATGCCCAGTCATTTAGACCTCACTAATATCGCAACAAGCCCAGTCAAGGTGCGCATGTTGAGCAAATTATTGACCAATTACCCACTCGGTTCGGTGGCTTTAGAATTGTAGCAAGGTTTTACTTATGGGTTTAAGCTTTGTTATCAAGGACCACGTGTTGCCACTGATTGTAAAAATCTTAAATCCATGGCTGGTTTAAATTATCAAGCGATTCAATTAGTTGTTAAGGAGATTTCATTGGGTAGAGTTTCAGGCTCATTTGACCACCCCCTCTGCAGAACCTTAGGTTATCCCCAGTGGGCATGGTGCCAAAGAAGGGGGGTTCTTATAGATTAATTCACCATTTATCCCATCCCCCTGGAAATAGTATCAACGATCATATAGATAAAAAGTATTGTTCCGTGAAATACTCATCTTTTGACGAAGCATTAGACATGCTCGCAAGGTTGGGTCCAGGAGCCCTAGTAGAATGTCTAGATATAAAAAATGCATTTAGGTTGTTGCCAGTCCACAAACTCGATTTTCAATTATTGGGCTTCAAAATTAAGGGAATGATATTTGTGGATAAGTGTCTACCTTTCGGATCTTCAGTGAGCTTCGCAAAATTTGAGAATTTTCAACATTTTTAGAGTGGGCACTTAAGCAGCAAGCCAATAGCCTTGATGTGGTGCATTATCTAGACGACTTTCTAATGGCAGGTAGAGAGGGTACTGAAGATTGCGCGAGGCTAATGTCAATTTTCTGTTCCATCTGTTCCAATCTTGGGGTCCCATTGGCTCACGAAAAAACTGTTGGTCCTACCAACAACTTAGTCTTTCTCGGTTTAGAAATCGACACTGCCAATATGACAATCAGAATACCCCTGGACAAATTGCAACAGCTTAAGACTCAGTTACTATGCATACTATCGAAACGCAAAGTCACGCTGAAAGAGCTCCAAGCCCTTACAAGTTTGTTGAATTTTGTATTAGGGCCATTCCATCTGGTAGGGCTTTCGTTAGAAGGCTATTATAGTATATTATGCTACTTGTGGACTGTCAAGACCACATCACAAGCGTAGGTTCAGTTTAGAAATGAGGACAGACATTGAAATTTGGCTAATGTTTTTAGAGTGCTTTAATGGAGTTACATCATAGAAAACAGTAGATTGGACAAATGATTTTCAATTGGAGTTGTTTACTGATAGTGCAGGAAGTGTGCAATTAGGTTGTGGTGCTATATTAGGCCAGCAATGGGCATTTATGCGCTGGCCAGCTCAGTGGGAAGGGTAAGAAATTATTAAAGATATTACTTTTCTGGAGTTAGTACCAATAACTATGGCTTTCGATATTTGGGGCAAGAAACTAGCTGGCAGGCGAGTAATCCTTCATACGGATAATCTAGCCCTTGTATCCATTCTCAATTCCAAAAGATCCAAATCAAAAAGGGTCAGGCATTTGCTGAGGAAGTTAGTTCTCCAAGGGTTGGTGTACAATATTCAGTTTAAGGCGTCCCATATCGCAGGCCAGCATAATGTTAAAGCTGATTCTCTTTCTCGACAGCAATGGTCACGTTTCCGGGCCAGCTTCCCGGACTCAGAGGAACAACCAATAGCAATTCCCCAGTCTTTTCTGCAATTTATCTACAACGAAGATCTCAAGAGCTCTTGAGTTACTCCATTTCCGACAATACTAGGAAGTTGTATGACATGGCACTGAATGTTTTTAACATATTTCGTAAGGCTTACTACCACGAAGAAAAGTGGCCTCCTCATTCCCACGAATTAGTAAATTTCGTGTCGTACCTATCATATAAGCAATTTTCTCCCAACACGATTAAATCTTACATATCTGGGTTATCATATTTTTGCAAGCTACACAATATCCATGATTCAACTCAATCGTTTTTACTCAGAAAAGTCCTGGTCGGATTGACCCGTAAAAACCCGCGTGCTGACGACAGGAAACCACTTACATTGTATATCTTGTCGAGTATACTTCGCTTGCTGCCTACAATTTGCAAATCCCCATATGAATCTGCGCTATTCTCGGCCATATTCACATCCGCTTTCTTCGGGTATTTCAGAATGGGAGAACTGGTCCAAAATTCAGTGCATGACCCTGGCCATGCTATCCAAGCTAGGGATGTAATCTACCTAGAACACAATAATACAGTCCCCATTTTCCTCAGACACTCAAAGACTGACCAGGTGGGAAAGGGGGTAACTATAACGCTATCCTCTACGCTTCAGTCTACATGCCCAGTGCGCACTATGCTATCATTCATGCATTTAAGACCCAAAATCCCAGGACCATTTTTTGTCACCTCTCGGGCAGACCAGTGACTAGATACCAAGTAGCGTCTGTTTTTAACATGGCTATAAGTAATTTAGGATTAGACACCCGATTATACAAAACCCATTCCTTCCGCATCGGGGCAGCTTCCTTTGCTTGGGTCATGGGAACTAGCAAACAAGATATTGCTAGTAAGGGCCGGTGGAAATCTCGTTGTTTGTTCAAGTACATTCGGAAATAAGGTTCACTATGTTGTAGTGCCTCGAGCTCAGGAGGGGGGGGGGTCTAAAGTATAATGATTAAGAAATACAAAATATTCACATTGTAGGTCCAAAAAAAATTTCATTCTTCATTTGGTGCCAACCTAGAGTTAGCCCGCCATAATGCTACCATATTTTGGCAAGGCAAAGGGGGCATGAGACTGGAAGAGATTTACCCTAAAGTTAGGACACTACTGAAGGTAGAAGATGCTCCTCACATGCTATTTATACATTATGGGGGCAACAACATCCCAATGGACAAAGGGGCGAAATCAGCTGACTTGCGTTTCAGGCTAAAGGCTGTGTTGAAAAAATTAACAGCATTACTACCATTAACAATATTGATTTGGTCTCAGATACTGTCACGCCTTCAATGGAGGGGGGAATAAACCAAGCTGCCATGGAAATAATAAGAATTCGTGTAAACAGCCATGTGGCTACTTGTATGCTTAGATCAGGAGGGAAGTACATCAGGTGTCCAGAGTTACATCGCGTCAACACGGGCATGTTCTTTAAGGATAAAGTCCACCTTTCCGACATGGGCAATAACTTGTTTTTGTTTAGATTGCAACAGGCATTGCAAGCCTTTTTTAAGGATAATTCCGTTCAGGTCTCCCCGAGACTTGGCGAAAACGGGCCATGGCTGCGCTATAACTGATTGAACATTCTTTTAGTCATAGTTTTTTATTTTCCTACATTTATATTGACCATTTATAGACTATTGAAGGTCTATGATTTCTGTATTGACAATTAGTATCACCTAGTCATTTATGGCGTTATTGATTGACTTGATGAATTTTCACCCAGTACTCGATTGACATGGATATTAATTGGTGTTGAAGGTGGCAGGGGGGTTAAAATTTAAAGCCAAATATGGGCTAGAGTGATTATTCAATATTGCCTTATCGTGTCAAGCACACTTTGATAGTTATTCGTAACTGTGTGGTATTGTACAGGTTGCCCTACTGGTGGCGCAGCCTATGCCTGAGCATAGTCTCGTGGTGGCTATTTTGATGCCTGCCTCCCTTATTGTTATTGTAAATTGCAGCCGTGGCCAATATCGTCAAATAAAAGTTTTTCAAGGTACATTATGCCATTTCTTAAATTTTATTTTGTGCATGAGGATATGCAAGTCTGGGCTCAGTGCATCTTTTTATAATGTGATTTAACCACTAGAGGTTAAATCCATTTATGAAAGTGATACGGAGCTTTTATTTTTTATTACTGTGCTATTTCCCGGCATCCCAAGGGCACTACCCCGGGTTCTTAGAGTCATCCACGTCATGATTTTCGGAATATTAGCCGAACACAGCAAAAATGTGACGTCATACGCACAGTCGTCTGCAAACAAATTCAACCCTCCCTACCACACCCCATTTTAATGTTAGATCCTTTTATCGAACATTACTGCCGCTTCTCGTTTTGTTTTCTTGTGTCAATTTCAGATAAGCAGTTGGATTTCTCCCTTACATGCCAATATTCCAATCGTCACGGCTGGAAACATTTCTGCGCCTGGAACAGCTTATGGTCAAGGCGGCTATTTTGGCTCGCCAGTAGCGCTCAACAGCTTGTTTTCCTATTTGACTTTGTGTTTAAATGATTACTTTTGTTTATATCAATCACTGGTATCCATATTCTGGCCATATCAAGCATAATCTGTTTGAATAAGATCATCAAATTGGCTATTGAATCATTATTCGTTTCCTCTTCTACATGAGTGACGCTTTTATCAAAGAAAGATGACAATTAATAATATTTGTTTGAGCCATTTTGTTATCCAATACTCATAAACTCACTAAAGTTGCCTTTTCCCTGAGATAGGATGGTCTCAGAAACTCTGGATATCATCTTTTAAGAAATAATACAACGATAGTAATGAGCAACTGTACCCACTGTCATCATATATTACGTCATAATTTACGGAAGAGTTCGACAAAGGGAAATAACTCTTGGGGAACTCGGAACTTCCGTATTTAGATTATATATTACATTTAATGTTTGCAATCAGGGGACACGAGTTCGATTCTCGATTCTGGCATCACGTCAAACTTTAAACATTTACAACAGATAGTGACGTTTCTTCACCAAATGCCCGACATTTCAAGTAAAAGTCCCGGATCTTAAGAATATAATCATTTTAAAAAGGGGGACATAGTAGACTTTAAATAGAATACTCAGTTCTTGCTGTAAGAACTACCTCTTTGTGGCACTTCACATTAAGTTAATGACAGAAAATTCTCAAATGCCCCAGTTAAACAACGTGCAAACTTCATATGTAAGTAGAAAGTTGTTTTTTTATTTATGCCATACTGAAGCATGCATAGATATAGTATATTTATCGTGCATTCCATATTTATACATTTAGTTGGACAGGAAAATATGTACAAGAAAGTATGTCATACCGGTGAATATCAGTTTCAAGGTTTCTTAACGGTCAGTTTAGTTTATTAGTTTAAACAATATCTTAGTCAATAAATGATTAGAATTAGCAACAAAGATAACCCGTACATCCCTCTTCTTACAGTGGCAAGACAATGTCATAATATATATAATTGATCATATTATAGAGTATGATATTATCACCGATTCTTGTCTAAAAATAACACTGTACAACCACTATAATAATGAACGGTATTTATTTGTTTTGACGCTCTTGGCCGCGGTGATGGTTGGGGGCTACCACAGAGCCGCCCCCTGAACAATCAATCAATCAATCAAATGTGACGGCCCCAGATGGGCGAATTGCGCACTGGGTAAACGCAAGTGCACGTCACCAAATGCAAATACAATAAATCAATCAATAATACAAGAATTAAGATATTAAATCAATCAATCAATAGTCCGACAATTCAATGTCAACAACAATTCAATCATTCAATCAGCAATTCAATCATCAATCAATACTGCAAATTTTCAAGTTCATGGCATGAAGCTGCAGAATATTGGGTGCACTCCTCCATTTGAGTTGGGGTGCGCCGAAACGCCACTTGCACGTGCCACACACGCCCGTGAAACAGGAGCGTTTGTGGGACTGCAACCGCCACCAAGGGAGTGCCCAGAACCGTGGTGACGGCGGCAGTACGCCAACTCAAATGGTCACCGCTAACCAGATTGCCGCAAATCGAAACAGGTCTAAGGAAACGCATTAACCCTGCCACCAATGAAGGTTTCAAGGGCACCTTGTAGATTATTGAGAAATAAGTCATTCCCGAGCTGTGACAGATGCACACCACCAGAATGATACAGGTGAACGGGCTTAGCTTCAAACTGTGTGTGTTTGATGAACGCCCCACCCTTTGAAGCTATTAGCCTAATACCCTCCCTGTTAATTCTTGCTCTGGCGTTTTCCATTGCCTGTATCTGTGTAGAATAACGCCAACTAAATCTAGGTAGCAGTGAGGACCACACTAATTTCACACTAGGAAAAAGTTTGGTTATTTCTAGTACAGCAGACTGAAGAAGACTGACCAGTGACCACAGATTGGTACGGCCTAGGTTGTTTGCCCCACAATGAACAATGATAAGATCAGGAATATCTTGCACCTGCTGTAATATTTTAAGTTTTGGCACCAACTCGTATAAATTCATACCCCCGTAACCTTGCCACCAAATGGTCGTGTTTGGAACGTTAAGGTTTGGTCCCCCTGTCCTGGATCTGGCAGCCACTGCTGCCCTCTTAATAATGGAGGATCCAACAATCCACACTTTAATTGGACCTATGAAAAACTTGGTGAATGTTAGGCATGCAAATACCCAAGGCATATGAACGTTAAGAGATTAGCGAATATATGACTGATATGCAACAGATCTCCATCGACCTGCCGCTTGAATAACTTCGGCTGACATGCCTTGTTGTGCGAGTGTAGTTGCTGCACCAATGCGAAACGAGTGGGATTTGAAGTGCCTACTATCTATCCCCGCTAAATTAAGCGAGCGTGACAAAACTGAGGTAAACTGGTAACGAGTAAGAGGCTGACCAGAGTAATGACAAAATAATGGCCCCGCTTTCGGTGCCCTAACCTCCATATAATCGTGCATGGCCTGTATTGGACAAGTAGTTCCGGTCATCTTATGTACTGTCAATGTGGTGCCCCTACCTAGTTGGTCAGTTTTCGAATATCTAATGTGAATTGTTAAATAGTTAGTGTGCAGGGAAATGTTCCCAGTATGTAAAACCCGATCCACAGAATTGCCCTTTGACAAAGCAAATTCCCCTATCCTAAGCAAGGCATTAAAAGCTAGTGAGAATGATGCTTTAAAAAGAAGGGTCTCATACGTGCTAGAGCATACCACCTGTAGTTTATTTATGATTAGTTCCAAAATGCCCATGTGATAGGTAAACGGGCATCCGATATTGAATTTGTGCGCTTCATACCCTGCAACAATTTCTGCACTATAAAATGCTTAGTCGGATCCGCATTCCAGTGGAGTTTGCAATAAAAACTAATGGCAGAGATGTATGCTTTAGCTGTGGATTGCTTGTAACCATGTATGGATAAATGTGCAATAAATGTATTGATGTGAGCATCCAGTGGTGGCCATGTGTTAGGTAGTCCCTGAATGCTACAGAAATGGTTGAATGCCTGAATACCCACCATATATGCTTGGTTGGTGTTTGCTGACAAGGATGAGTGTAAAAGGCGGCTTATTTCACTTGACAAAGCAGCCTCTGGAACGAAGCTGGGATTAGCTGAGGGTTGTGGTCGGCTGTAGGTGCCAGGTTCCTGAACAAGTCCCACTGCTTGTGAGATATAGAATCAACAATTTTATTTGAACTGAATATTGAAGTGCAATGTTTGAAGGATAAGTGGTCTAACAAACGACATGACCCGATGTGACTTAGATGACTGTTTGTTAAGAATGTGTACTAAGGCCATATTGTCCACATGAAATAGTATCTTTTTGTTTTGCAACCTACTGCCCCATACTGATATGGCTAGCACAATGGGCACAAGTTCTAAAAATGTGATGTCTTTCAAGATGGAAGTAATGGCCCAATCATGTGGCCATTGAAGGTAGGTCCACTGACCCTGAAAATAACACCCGCAACCTAAACTAGATCCACCTGCACTGTCCGTGAACAGTTGTAAAGTGTTCTGGGTGGCCCACTCCCTCTCTGGGAAATACACTACACCATTGAATCCCCTCAAAAAAATTATCCATGTATTCATGTCTTCACGCATTGAGTGATTGATTCTGATATGATGCGATGGCTTAGTGGGACCAATCGTGGCGTTGTAAAATCTACGGTCGAATGCCCTGCTACCGGGTATTGCTTTGCCAAAAAAATTTAACTTGCCCACCAGGCTCTGAAGGGTAGATAACTTAATTTTATTTTTCGAGACCCAGAAGAGTAGGAGATTCATGAGTTCGTCAACCATTTCTCGGGGTATTCTAATTTGCATTTTGATAGTATCAATCTCCAGACCGAGAAATATTAAACAGGTAGTGGGTTGAACAGATTTATCCTGGTTCAAAGGTATTCCCATCTCGACACACATAGACTGAAATGTATGCATAAGGACATGACAATGGCTTGTATGCGAACTGCCTGCAAAAATAAAATCATCCAAGTAATGGTGAACCGTTTCAATCCCTGATTTAGCTATGACCAACCATTCTAAAAATGAGAACATTTCAAACATTTTGCATGAAATAGCGCAACCAAAAGGTAAACACTTATCAATATAAAAACTGCCATTCATATGCAAGCCCAAGAGTTCGAAATCAGCTGGATGAACCCGAATTAACCTGAACGCACTTTTGATATCAACTTTTGCAATGAACGTCCCCTTGCCCAGAAGACTAATGGTTTGGACTACAGTATCGAATGAGGTATACTTAACAGATGTGTGAATCGGGTCGATATGGTGGTTTATACTATTTGACGGTGGGTAAGAAAGATGTGTGATCATGCGCCAACCGCCATCTGCCTTCGGAACGACACCTATTGGGGAAACGTGTAAATTATGCAATGGGGGGTGGTCAAAAGGACCAGCCATTCGCCCTTCAAGCACCTCTTTATGGATTTTTTCTTGCAACACCTCTGTGTGCTCAGTGGCTGATAAAAGATTACTACAAAACATTGGCAGTCGAGGACCCGAATACTGCAATCTAAACCCCCGAATTAGACCATTTTTTAATGAAATAGCTGATGTAGTGTTTGGGTATGTGTGGAGATAACTAACAACTATGCTAGTATTTATTGGCGAATTTGCCAGGGCCCATATATCCAGACTGCTGTCTGGTTTGGCTTGGGATAAAGGATTGTGACTGGTTGCTATTGGCCCGAAAGGGCTGATTGTTGCTTGGTCCCCCTGGTTTGCCCGCCTTAGCCTGGGTTTTAGCACAATCACTTGACGGATGGTTTTCGCCACACTTAAGGCAACGGTGTAAATATCTACACTGAATCTTGTGGCACGACCCCTTGTAATTATAATCAAAACACTTGAGATACTGATTTGATGGTGGCTGAGGGGATGGGGTGTTTGAAGGGGTCATGTAAATGAGCCAAAGTTCTGCATCAACCCTGCCCCAGTCCATAGACGGATTAGTTGCCATACGCAAGCGAAACTGCTCGTCATAATTAGGCCAACCCTGTGACTTTTCTGCCCCCAGTCTAACGTCGTGGACGTACTTTAATAATTGCTGTGTTTTTTCTGGATGAGCAGCAATATATATGCTAGTAAATATGAGGAACGCATCTGTCCAGCGTTCAATAGTAGTGATTTTGTTTGATTGCTTAGGATGTGCAATAATTTGGCCAAATTTGTTGACTGAGAGAATAGATGCTATCTGAGAATTACTGCTGTCACGTACAAGCAAAGTGGCTAAATTAACAAATTCACCGTTGACTATTTTATGTTTAGTGTGGTTATCAACATGATATGCCAATGGGGCCTGGTTTGAATTGATCATTGTAGGTAACGGTTGTGGGCCCTGATTAAATTCATTGTGCAAAATATCATTACCTGTACTCAGCGTTAATTCTACCCCAGGCTGCACCCGCTGTGGGGGTTGAAAGTGGTCTTTGGGCTGGACGACAGGTATCTGAGGCCGGACGACAGGTATCTGTGGCTGGACTCCGCCATGTGCTACACTGGAGTCAGCATTGCTCCTCCGTGTCCTGTGATTACGCCCTGTCTGTACTGCCTGAGCATGCTGAGACTGGTCCGACGTCGTGGATCTGGGTGCCCCCCTTTTTGATTTGGTCTTGGGCATATTTTAAAGTGTTATGGATAGAATTGATGCTGCACCAAATTGATGACCACGCCGTTTGGAAGAATGTTCCAGAAAGGACGTGACGTGTACGTGTCAATATATATTAGACTATTGCAGAATTAAATTTCCCGGAATAAATAAGAACCCCCCCCCCTTTCCCTTTTAATAAAAACTGACGAGGATACAGTTACGGAGATAAATGCGCATATCCAAGACAAGCGTGGATATGCGATATTATACCAATACATGTAACTTGTGAAACAATGAAACTCTGGTATATCCAGGGGTCTGTGTCTTCCCACCTCTCTAATTTGTATTGCTTATATGAGTTATGAGATTGATCACTGTTCTTTATTTTCACATTTCATAGATAGATAGAAATTAATAGAAAACGAGGGAAACAATAAAGGAATTATATAACGTAACTTTATGCAGTTTATTTTTATAATCCGCGAAGAAGCGGATCATAAGAATCGTAAACTGCACCAAGTAGCATCATTTCGTTTAACATAGGTCAAAATCAATTTTATTTCTTATAATTTGCTGCAAAAACACAAAACTAATTCATTTGTAAAGTTTCAAAATTTGTTTTAATTGAAAACGACCCCTTTCCCAAAATGACAGTTTAAAATACCCGTGCATTAATATAACACTCTAAGTAACGCCTGACCTAAATTAGAACAAAGCGGAAACAAAGCGTGGTGCAGCAGACATATTTGGATTGTCGTTGTGTGGATTTATTTTTCAAATTCAAAGACGCAGTTGTTGACATATGGAGATTGCATAAATAAGGCCACAGAGAGAGAGAGAGAGAGAGAGCAGATGCTGAAGAGGAGATATCTTTATTGTAACTTTTAAAGGATCATGATTTGAAGATGTCTCAGTATGACAAATAACTGTTCGCGGATTATTATTGTTTACATTCAACATGGTGTATGTAACAATAACTCTACTTAAAGTGTCAGGCATTAATTTTTTCTGTGCTGTTGAACAATTGCAAACAGACGACTTATGGCCAGACATGTGCATAATGTGTCAAATTTCAAAACCAGCATCATTCATTCCCTGAATGGTGGTTGCACGGAGGCAGTGAGCTGTATATGATTTACTGCAATTTGCATTTTTTAAAATATATCTGGCATGAAACGACTTAACTGGTAATGAGTAACAGGGGTATTTTAAAACAATTTAGACTCCTTTTGATGGAAAGACGCTGTCGTGTGACAAAGTTGCGAATTCTTCCCCGTTTTCACCGGTGGTAAAGACAAAAGTGTTTGTTTTCAGTTGCCCATGAAATTCTAGACCTTCTCTGACTAACTGAATGGACAAAAGGAACCATATTCGAAAGCGAAGGACAACATGATTCATGTTGTCGTAAAGGTAGGTTGAAATAATCATTAAATCGGAAGTGTTTATAATTTCTTTATGTTTTGTTGGTCTTACAAACCTATCCTGAAGATTATTATTTTTTTTTAAAATTCCATCAAGAATGTTATTAAAATTTCCCTCGAACTATATCAATCTACCTTCCTGAATTTTGCAGGTGTTTGTTGGTGCTAAATCGAAATGATTTGTAAAAATTGTATTGCACTGAAAAGCTTGTTCTGCAGACATTTGATTGGCCCTGTCTTTGCTTGGTTGTTAGGTTGCCTTTACATAAAATTTTCCCAATTTACTATTTAGCTCTTTGGGTTCAATAGTTGTATGCAAAATCTGTTAGAATAGTTCTCCAAATCTGTCTACACTCCATTCTACAAAGAGGGGGGTATACATACAATACACCAACATTTCACCAAACCTAGATAGCTTAAACAGTAAAGCGCTCTGAAAAGAGAGATTTGGGTGCAATTCCCATTCTGGGTTAAAATGTGGTGTATTTCTTAATGTTAAAATTTCTTTATTTTTATCTTCTTTTCTAGCTTTTAAATTTTATTCATTTTTTGAAATTTACACATACCCTGAGAAATTTTCCCCCATTTAGTATTCATTCTCGTAGATTTAGATTTTTTCTTTTCCTCTATTTGTTTTAGTTGCTTTTCTGAGACGTCTTTGAATCTCGTTCTTGTATTTTTAAATGGGAATGGCGAAATTTTCTTTTTCATCTGTCAGAAATGCTCTTTTCATTTTCTTTTCTTTCTGCATTTTTTAGTGATGTGAAGACATCAACATCATTTGAAACTTCACTACTTGAAAAGTCAGCATCATTACCAGGCATTCAAATCTATATCCTTTAATCTCCAGTTTTCTCCAAATGGTAATTAAAATCATAATTTAGATCAAAACCTCCCTACTGACTGTTTAAGAATAGCAGACGATACATGACAAATTACATCTATAAAAATACTCAAATACAGTCCTTTGTTTTTGCTTTTTTTTTTGTTCATTCAATGTGCATGTATGGTAAAATTGTGTTGAACTGAAAAGAATAACAAAACCTAAACCAACAAATTGTCTAAATTATTTATTGTTTTGAAATCATAGTGAGATTTTAGATTTCGTTGGATATAGATGAACGTGTATCATGTATATGTACATGTATGTCATATAAGTAAACAACGTAGTTGCAGCTGCTGGTTGTAAAGGAGTGGGTGTCCAAATATCAAGTTATATAAAATTCTGTGCTTCCTCCATCTGATTCATCCAATCAAATCGTGTGTTACAAGTGAAATCAAATTATTGATAAATAGATAGAAATTGTTTGAAAACATATTATTTAATGGTATTGATACAAATACAATGCAAAAAGAAAACAAAGAGAACTTATTTCCAACATCTTCCAGGAGTAGAATAGGGGTAAAACAAAATAAAACGCAGAAAAATGCTACTGATTGTTAACAGAAAGAATTAGGGAGCGAGAAAATACAGATCAGTGAATGGACAATTAGACGATAAATAATAGAGTGAGTTAATGAAACTTGATTGACACCTGTGACCTAAATTGTTCTAGAGATGATGTTTATCACGCAGCAGAAAGATGACATAATGGTTGCATAACTGTCTTTCAAGAATGTACCGGAAAATTCATTCTCATCATAAACACACTGTGAATTTTGATGATGTTAAGCTCTGTTAGACAAGCACTTTACATAACTGGGAACTATGTCTATTTTGGAATTTCATTTGAATATTAAGTCGACTTGTGACTATTTGTATGTACATATTTGGATTATATTACTGAGAACTATGAATATTTAGGAATTTCATTTGAATATTAAAGAGACTGATTAACGATTTCCCCCAAAATTTTGTTTTTCACTTTTAATGATCAAAATCTACTGTCTAATGTGTTTTAAAAGATTTCAGATGAAAATTAAGGTTATACATTATCAAAAAATCTCATTTTAGAGAGTTTATTATTTGTTTTGTAAACAAAGATTGTGGTATGTTATTGTTTATGAAATTTTCAAAAGAAATGGATATTGATCTAAGTTTATTATATTTTTCACATTTCAAGCATTCTTTGGGTAGAATGAGTCATCTAAACTAAAGGTTAAAATCTGTGACTATGCAAAATTAAAATGCTTTATATTCCAAAATCAATATTTTACTGGTTTGTTTGTATATATTAAAAGACTCGATTTTTTTTTTTTTTTTTTTTACATAACACAGAATTAAGGCTAAAATATTGCTTTTATTCTTACATTCAGAAAGTCAAAATTTTGTCTGTCAACATTAAATGAATTATATTTTTAATGTTTAACATCAAAAATGATTTTTTTTTCAAAAATCGTGAACCAGTCCCTTTATGTAGATTCAGCTCGGAATTTGACATTGTTTATTGTTCACCCACTGTGAGTTTATCAATTGTAAATAAATTTTAGCAATACTTTAATTGCCTTTGTTAGTAAATTCTGCTTTTTTAAGGGTTGATTCTGAAGATTCGGGATAAAAAAAATTCACATTTTTCAACATTTATATCTCACTGTTTTCTGAATTTATTGAATTTCATAGGCAACAGGATTTACCATGTTTTCGGTCATAGATTTTCTTGACTCACCGAATGCCTAGGTTTTAGATGCGTTAAAAAAGACGAATTAATAAATTTAGCTGTACACTTCTGGTTAAAAATTAAATCTGCAATGGGTAAACAAGATAATAAAGTTAGGGTCGCTAAAACACGTGTAGAAGTAAATATTTTTGAATCATATGATTTTTCGAAACAAACCGTTGAACGAGCGAACATGACGTAATTTGAATTTCAATTAGAGTTAGAAAAATAAAAATTTCAAAGAGAAAGCGAGAAAATGCAAATTGAGACAATGAAACTAGAAAATGAAAGAGAATATCGAAACAGAGCGGTGAAAGAAAAACAAAAATGAAAGACAATTTGAGTGAGAAAAAAATGCAAACATAAAATGAAACAGCAGAGATGTAGCTGGTAGTGGTAGCAGTTAATTAAACCAGATCCCATAGTATGTGACAAAATCATTTACAATATCGCGTCCGAGGATGAAGACGACAGCTTATATCCACATTATGCTGTTACCAGATCGATGGCCAAAAGAGAATTAGTTGAGATTGACCAATTTCAACCCCATAACGCGGCTTGTTTATCTAGTGAAATTTACCTCAGTGACTGACTTTTTTTATGGCAGTTTAATTTTTCAATTTTTGTTGCATAGTTGAATGTATGAACGTTGCGAAAATAACACTTATTTAAATTCTCAATTCAATTCTCAATTTATCGTAAAAATTAATACTTTTTGATGACCTAAACAAAAAATATCAAATCTCCTCTATTCGGTCGTCAGACGCATGCGCATAGACGGTAAACAGTTCATCATGTCGTTCAGTGAGAGAAAGTGTAGTGGATGGATCCAGAATTTTGACAGATTCTGTGACAAAAGAGGTAAAAAAAAAAAAAAAAAAGAAAGAATGAGATAAAACTCGTACGTGAAGTAAAATTTACCTTTGGATCAGTATGATCGTCGGAAAGCAAACAGCCATGAGAAACGCACATAGGACTCAGTGGCAGATCTGAAGAGGGATGTGGAAGTCAAATATTAGTCAAAGTACTCAGCCATTTTGGGTGCCAAATCTGGAGTTTTGCTCACAATTTGTGGCGAAAAGAGGAGGATGGTCCTGGTTCCCTTTAAATCAGTCATTTGGGACTAGCCGCGAATACACTACTTTAAAAGTACATAATGCAAGTCCTAATTTTGTCTGAACACGACACGTTTTAGACGTGAAAACATCGGTCAATAGGAATATGAAAGGGTTTGTTAAAATTATGATTTATAATTCCTTAATTATAAGAAACAGGGAATATATTCATATTTCAAAGGGGAATGTGAACCCCCTAAGTGGTATTTAAATATTGTTTTACACAAAAATTTTGCTCTCATTTAAAATCACGTGTTGTAAATAAGCATTCAAAAGTCCAAGTCAGCATGAAGAAACATTTGAATCCCGGATGATCACCAAAATTATTTTATGAATACGTGTTTTAAACAAGAATAGATATGGGTTACCTCAAATCCAAGAAATTCGACGTTTAATTTACTCGTTGCAAATATTGTGACCAATCTTGCTTCACTAGCAAACAGTGCGCACACCTGTCCTTGACCTTTTAACTTTGAAAAAATGTACAATTACATGAACAATACCAAAGAAGGATAATTTTTAAATCTTCTTTTTATATTAGCTGAAAAATACATATATAGAGTAATGCAAAAATCAAGGTCAAAATCACTTTGTAGATATTTACTATGATATACCCCTCCCTTTCCTAGAAAATAAATTGCCCAATTAGGTAATTTCTTTTTTAATTGAAAAAATGCCCACCCCAGAATCAAATGTCTGTCCCCTTTCTTGATAAAAAAAGATAGTAGAAATATCTGATTTCCAAACCTTTAATCCACCCCTCCATTTTTTTTTTAATTTTCTCTGTTATGGTTATATTTGTATTTTCTTATCCTTGTGAATTCATAAATTTTGTACATGAGGATCACAACCTATGCACTTATTCAACAAGAAATGTTTACATTGCCTTAATAAATTTTATTTATATATTGGAAAAAAAAACAACAACATGGGAATCATTTTGAATTGCAAGGAATTTCGTAAACGAGAGACTTAAATAAACTTTTCTGTGTAAACTTTTTTTCCATGCAAAAGTACCACCTAGTACCTCATCTACGCAATACCGAGCTGTCTTGCAGTGAATATTGTAGATGTAAATTTTTTTTACACGTGTTTCTTTACTTTGTTCACTGACAACAAGCAGAAATCACATAAATTGCAATATAAATGTTGATAAGTTGAGTACCTTTAAAAAAGAAAAACAAAACCTCGTCACTCGTACATTTCTTACATGTATTATATTTTTAGAAGTTGGAAAAACCCACATATATGTATAATTTAATAAAATGCTTTGATAGCCTTTTGTCTTTCAAAACTACCGTTACCAGTGGTAAAATGTTTTCCTTTAGATATAACATTTATTCTCATTTCTGTACAGTTGTTTTCCTCTGCTCTGATTACATATATTTAATACCAGCGTCTATGAAACCGTGTTGACAAAGCGTCATACTTGTTTATAACGGTCGATAACTCGTAGTCGTACGTAATGCCGATGTTAAAATCATCGTCATTTACCAGAAGTGCTCTGTTATACATAGAAATCCTTATAAAAAAGAAAACACACACACAAATTAATGATTAACATTCTCTCTCAGAAGAAATTGTATGATAATTAACGAACAATAATCATGAAAGGAATATAATTGTCAATCGAAGAATGACCTATATATTTTCGTGAAATACACTGAGGAGGCAGCTAGCGTAGGAATATGAATACTTCTTATTTACATTTCTGGTGAAAAAGTGATTTCTGAAAATCATTTGACGTTAATTTTGTTTTCTTCTACGTATTACATACACATCGATATTCTAAACATTTGTTGTAATGTTGTATCTGCTGATCATGAATGGAACTATATTTTTTCAGAGCAATTGTGTGAAGAGTACCTGAATCCCGGCCTGCCTAATTGAAGACCTACAGGTAATTGAATACCTTAGGAAGACTTACAAAAATATAGGCGATTTACATCAAAACTAATATGATTTTCTCATTAAGCATGTCTCAATTATCTAATATAAACAAAAATGTTTGATAAAAATAAGTTTTAAAGTGTATTTTCAAAGCTGGGAAGGGGCAACTATTTTCCTCTCCTGACGACCTAGCGCAAGAACGATAACTCGTATAAATGTCATACTTACAAATCAGCTGTTCAATTAATAATCATTTCTGGTATATTTTCTTTGTTAAAAGATCGGAAAAAATGTTTCAAAATTGTATATTAAAAAATAAAAGAAATGAATAACAATTGAACAGCTGATTTGTAGATATATATTTACGTGAGTTATCGCTCTTGCACTGGGTCGTTTAATAGAAAAAAAATTGTTCCCCATACTGAGCTCTATAAATATATTTTTATCTAAATTGTTTGTGTTTATTTTATATTTGAGACATGCTTAATCAGAAAATCATATTAGTTTTGATTTATATAGCCCACATTTGTGTAGGTCTTCTATAAGCCTTCCGTAGGTCTTCAATTACCCGTAGGTCTTCAATTAGGTATGCCCTCTGAATCCAGTAATAAATCTTGAATAGATATTATGCACTGATCGAATTTATTGAAAAACATAACATTAAAATGCCAAAAATGAGCTGTAGTGCCTCTTTGAGGCGAAAATCATAGTCAAGACTCTTACCAAGTTATTCGGTTTTGTAGGAATGCCTACCGCTGTTCAGGCAGAGCTAGGTTCAAATTTTATGTCAGGGCTGTTTCAACAGGTCATGCATGAGTTAAGTGTTATACAGTATTTATAAGCTTATCATTCTGAGTCTCCGGGGGGCACTTGAACGTATACAGCAAACCTTTACGACTATGATGAAGACATGTTGCTCTTAGTATGATAAAAGGGTTCATTTTATTTTGTTTGACGTACGCGAAGCAGTTCAAGAGCCTCTAGAATTCAGTTCCTTTGAAATAATGTTTCAGTTTGGTCATACAGTTAGAAGTCCTTTAAAATTAATGAAAGAAAAATCGCTAACTGAAACTAGTTCTCTTAATCTTTTAGACTATGTATCTAATTTCAAAGAGAGATTTCATAATGCTTGAAAATATCAAGAGTTCTCAATCCAAATTGAAAGTTTGGTATGGCAAAGATGCTAAAAACATAGTTTTTGAACCTGGTGACAAAGTTTTTGTATTTTCCCCTGTTCCTGATCATCCTTTGCTGGTCAGGTATCATAGTCCTTATGAAATTGAAATAAGCTTAGTGATGTGAACTATGTAGGTAAAACACCTGGCTGGCGTAAAGAATAACGAGTTTGTGACATTAATCTGTTGAAAGAGTATTTTGATAGATATGACCGAAATTCTGTAATCAATATGAGTGAAATATTCCCGAGAGGGACGTTAAACAATATTCAATCAATCGAGAGCTGATTTGATACAGGATGACAATACTCTACAAGTTTTCGGCAACACACCGTCCCCGTCTTGTCCCGAATATGACCTTCTAAAATCAGTCTCGCCGACTTCAGTGATCCATATGGGAGAAATTAATACAGAATATTGCTTTGTGGATGATTTCTTAATTTCGGTATCACAGGAGGAAGAGGCAGTTCAATTATTCAAAGGACACAGAAGGCTCTTTTGGATAGAGGAAAAATAAGATTATAACAAATAACCTATAACTCTCAGTAAATGATCTGTGCATTTTATGAAGATGACAAATCCAATCATTTGAAACACATTCACTTACATCTGAATGAGGTAACCTGAAAAGAAAGGTATAGGAATGTTTTGGGACCTGTAAAATAATTCCTTTAAGTTTGTTGTTTCTCTCGAACCAATACCCTACACTAAACGTAGGATAATTCGAAGTTGAATAGCGTATATGATCCTGTAGTGCTCAAGGGGAAGATGCTTTTTCGTTTAATTGGGATTATCCTATCCTACTCGGGTGTGAGGATGCATAGAGGGAATGATGTATTTCCTTAGTTTACTTAGCTAATGTTAACTTACCCAGTATCTAAAACATCTGCAGGTTTGAAACATGCATCCATAGTTACGCATTTTTTTGGTGATGTCTCTTCATCTTCCTTTTAAACAGTTGCCTACATTAAGGTCGTTTAAACAGACCAAATGGATCTTGGATTTCTGCTTGGAAAGTCCAGGCTTGCACCTAAATATGTGCATACAGTGGCTCATCTTGAACTCTGTGACGTAGTTGTTGCGTATGAAGTTGCCACCATCGTGGTTGATAACCTGGACCACAAAAGTGACCGTATACAATTCTACTCAGATAGTTGCATGGTATTGGGTTATCTCTACACCACCTGAAAAAGATTTTATACTTATATTTCGAATCATGTTCAGAGGATTCTAAAAGCTCCACCAGCTTAATGTTGAACCTACATTTAATCTCATTGACATAGGATTGAGATATATTGCTGCAAAGGATATTCATGGTAGTGATTGGATCAAAGGACCCCCAAGTGCTGGATGATGTTAAAGACTATCAGAGAGAATTTCAATTGATAGATGCATTGGGTCAAATGCTGTCTGACATGTTTCACACCGATTGTTAGGCCGTTCTTGGTACACTAATTTTGACTACGGATAACTCCGTTTACCTGATCAGGATATAGGGCTCACGGCGGGTGTGACCGGTCGACAGGAGATGTTTACTCCTCCTAGGCACCTGATCCCACCTCTGGTGTGTCTAGGGGTCCGTGTTTGCCCAACTATCTTCTTTGTATTGCTTATAGGAGTTCTACTTTGTATTGCTTATAGGAGTTATGAGATTGATCACTGTTCGTTATCTTCACTTTTCATGCAGATGAAGGTAACAATGTGAAACCTCATGTGTCAATTCTTAAGACAGTGACAAGAAACCTTTTGGAATTCAAGGATTTCAACCTGTAAGTCTTTGGTCAGAGCAGTTATCAATCTCATAACTCCCGAAAGGAAAACAAAATAAAGAGTTGGGGACCCCTGAACATACCAAGGGTGGGATCAGGTGTCTAGGATGAGTAAGCATTTCCTGTCGACCGGTCACACTTAGCTTTATGTTTTGATCAGGTAAACGGATTAATCCGTAGTCAAACGTTCAACTCTAGAATCTCTAATCTACAATCTCTAATTTACATACAAAACACCCTTTTTATCATTCCAGAAAAGTTAATAAAAACATCATTCAAGATAATAGAGAACTTATATTGCTTTTTCGATGTTGAAATCACGCTTCATACGAGATGCTTAAACGAGCTATTAAATAAAATTAGTTGTTTTACGTATATCTAATTTACTAAGGTAACCTGTCATTGAGGAAAACGCTGTCTGATGTGTTTCATACCAATTATTAGACCGTTCTTCACATTCTGATTCGAACTACCGATTACTCTGTTTACCTGATAAAACTCACGGCGAGTGTGACTGGTTTACAAGGGATGCTTACTCCTCCTACACACATGCTCCCACCTTTGATATATCCTTGGGTCCGTGTTTGTTCTACTCTTAATTTTGTATTCTTTTTTTGAGTTATGAAATTGATCACTGTTAGTTATCTTCACCCCTTCAGGTACCATATATATACATTAATATTCCTCCTCAACTTGCTTAGATCAGGATGTGTTTAGCATATCAACACAAAACAAAATTAGATATGTTTGAAATTACACGTGCAACTAATTATCAACCTGTCAACATTTCCCACTTTCGACGATCAAATTACAATGAACAACACATATAAACGTACTGTACGACGACATATGACAGAAGTGGTGTTAATCAAATGTGGATTCTAAAAAGAACTTTTAGTAAACTTGAAATCGCAAAACCTTTCTCAAATCAACAACATCAAAATGTATGACTTTTCTTACCATTTGCAAGACCATTCCTCGCGATAAATTAAAGACTAGACTTTTTGACATCATAGACAGTTGCTTCTTCAACAAAAATTGAAAACGGAAATATTCATATCTAGTGATCAGTCATCCAAAATTTACCTAGTTAAAGGGAAAGGCAACCCTAACCACATTGCTGCTTTTATGAATAAAGTATTACTTCCTGATATCGTAAACGACAGTCTTTAATAACAAAAATCCTTGCTTAAGGATTAAATTAGTATTAATCTATCATATATTTTAAGTTACCCGCTGCAAAGATAGCGGCCTTTGAAATTTATCCTATCCAAACGGGTCAGGTAATGTTTTAGGGAATAACTTATGATTAAATGGATTGGTTATGATTTAGAGAAAAATATATATAAAGCACACCCTGCTGATAGGTACAGTGATTACGTGACGTAATTTACAGTAGTATGCATGATTCTGGATCTGCAATAAGCATTAATGTATGAATTAGAATTTATTGAAATTATTTTTCTTTTATTATTTGTAACGAAGGTACTTGAAAACATTAGTCGTGTTAGGGGAAAAAATTATACCGTTTTCTATTTGTGAATTTCGCCTCTACTCTTTCCCATGCCAACCCCCCCCCCCCCCCCCCCCCCCCCCCCCCCCCCCCCCCCCACCGTCTAAGCGTTTCATATTTTTCTTCAATGTACATTCCAGCATTGTACTCGTATATGTATATTTATTCAGGAACATATTCATCAAAACTAAAAAAAAAAAAAAAGATGCTGATGCTTATCCAGAACCAAAGACGTGTCAATCATGACTGGACCCAGGTAGCTTGTAAACTGTATGTGTAGTAGGTGCAGGGACTTCATGAAGATAGAGTGTATAATTCCAAGGTGTGTATAAGCAACCTATATATGCTATGAATCATGACTATGTAGAAAATGAATGGATGGTGTGAATTTCGAATATTTATCCATTATGTTTAATTGTTAACTACAATGTACTTAGTTAACGCTTATGCTTTCTTGATGAAAGGTGAAGATACATGTAACAAACAGGGATCAATCGTATAACTCCTATAAGCAATCTCCTACAAGGGATGCTTACTCCTCCTAGGCACCTGATCCCACCTCTAGTGTGTCCAGGGGTCCGTGTTTGCCCAACTATATATTTGCAATATAAGCAATACAAAATAAAGAGTTGGGCAAACACGGACCCTGGACACACCACAGGCGGGATCAGGTGCCGAGGAGGAGCAAGAATCCCCCGTCGACGAGCCACACCCGCCGTGAGCCCCATATTCTGATCAGGCAAATGGAGTTATCCGCAGCCAAAATCAGTGCACCAAGAGCAGTCCAACAATCGGTATGATATTGCACAGAATATCTTGTTACATTGCATGTACTAGTCTAGTACTTCACTTCAAGTTCAGAACACTAAATGTTAATGTCTATAGGGAATTTAATTCATATCAGGATATAGAAATCTATAATTGATTTCCTAGTAAATTGGTGAAGGGGTCATAGGCCACATTCAGACTACTTTGGGGCTGTATGTTGCACTATACATGTAGGTGTCGATCTTGGGTTAATTTACTCTCTAGAATGAATTTATGAGCATGGAAGGTTTCATTATATGGTCTTGTGATTGTGATTAACATGCTTTCTCTACTTCACAGGGATCATATAGACAGAGTTCGCCTCCAAAAAATACATTTACCGAATGAACCAAATCGACATACCAGAGAACAACCCATCAGGCAACCTGATGGTTACAGAATAAACGACTCTAAGCTGTTGCAGCCACAGAGACTTGTACTAAACTTTAATTACATGTCAGAAACTAATGTGTAATAGAAATACTAGTTAATTTTGAGCGTGGGAGAACAATTTATAAACTAACAACAATGGACATTTGGAATACTCATCACCTGACTTTTACGATCAAATTAGTTGTTGTCACCATTTGGCGTCTGTTGTCCGGTAACTTAATTCCACTCGAGAACCACTGAATGAAAATGAACCAAGCGTGGCAGAGTTCTTCCAGAATTGCTGTTTTCCTAATGTAAAACTAATACGGTACCAATTTTGATCCACCAGATGCGCATTTCGACAAATAATGTCTCTTCAGTGATGCTCAACCGAAATGTTTGAAATCCGAAATAACTATGAAGTTTTAGAGCTAAATATAGCCAAAAGTAGCGTGCCAAAAAAGTGGAGCCAAATTCTCTAATGCAGATTCGTTAAGAGTAGATACCGTACAAAACATACTTCTTTCTGGAAAGTTATTAAACATAGCTATAAAACAAAGCAAACGTTTCTCTCTGAACTGCTATGAATAAAGGTACCTGTAATTCGATACCGGTTTATTGCAAAGAAATAACAGCCCTTAAAACATTATGTTGACACCAGCTTCACTTGAAACATCCGTGTTTACAAAGTGAAATTTATTCCCTAATGTAAAGTTTGCTTTGAAATACTAGTATTTCAAAAGAAAGCTTAAAGAAGGGACAACTCTCAGATTGTAAAATGCTGATAAACCTGAACAGAAGTAGGTATAACCAGAACACATACTCAATTATTCTCTCTTTAATGTTAAATACCAAACAAAAGCAAAACAAGTAAGTGACCGATGTCAATAAAGCTATGTTGAATTTTCATATGCAAAATCTGTTTCCCCTTCTGTTGGTAGACTTTGTCGCATCCTTTATATTCACACTTGTGCTGAGTTCTTTCCATGAAAGGCGTAAATAACGAACAATGATCAATCTCACAAGTCCTATAAGCAATACAAATTAGAGAGTTGGGCAAACACGAACCCCTTTGATATACTAGAGGTTGGATCAGGTGCCTTCTACGTGAGAAGAAGTAATCTCTTGCTGTGGCCTCTAATTCGACATTTAAGTATATCGACGACGTTTTATCTATTTACAATGTTCATTTTCATTCATTTTCATTCATATGTCGATTCGATATATCCTCTTGAACCCGAAATAAAAGACACCACAGTCATCCACTTCTGCTTCATACTTAGATATTTTATTGAAAGTAGATATTAAAGGCAAACTCACGACCCAATTTTATGACAAACGGGATGATTTCAGCTTCTTTATCGTCAACTTCCCTTATTTATGTAGCAATATTTCATTGTCACCTGCATATGGTGTTCCTATCTCTCAACTGATTCGATACGCAAAACCTTGTTCTGTGTATGGTCAGTTTTGAAATCGAGGCAGGCTACTGACAAAGAAGTTTATTGTGCAGGGGTTTTAACAGTCTCGTTTAAAGTCAGGATTTAGCAAATTATATAGTCGTTATAATGATATAGTTTGCAAATACAACATATCATTGGGTCAAATGCTTTCCGACTTGTTTCATGCCGATTATTAAGCCGTTCTTAACACACTAATTTTGACTACGAATAACTCCGTTTACCTGATCAAGACATGGGCTCACGGAGGATGTGACCGGGCGACAGGGGATACTTATTCTTCCTAAGCACTTAATCCCTCTCTATAATTTGTATTACTTATAGGAGCTATGAGATTGGTCACTGTGTATTATCTTCACCTTTCATCATCCGGAACTAACTGTCACAGACATATGGAGACGGACAAACAAATATCCTTTGAGAAACCTGAATTTGTCTGATTTATATCACTTTGACAAATAATTCTATTTTCACCCCGACCTGACCATGATACAAACTCTCTACATCCTCGTCTGTAAACATGCTTACAACAAAACCATTTTTCTCAATTCAGTACAACAGTGTATCATTCTTGTTAACAATGTAGATTATTGATATTTGTCGTTTTTTCGTGGTGTGTGATACGTCTTTATGTAACATATGTCTCTTGAAAGACGGGGGTTGCGTTTAGAATTTGAGTTATGAATAAGTAACAGTGTCGTGGCCTTTTCAATGCTTATATATATATATATATCTGTGTGTGTGTGTGTGTGTGTGTGTGTGTCTTTTCGTTTGTCCTGAAGAAGGGACGGGTCGTCCCGAAAATTTGACAATCTCGTTGTTCGTGTCGTTGGTCATTTTAGTGCTTTGTATAATTTTTTGTATTTGATCTTGTATCCATGTTGTGGATCCGACACTCTGAGGTATCGGGTGTTGTTGGAACTTTAGTGCTTATATATATGTATATATATATATATATATATATATATATATATATATATATTTATACGACCCAACAATTGGTATGATAAAAATACGTCAGACAGCATTTGACTCAATGAGATGTTTTATTCTTAAATCAGATCGTCATATATATATATATTTGTAATCCAATAAAAAGCAGGAAAATATGCAGTTTCAAAATATATTCAAATCACTAGCGCTTTCTGGATTTTAACATCCATCCTCAGGTGAATACAAATATTGTCTATATATATATAGACAATATTTGTATTCACCTGAGGATGGATGTTAAAACCATATATATATATATATATATATATATATATATATATAACGATCTAACTTAAGAGTAAAACATCTCATTGGGTCAAATGCTGTCTGACGTATTTTTTCAAACCAATATAGTTAGGTCGTTTTTTACACACTGATTTTGACTAGGGATTTATCCGTTTGCCTAATCAAGATATAGGGCCCACAGCGAGTGTGACCGGTCAACATTGGATGGTTAGTTCTCTTAGGTACCCACGTCTGGTGTGTCCAGGGGTCCATGTTTTACCTACTCTTAATTTTGTATTCTTTATAGGAGTTATGAGATTGATCACTGTTCGTTAAGTTCATGCAAGGTGAAGATAACGAACAGTGATCAATCTCATAACTCCTACAAGCAATACAAAATAGATCGTTGGGCAAACACGGACCCCTGGACACACCAGAGGTGGGATCAGGTGCCTAGGAGGAGTAAGCATCCCCTGTTGACCGGTCACACCCGCCGTGAGCCCCATATCCTGATCAGGTAAACGGAGTTATCCGCAGTTCTTCGAAACTGCTTGTTGAAAACATTCCATGATATATATCTTCCTCTAAACCAACCCCGTAGAGAAGTTTTTATGAAAGCTGTGTAATGTTCGTTTAGATTAATATTGTAACACAAACAGACTATTGATTAACTATAAAAAGATTGAGCTGAAATATGAGTTGAGCAGTATTTTCATTTACACAATTACACCTGAAGTAGTTTCTGATATGATAATCAAACTGAAAATTCCTCCATGTTAAGCATGTGACGATAATTGTGAGGGTTTTTTTTTTACATGCCATCATCAGTCTTGATTCAGTGGATAAAATTAGACTTCATACTTTAAAAACTAATGTATTGTGGGTTTTTTAAGAAAAAAAAGGTTTATACCTCCAACAATGCAACAGAATTAGAATGTATGTAATTATCATTGTGGATTATTTGTGCAAAATGGGCTCTTCAACTTAAAATCAATGCAACGCTACAGAAACATCTTCAATTCATATTCTTGGATCCCATTATGTAGGCGTGGTTTAACTAAGTATTATACATTACTGTTGTTACCACAGCGAATGAAAGACAGCAAAACCATCTAACGTTACATTTTTAATTTACAGTTCAGTTCCACGACAATTTTGAACTTCAACACTCATGACTGGATACCCTGTAAAAGGAATAAACATTTGTTATTGCTATACTAAATGAAAGACAACATCATCGAAGGAATAATATGTTTAAACTGTTTTCGTTAATTAATTCGACTATTTGAATTATTTTGCATGGAAGTGATTTCTGTGTCAAAAGAGTTCATTAACAATTTACTGATCGATGACAATCTATTAAATTAATAATCAATTTAGAAATTTAATTTAGTAAGCGTTATTCTACCTTGTTTAAGCTTTTTTCTTGCATAAAGTTTGCGTTTGGTAACTGCATGGTCTGTCGTTCCAAAGAAGCTTTCCTTCATGTTCAAAAACATGACCACAATCTTCTTTGCCTCCCGCGTCGTTGGGTTGCCCTTTACTCCAAGCATTATATGTCAACAGCTTTCCAGAGGAGGACCACCTCCACTCTCCTTCCTTTGCTTTGTCTGCGGCATCGATCCAAGCATATTTTTTCAAACCTATAGAATAGTGCGAAATGTTTAAAATTTCCAAGATAAAATGGATTGCAGCTGTTAATGACATTTCAACATAATACGATAATCATTTCAGAAATTTTAAATGCAGTTTGGTCATACAATTCGAAATAAATGTTCCTGGTGTCACCAGTATCATGATATTCTATGCTCATTTCCATTCTGATATTTGAATAAAAATGTATCAAATTACCTGTAAATGTCTTACGTAGCCAACGATTTTCACTTTCTGATGTTATGTCAGCCAAATTTGCCTTGAGTGCTTTGCATGCGCTCTGGTGTTGTATTATAAAAAAAAAAAAAAAAGAGGGTATATTTTATTTAAAAATATAGTGAAAATGTAAGTAGTGATGTGATGAAAACAATCGTTTTTAATAGAAATATAGATTGTATTTTATTAGAAGACATGACCTTGAATACTTTGATATGTATACATTACATTGCACGACTAAGTAGGCATGTTTCGACTGACAAGATGAGTAGCCACTGTTGTTAACAAGAATTTTGAAAGACTATTTAGATATTAAGGTTAAAATATACAATTCCTGGTTAGTTTGAAGCATTTCTTTATTTTACAACATTATCATATACTGTAAGTGTTTTTAATTTCGCGGTGCTGAAAGTTTGCGATTTTTCATATTGGTCTAATTGTGGTGGTTTTATTTTCGTGGATTTCAAATTTTATTTTGATCTCTGGTAACTTTTCAAAACGTATTGTGCCACACTTGCAAAATAATTGAGGTTGTTTAATTAAAACCACTTCAATCATTTCCCCATTTCAGTATTGAATGGTGTAATATTTTCAGCTTCACAACATTTCTTATCAGTTTTGAAAAATGATTCAAATGAATTAATCATTTAAAATTTTTAAATAAAGAGTTTTCACCTTTGCTGAATACCAGGTCCTTTTGGCAGGCAGAAGCTTATAACAGTTTCCTGAGAATTTTTTCCAGTCCTTGGGACAATCCCTGTCATTCTCTGTATAATATTGTTCAAATCACATTCACTTGCACAGCATTTTTAGTGATAAATATCCAAATGAGTGCTTATTATTCATTCGTTTATCATAAGTTCTATTGATTTTCTAATTTCTTTTTTATGTTTCGACCTTAAACGTCTCCAAAGTTTCTCTTTATTTTTATTTTAGGTTATTGAAAACAATATAGATAATGTATATTTTGTGTAACACAATAAGATTATTCAGTATGAAAGGTGAAGATAGTGATGATATACAGTGTAATATATTTATATATCATTTTCTTCTAAGAATACTGTTTTTCATCTCAATTTCTTTTGAATGTTTTCAAATTCATACATTACCTTCTGCAAATGACGAACATCCTGAATGTGTACAGATGGTTTTCACCTTTGTTTCAAAATGTGTTTCCTTTAAAATAATAAACATGATAAGGAAAACAAATTTGATGGTTACCGTTAACAGCCATAACTGTCTCATTATGAAAAAAAATGTTAGAACAGTTTTTGCAATTGAATATCATTTGAAACTAAACCGTAAACAAAATGAAATAACGTTGAAAATTACCGTCAGTAAATAACCATTTGCTTTGGCGGATTTTTGAAACCCAGCATGAACACCGTGAAGTTTCTTCTGGAAGACAGCAAAATCCACAGATTTTCCCAACAGTGATTTAGCATCCGTTTGAAGAAAAATGACTGCAATGTAAAGACATAACAGAGAAAACATCATCTTTGAAAATACCTACTACTTTCTGGAAGGCAAAATATTTGTTAAACACTCTGATGCCTGAATAAATTTGACGACTTTTATGTAGTTGGCATTGGTTATCAAATAACGAAATTAGATGACCACATGAACAGGTGGTGTTGATTGTATTTTGATTGTGAGTTTGCATGTGTCTAAAATTACGGAAGGAGAGTGATATTTTCTGTTTCCCTGGTTTGTTTTTGGTGGTTTTTTGTTGTTGTTTTTTTAGGGGAGGGAGTCACAAATAGTTGTTTAAATATGCGCTACCAATTTTGGCTCATAGGATTATGTGCATGTGAAAAGTTTAAAAATATTCAGTACATTCCATTTTGTTTGCATTCAGGGATCCGAGTTCGATTCTCGATCCTGGTACCACGCGAAACTGATGGCGACATTATTTCACCAAACGCCCGGTATTTGAAGTAAAAGTTTTGGATCTTTAGGATATCACCATTGAAAGGCAGTCATGGTAGGCTTTAGATGAAATCTTCACTGATATTGATGTAAATACCCTTTGTAAAACTTCATATAAAGTTAAGGACAGGTGTACCCATGAGAAAATCCTCGAAAAACGCCCAAGTTTTCTTTTTATCCACGTAGAAAGTTTTTGATTTTTGGAATTATGCCATATAGAGGCCTGAATGCAAGGTGAAGATAACGAACAGTAATCAATCTCATATACATCAGAATATATATATATATATATATATATATATATATATATATATAAAAGCACTAAAGTTCCAACAACACCCGATACCTCAAAGTGTCGGATCCACAACATGAATACAAGGTCAAATACAAAAAATTATACAAAGCACTAAAATGACCAACGACACGAACAACGAGATTGTCAAATTTTCGGGACGACCCGTCCCTTCTTCAGGACAAACGAAAACAATTACATAATGTGGTCAATATCAACAGAGCATAATAACAAAAACTACATATAAATACATCTAGCACTACAACTACACTAATCTACAAACGTATTTACAACGCAGACTACATGTCTTTGGGCTTGGCAATCAATGTTAAAAGTGGAGCGAATTAGGACATGCCTAATGGGCCTTGGGAGTGATCATGTGTGTAAAACTTAAAATACATTTTCCAATGACAGTGGTTTTTATAATGATTTTTTTTTTCGTGATTTGTAAAAATAAAATCACAATGTTACCTAAAGTTCAGGTAGTAATGAATCTGGTTCAAGAATCGTTTTTGAAAACGATCTGAATTAATGCCTTGTGACTTGCACTGCCCTTAACAATCCACTCTTTATGTTCGTCTTGCAGGGGACCATGCATGCATTGGTTGGCACCAAAGTAGCTGCTGCTGTAGGACATGCCCCACTCATGTTCATTGACAACATGGTGGACAATTCCACACCAAATTTCCTGCAGAAAAAACAACAATAGAGTTGAACACCAATAAACAATACCAGGAATAAGTTACTCTATGGTCCTAATTATACTATATAAAATTGAGTCTCAATATTTGTTTCCAACCCTGGCAGTTATAATTATTTGCAATTATTCAAAATAAGTAATGCAAAGATACACATTCCACATTTTTAAAACATATTAAGCAGTCTTTAGAAACTTATTACCTGCCTCAAAATGATATTAAGGAAACATATTTTAAATGCAATTACCATGAATCTGTCTCTATTCCTTGCAGAAGAACATGTGTACCAAAAATGATTAACAATGTCTTTGCTCCAATCAATCAGGCTTCTGCATTCTTTGGTCTGTCCTGCTGCCACAATTTTTTTCCCTAGATTTTTGGCTACATGCCAAATGTCGTGTGAATGTTTTATATCTGGAAATCTATTCTCTACAATAACATAAGAAACCTGAAATTAATACAAATTCAAATGCGGTATGCAATTTTTCTGATTTATTCTCTCTACACTATGAAACTTGTAAACTTACTCATCAAAGCTCCAATTTGCAACTGAGCATCTGTGACTACTTCATCCACAGTAAGATCATGTGTACCTTGCATCTCTTCCATGGCTTTAAGAAAGCAGGCCTTTTCCATGTTTGTGCTTTTCTTGCCCGTTTCTCGTTTATCCATGGTTATGATGGATACAATTTTCTTGGTACAATTTTCCATCATTGTGTACGTGCAGTATTGTGCACAATGCCCAGGACTGTCATTTCTGTCATCACCTAAAAGTGTATTAAACAATAATATGGAATACCAGTAACTGTATAACAATTCATTACATTGCAATTAAGTATGTTAGATAATTTTCTTCTCTACAATACTTTATAATACTTGTACAAACCTAAAACAACAATACTTTGGCCTCCTATCTGATCAACAATTTCCCTCTGTTGATCTTTCCAAAAGGTGTTGATTGTTGGTACCACATATGTCCTTTGTATGTTGCTGAATTTAACAGTTCCTGGGAAATGTAATTTCAGGAACCTCGCAAACAGAGCTATTTTTGAAAAGTTGTTCCCTGAAGCCAAAATAGCTGAAGCTATTTGTAAATCTCCTCCATGTAAGCGTCTGTTCAACACAGGTTGAGAGCACCACTTGTGTGCTACATGCTTATTTTCACATTCCTAAAGTCAAAATAGTAAATAAATAAATTTTTCATAGATATCATATGAATGACATACATGTAAAAGAAGATGTGTTTGTGAAACATTGATGCCCCTGGATTACACCAAAGTGGAACTCATTTTAGAGAATAATTTTCAAAGTAGGTCAGAAGTCAATTTGAAGGTCACAAGGTCAATAAATTTGGTACAATGGAAAGATCTTCTCACAAGAAATGCACATGTTAAATATGAAACCAGTGCCTTACGATTTAAAGATATGGTTTACATTCATATTTTTTAAAAAGTAGATCAAAGATCAATGTTAAGGTCGCAAGGTCAAAATATTTGGTGTTAATGGAAAGGTCTTACCACATTGAAGGGATACATATACCAAATGTGAAAGCTCTACCTCTTATGGTGTAAAAGATATGACCAAGTTTAAAGTTTTTTGCCACTGACAGACAGACATACAGGCCAAAAACTATATAACCCCGAATCTTCAATGGCGGAGACTAAAAAAGTGGACCTGGATGTTGTGTTGTTACAGTTGCTCAGTGGTGGTTATTAACAAGCAGCCCATGTGCAACATTGCTCACCTGTACAGGTGTTGAAGTCTTAACTCTTAGTTCATGTGGCCCCATCCTCATTCTGACAACTATCATTTTAAGAACTTGAATCTTCACTATATAAGCATGTTTTCATTTAATTCTAACTTGTTTTACACTGGAATTCTTTTTATATTTGCTGTTCTGGATAGAAATTTGTTCATAGTTATTTTTCTGCTATTGTGGCCCCATCCTGACATCAGCATTTGAACAAACTTGAATTTACAATATACATGTATAGAATGTTTTTAATTAATATGACAAATTGTACCTTTACCGTTCTCAGGAAGATGGATTCCAAAGATAATTCCATATGCAGAATTTAAAAATAAAAACCTTTAATCCCTAAAGGTGCCCAATCCTTGTGTTTGTGGGGTGGGTGGGGGTTAATTTTAAGAAAACTGAATCTACACTCTATCAGAATGCTTTCTTTTAAGTTTTATGACCCTTGACTCAATAGTTGTTGAGTAAACAAGATGTGTCTGTGAATCACAATGCTTTAAGTGGCAACAGAAGAAACGTTCTAAGGTCAAAAAGGTGTAAAACTTTGGTACAAAAATAATGGTCTTATCACATGGAATCCACATATGAAATATGAGAGCCCTGTCACTCACTCACCATTCATAAGTTGTGAGCAAGGTGATTTGGATAGACAGGATAAAAATGATATGGCCCCAAAATCTGATAGGGGAGGGGGGAGGGAATGGGGATAAATAATTGCAAATGACCCCCATCCTTTTACTCTTCATCTGATTCAATGTCACTTGAGCTTTCCTCAGAGATATCTATCGTTACACTGAAATGTAAGTAGTCCTTTACAATGATTGCTGTACATGTATTACAGAATTTTTTGATATATGCCATATCAATCAAGGTTATACAATACAGGGTTGGCAAAAAAGTGGTCAATATGAGTATTGACTGGCCCGGTGGTCAATACTGGTTAAAACCGGTCAATACTGGTTGATTGAAAATTATTTTGTCATCATAGTCTGTGTTATTGGTTATTTTAAATATCTAATTGGCCATCATCTTGATTATTGTAAATACTGTAATTTATAACATGCACTATCAGTTTATGATATACTTATAACTCATAATATTATATAAATAATGTAAATAACTCTCTTATATTGGGGAAGATGTAAAGGTTTTCTGTTCAAATGCCTTAGTTTAACAAGAACTACCTATTGTTTTAAATCTTCATTTTAACTCTTAAATAAACATTTGAGGGGGTGGGTTGTTGATGTTTTCATAACAATAACATGCACACTGGTCATCTCTGGTCCCAGAGTATGCTAATTAACACCTGTCAACTCTACTTCCTGTGCTCAGGTAATGTCCAGCTACCTTTTATTCTTAATCTGTCCAGGTACATGTAAACAGGTATGTCTCCAATTGTCAAGCTATGCTATCTGTGACCCTCTAGTATAGTACTGAAGATATTTCGTTCACAGTTTCAGGAAACCAAATGTATTAAACTCATGAATCTAATGAAAAATATTAATCAACAATTGATCCATATAATGAAAAGATTTAATTTATCATTATCGCTGCAAGAAATCTACAAAAATAGGAAAATTGACAGTTTGAATCAGAATTGACCACTTGGGGAGTATCGACAGGGACAGTTAAAACCACTGGTTAAAACCGGGGGTGGTTTTAACTGCCCAACCCTGGTATACAAACTAATAAGAATGAAAGAAGAGGCCCATGAGCCATAATGTTCACCCGAGTCACCAGGACCCTGGTGCCTTCATCAAAATTAATTTTTATGCTCTTTCTTCCCATGACATATTTTGACCTCATTTTAACTCCATGGAGTTATGATTTAACTGCACTTGCAATATCAATTGGACAAACATGACATTGTTGCTATGGAGAAATTGTTCTTAAAGATTTCAATGAATTTCTCTTATATATTCATGTATTACATAAAATTTTATTTCCATTTTTATTTAGACCCACCCAAACCCAAAGGTCCACGAGAAATTTTTGAATTCACACAATTTGGGAATGTTTAGAGAATAATATCATTTAGTGTGGCCTGTCTGGCTACTCTCAAACAGGCCTGCATTACATTACCATTACATTTCCATCACTAATATAAATCATTGATCTAAACCTCCATAATATCATCAAACATTTGAAATAATGTAAATGTTATGTGTATTACAGTACATTTTCTACAAGGAATGCATAACATTACTTGTAATGCAAAAATGTCAATTATACATTACACCCCTATTACACTGAAAAAGGCTGTCACTACATTACCATTACCCCAGACCTGTACCCGAATACCTAAGCAAGTCCAACCATTGTCAAATATGAATTTGCCCTACATTGACATGTTTGATTTATAATATTATAACTCATGGACAGTGATGCTTTCATATAGGTCACATATATTCCAAGCTCAAACATGCTATGGATGAACAGGCAGATTGGGTGCTGGATAATGTGATAAAAAAAGCCTCACTTGAGTGTTTAGTATAGATGAGCAAAGAAGACAGTAAATACAATGAAGCACTCCATGCAGGGAGCACTGTTTGCTATTCAATACATGTTCTTGAAGATTAAAAGAAATTTCATCATAAAAACAAAATTGAATGAGGACAACAGTCCATAATGGTAAACAAAGGACAAAAAAAAATCAACTTGGACAAAATCAACTTACTGAAATGGATTTACATATGATGTCTCTTTCACCACCTCTCTGAATAGTTTTCTCCGTTTTTGGCTTGGGCTAGAAAAAGACAGAATTTCAGAACTGCTCTTTGAATACGGTATTTACACTCATAACACCTTGGATAAAGTTAAATTGTTGTACATAAACATCAAACTTTCCTTAGCTTTATTTTTGTTTGTTTAATTCTATTTGGATTGTTCTAAAGAAAAACAACAGATATTAAACGGACATTGATCGATCATAATTCCTATAATTATTAATTGTTTACAAGTATATTCATGCAACAAGTATCCTTGGGTACAGAACATTCACCAGCAGAGAATCATGCCTGATGGTTTTTAAAATGAAAAGTGAATGTAAAGGATAATTAAGTCTCATAAATCCTATGAAGGAGATGATTTATAAGACTTCAATAATAAATTTGATCACCTTTAAATATCTCTCTTTATAAGATTGAATGAATTCTTAAAGTTATCTTGGATTAAAAAAAAATGTATATCAAACTATTTCAAAGCTTTATAAGATTATAATTTGTTTTAAAAAAAGCTGTAAAATATATTCATTTACCCTGGGGATTCTTCTTTGCTTTGTGATGGTGCAGGTACATCTATATCAGTGCTCTCACTATAGATTTATAAATACAATGATTTAAAACAGGTTTCTTCAGATCAGATACTGATTAGGATATCAATGTGCTAATTTGCATATACACACAGAACAGCTAGGAATCATAATATAATGCCCATTAACTACTGGTTTCATTGCTTTTTTTATTACCTTAAAGCAGAGGAGATTTCAGACACATCTGGAGGACGAACAAACTGAGTTTTACTCTTGTCCGTTACAGGAGTAGAGAATCTCTCTTTCAATGATTGATCAGCTGACTCGGTTTCACTATCTGTCATAAACCTGAAATGTATTGCATTGTTATCATTTCATAATACTGATTGAAGAAATAAATAAATTTTACACATTAAATGATAAAATTCCTCTTTAAGTCTTGCCTTACAATTTCAAAGTCGGTGTTGTTATTTTTGAAGGAACAATGTTAAAGAGTATCCCTTAGGGGGCCCCACTTAAATACGGACCGTTTTAAATGCTGGGATTATTTCACGTTTCTGGTAGCGCATTGATTATTAATAAATAATTGAACCGTAACCCTACTATTTCCAATCTGAGAATCGATCAAACACTGAAACAGCGTTATACAAATCTTGTATATATAAAATAAAATATACAAATACTGTACTTACTTGTTGAGCAGCCTCTTCGCTAGTCCTGCGTGTGTTTCGCCAAGTTCCTCTTTCTTTCTTAACCAACGGTCATATTGGTCCCCCAGGTAAACCCTACTTCGTGTGTGAATTATACTTTGCTCTCTTTTCGCCCTTTTCCTAGCAGAGTCCGTTAAAATTCGGGGTCTTCCCAACGCACGTTTTCTCTCGATAGACGCCATTCTGATATGTTTACATTCTATGCGCATGCGTCTGAATACCAAGGCGGAGTCTGTCGGTATTTCTTTGTTTTTATTGTATAGGCCATCAAAAAGTATTAATTTTAGTCATAAAACGAGAATTTCTAACTTTATGAATATACTATTTTCGCAAAGTTTATACTTTCAACTATGCAACAAAATTATAAAAAGTTGTGGTAAAATTGTCATTATATGATTTTTGCGCAAAATGAGCTGTAGTGTCTCTTTAATTTACCTAAACTGATTTCAAAGATAGAGAAGAGTTGCTGCTAATTTAATTATTGGGCTTGTCAAAATGTAAGTTTTTACAATTATAGCTATGAATTAGAGTACCCTCAATGGTCAAAATCCACTACCATGGTTTCCATGGCAACCATGCATCACAATAATAAAGTATGTTTGATTTCTGTCATTTTGTGGGGTACTTTCTTTAATCTGTAAGTTTTATCAAAATCTGAGACCATGTGTGCCGGACCCCTTCAGAATTTTTTTGGTCGTTACAGAGAATTGCTCTTAAGAAGGGAAGAATGAAGTAATCAGCGTTGTCCACTTTTGCTTCATACTTAAATATTTTATTGGGAATAGATATTAATGGGGAAGGCAACCCCAAAACGTTTTAAATGATATGTGATAGGATTAATCATATGACAAAAATGAGTCATGCTATTCTGTTGATATGTGGCCTAGATAAGCTTCAGCACTAATTTAAAAACGTTAAAATTTGAAATTCCCGCCATCTATAGAGGCTACCATGATGTGAAACTCTTTTGTATTCAAGACCACAAACATCAATAATTTTGACGTCACACCGTCTGTTTCGGTTTTGATGAGATTCTAAGGTCATTAAAGATGTGCATGTTGTAGATTTTATGAATAAAGAGGTTGATGCTTTCCTGTCAAGTTGTTAATTGCATTAGTGCAAATTGGAAATGGTTTTTCTCTCTCGAAATACCTTACCCAACCAAGTTATCTGAAAAGAAAAGACTGTGTAAACTGTAAGTCCATCATTTGCGTATTGATAAGTTGAGTTTCGAGACATTCGTATGAAGAAACGTGTACCGTCTGCCTGGTCTGCGACTCAAGTGAACGTCTTTTCGTAATTCCTTATTGCAAAAAACAAAAACACGGGCTTAAATCTATACCGCTCTAGACTTAACTGTTTGTGACTTGTCATGTTTACAGTGCTGCTGATGAAATAAACCGGAAACGACGGTGTGTCGTCATAAATTAAACTTCAATGGCCACTATCTTAGCGGCGGGTAATTTGAAATATATGATAGATTAATATTGATTTCATCGTTAAGCAAGGATTGTTGCTGTAAAGAATGTCATTTACGATATCAGTAAGCAATACTTTGTTCAGAAAAGCAACTATGTGGTTAGGGTTGCCTCTCCCTTTAACGGTAAACTAACAACTTAATTTTATGACAAACGGGATGATTTCAGCTTCTCCATCGTCAATTTCTCATATTTATGTAGCAATATTCCATTATAACCTGCTTATGGTTTTTATATATCTCAACTGATTCGTTACGCAAGAGCTTGTTTTGCGTATGGTCAGTTTCTAAATCGAGGCAGGCTACTGACAAACAAGTTGATGGTGCAGGGGTTTCAACAATCTCGTTTGAAGTCCGCATTTCGCAAATTCTATGGTCATTATAACGATCTAGTTTGCCACTACAACCTATCATTGGGTCAAATGCTGTCTGACTTGTTTTATACCGATTGGCCGTTCTTGGCACACTGACTTTGACTATAGATAACTCGGTTTACATGATGAAGATATAGGGTTCACGGCAGGTGTGACAGGTCGACAGGGGATGCTTACTCCTCCTAGGCACATAATCTCACCTCTGGTATATCTAGGGATCCATGTTTGCCCAACTCCCTATTTTGTATAGCTTATAGGAGTTATGAGATTGATCACTGTTCGTTATCTTCACCTTTCCTGTAATGTATCAGAAACTCATGTTCCATTTTCTACACATTGCGTCCTGCTATCAAGATATGATTTAAACAACAGTTAATGTTTAGCGATCTGGTCAAATTGGTATTGAATTAATTTTTCTGGGAGAATATCGTGATTATTTAAATCCAATGGTTTACTGAAATCCATAGATGTTATTACCAATTAGTTCACCACGATCTATTTCATCTAGTCAACTTTCTGACAGTTTTGTAAGTGGAGCTTGACAAAAATGAAGTTCTCTAAGTTCTGATTTGGATTGTGTTAATAGATCAAAAACTGTAGCAAAATTTTGTTTAAGTCTTGCAATATGTTTTTCTATCAATTTCCATAGAGTTTGAAATAGAAATTGGACGGTAATTATTTTGGTCTGCCTTGTCACCTTTCTTATAATGACCGAGTGTGATCAAATTGGAATTAGAGTCCTTGGTGTACATGGCTATTTTCTTGCTTTTGAGCCAGATTTGATACCAGGAAGTAGACATTTTTCTTGTGAAATTCAAATTTACAGTCAATAATCCATAATATAGACCCGTTTATAATTTTAGCAAAGCCACAAACGAAAGATGCTGTTGGATGTAAAATATCATTTTGTAGAATTGCAAAGAGGTATCATATGCGAATAAGTGTATATGGTCTACTATTCCATCGATAATGTAACTAATATACAATAGAAATAGAAAAACACTGAACACTTAACCCTTGGGGGATTACATCAATAGGTTTATTGGTACATGAGAATCCTTCAATATCATTTTTGCTACCTATCAATTAAATGATTATCAAACCAGTCTAGTACATTGCCAAAAATGCCATAATTTGCAAGTTTATGTCTTAGACATTAATGTCATATCCTTTCAAATGCTTTGAATATGTTACGTTTTTTGTTAAAATGAAAAGTCAAGATAAGGAACAGTGATCATTTCTCATAAATCTCATTAAGAATACAAAAGTAGAAGTAGGGCAAACACGGACCCCTGGACACGCTAGTGGTGGGATCAGGTGCCTGGGAGGAGTAAGCATTCCCTGTTGACTGGGCACACCCACCGTGAGCCCATCTATCTTGATTAGGAAAACGGAGTAGTCGGTAGTCAAACTCAGTATGTAAATAACGGTCTAACAATTGATGTGAAACAAGTCCAACAGCATTGTATAGATTACTCTGTCTACCTTATCAAGATATACCTTTCATTCATAAGATTATATGATACGTAGACGATGTAAGAAAATGAACTATCATGCATGATATTCATAAGATTATATAACAGAAACATAAAAATAGGTTTAATATATGACACTTTGATAGAATGACATTGTTCAATGTTTCCTTTCTTAGAAATAAAATCAATCATACAAAACCTACCTTCTTAACCGGAGAACACGTCTTGTAAAAGTTACACAATGTCATAGCAAAATCCTTACATCAAAGTAAAGTCCATCGTTAATGTGTGCGTCCGCTTCCATCAATGTTTAACAGAATATAATTATTTGTTACACTAACTCTGCCATCATAATGCATACTGTACTTCAATAGCAAATCTAACCATCATACAGTGTCAATAGCATTTGCAAAATTTTGTTTTTATATTCTTCACAAATTCCATGGAAATTCTGAGGCTGATTGATTTGTATTTGTTTGAAACCAAATGGGAGGTATTTCAGCAATATTGCAGTAATTCAGTAATTCTCTGCTTCTGAAATGTTGGTGTCTCTGTGGCAGTCATTTTTCGTGTCAAGGGGTCGTGATCGTTCACGCAGGACCAGCATATAACATCCCCATCTGACTAACTACGAATTCAAAAACAGACACTGTCTTATAAACACAGCTGTTGAAGATAGATACACATGCATGTACATGTAAACTGTCCGTTCAAAACAGATCTATCGATTTGTAATGGTTAACACACATATAATACCTATTCCATGATGCGAATAAAAATACAAATAAATAACCAATAACCCAGCTATCAGTATGGAAGAAAATCGGATTGGAAGTACTGAATAAAATTGTATTACTAACCTGAAAACGTTTAGGAAAATAGCATAAAATCCTATATTCGTAAGTAGATTTGACAGGACATTATAAACAGCAATATCAATAGGCACAAGTAAACAATGATAGAAAAAAAATTACCTCCTATTCTTCACTTTCTGCAACAGCAGTTAAACCAACACGCCTGTGACCTGTTAACGTCGTCATGCAATGTCATCATTTTGATAATCAATACCGCACACACAAAAGTCGTGAAATTTGATTGGGTAACAGAAATTATCTAGAAATCCTTTTTGTCTTCCTGAATTTTGACTCTTTTTCGATGAATGTGCTTTCATTATTTTGTCTAAACTTTGTAGTCATTACTCCAACGGACAGTTATTAATCTGTTTCAAAATGATTATTTCAGTGCTGCTAGCAATACCGGATTTTTAAAACATCGAACTTATCTTTCTTATCATATACATTATTTTCAAGGAGACATATTTTGCTATGAAAGTCAAAACCACCTATACTTAATACAACCTTTAATGACATAGAAAGAGAACTTGAGGAATAAAATCTGTGCAATACTTGTATGTAAGTTAGTTATATTTACACAGTGATAAGTACTTTACATCGTTATGTGGTATCTTTTGCAATGCATCGATTATTATCATTGAATATTCATTCCTTCAGACATCATAACACTCAATTTTCCTGCTCTGCATTAGCATACACAATGATACAACTTTAATCATTATTTTTACATGAAGAGGTGTACATATTATACCCTCCAAATTATTGAAATAAACCAAATCAGCGTTATTACAGAATGTCAACACTTTAAACACAATTAGTTTGTACTTGTTAGTATTTTTAAGTGTAGCAGTCCTGTACAGTATGATATTATTCTAATTTGCTCTTTAAAGCATACGTCAAGGCTACATGGCGATTATTACATAAAACTTAGTGACATCAATTCCTTGCTATTAGATAGAGATTGATGAAGAGTGTTTCCCTGTTGTGCGATCCTCATTACATTACAGAGCTTTTCTCGTATTTTCTTCTTCGATTAAAAATCTACACTGTATATTCTATTGGTGGAGATCTTGTTAGTCTCGCAAATTGAGGGAAGTGAGGGTTTGGTAGAAAATAAATACATTTACCCATTTTATGCTCTTCAGTTTGTAAAATAATTTGCAATTTTTAATTCATAAAACAAGTTGGATACCCTGGAAGCATTTGAAAATGATGGAACCCATTTTGGGATAAATTTCTAGGTGCATTACAAAAATTAACAATACTTTTATTTAGTTCGACCTATTTGTAACCAAATGTCAACAAAATATACTGTAATTGATATATTTGTGTACACCACATTATAATATAAAGGATCCGTCATTAGCAAATCTTAAAATTTTAAAATGCTACATATCAAGATCTCTTAAAAGGATATATATAATTCAAATTTTGACTAAACTAAAGCAAAATGTTAGAGAAATTGATATGTTTTAAAAGAATGAAAATTCAAACTTAAGATATCTATAACTTTTTAAAAACTTTGATTAAGAAAAAATGAGATATTCAGTGAATGGCGTCATCACATTTCATCTTTAAACTTAATTAAGACATGACAAAGGACTGCTTATACATGAGACTGAATGCCAGGTTTCTAAAAGCTACACAACAACAGTTACATGTTACTTTATGACAGACAGTTAAATCTCGCAAAGATGAAATAAATGCATTCAAGTTCTAGACTCTCAGTCCTTCAATACATTGGATGTCTTCCATATTTTTCTGAATATAACAAATACACGTGTTCGATTACATTAATTTCTTCAAAGAATAATTGAATATTGCTTTTATGAAGATTTCATTTATCACATTAATAAAATTAAAATGGTATAAGTGAAAACTGATTTACAGGTGTTTTGTACTACCTTATCTTGCTAATTACTAACAGTAAATAAAGTTTAACTATATTAGTAATTGGTAAACCGAGCAACGTAAACATGATTAGTGTTAACCTTGGGAGTTGTATGAAAGGTGAAGATATCGAACAGTGATCAATCTCATAACTCCTATAAGCAATACAATATAGATAGGTGGGCAAACACGGACCCCTGAATATACCAGAGGTGGGATCAGGTGCCTAGGAGGGGTAAGCACACCCTGTCGACCGGTCACACCCGCCGTGAGCCCTATATCCTGATCAGGCAAACGGAGATATCCGTAGTCAAAATCAGTTTGCCAAGAACGGCCTAACAATCGGTATGAAGCACATCAGACAGCATTTGACCCAATGATAGGTTGTATTGACGAACTAGATCATTATAACGACCATAGAATTTGCGAAATGCTGACTTTAATTGAGACTGTTGAAACCCCTGTACCATCAACTTGTTTGTCAGTAGCTTGCCTCGATCTAAAAACTGACCATACGCAGAACAAGCTCATGCGTATCGAATCAGTTGGGAGATTTAAATGCCATAAGCAGGTGATAATGGAATATTGCTACATAAATATGGGATGTTGACGATGGAGAAGCTGAAATCATCCCGTTTGTCATACAGTTGAGTTGTCAGTTTGCCGTTAATGTCTACTTTCAATAAAATATCTAAGTATGAAGCAAAAGTGGACGACTCTGTGGTGTCCTTTATTTCGAGCTCACAGGGATATATTGAATCGACATTTGAATGAAAGTTATTATTGTTGATAAACAAAACGTCGTCGATATATCTAAATGTCCAATTGAAGGCCATAGAAAGAGATTTTATCTTCTCACGTAGAAGTTTTTGAATAAATTCTGCTTCATATGAATATAGAAGCAGGTCAGCTAACAAAGGAGCACATACACTTCGTACCCATGGGAATTCCAACAGACTGTTGGAAGACCTGATCACCAACGACCACGACGATATTGTCAATGAGAAACTCTAGCTTATTTTGAAGTTCAAGTTCAGAGTACCTATTTATCTATCTGTATACCGGTCTACTTATTTTTATATATAGTGCTATCTATATATCTTTCTATTCATATATCTTGCTATCTATATATCTTTCTATCCATATATCTGATTATTTTTATATGTACCTATTTATGTCTTTATTCATGTACATGCTGCTATGACATGGAAATGCCTGAACGAATGAAAATTGCACCTTCTGCAAATCACCCTTATAATATTTAAGTTCATCTGCAGATGACCAACATTTTGAAACTGATTTGGACATTACGTATTACTCTGTGTAATTCCACATTTTTGGTGTTGATTCGTTTATGTCTTATTTCTTAGTTTTAGCTTGTGAATGTCCATTATTTGGAATATTATGGTGAAGCGACTTTGATTTTGGTATATACTAATCACTTGGTTAATCTTAATTATTGAAAGATTAATGTCTCAGAAATATTGTGTCGAACATCTGACCATCTTTGCTCATCAAAATTTGTATCGATTTGTTCACTTGAATTTTTTTTAGGAAAATAGAATAAAAGGCTATATTCGTATATACATTTAATAGGACATTATGAACAGCAATATCAATTGTACGCACGAGTGAACAGTTATAATGGTCATGCAATTTTGTCATTTGATGTTGATACTGTTCGCGTGAATTCCGTTGAATTTGATTGGGTAGCAGAAAATCTTCCTGAATTTTGACTCTTTTTCGATGAATATCCTTTCTTTATTTTGTTTAAAATTTGCAGCCATTACTCTTCCAACGGACAGTTATTAATCTGTTTCAAAATGGTTCTTTCAATGCTGTTAGCAATACTGGATCTTTAAAACATCGAACTTGTCTTTCTTATATATATCATTGCTGGATCCGGATCCAGTAAGTGTTCTACCAAGCCTACTATTAACTGTTGTGAAGGAGAGAGTTTACACGTACTGTGCCACTACATGTGTCAGAAGTGGTGTATATCAAATGTGGATTCTAAAAAAAATCTAAAGAACTTTTAGTAAACTTAAAATCGCAAAGATTTTCTCAAATCAACAACACCAAAACGTATGAATTTCAACACTTTACACGACCATTCCTCACGATGAATTAAAGACTAGACTTTTTGATCTTATAGACAGTTGCTTCTTCAACATAAATAGAAAACCGAAATATTCCTATCTAGTGATTAGTCATCCCAAAAATATTTGGTTAAACCCCACTCTGATTCCACGCACAAGTACTCTGAAGTTAAAATTAAAGATATGCTGGAGTTCCTTACTGACAATATCTTCGTGGTCTTTGGTGATCAGGTCTTCCAACAATATGTTGGAATTTCCGTGGGCACGAAGTGTATGTGCTCCTTTGATAGCTGACCTGTTTTTATATTCATATGAAGCAGAATTTATTCAATAACTTGTACATGAGAAAAAAATTCTCTCTCTGTGGCCTTCAATTCGACATTTAGATACATGACGACGTTTTATCCATTAGCAATACCAATTTTCATTCATATGTCGATTTGATATATCCCCGTGACCTTGAAATAAAAGACACCACAGAATCGCCCACTTCTACTTCTGACTTGGATATTTTATTGAAAATAGATATCAACGGCAAACTAACAACTCAACTTGATTACAAACGGAGTGATTTGTGATTTCACCTTCTCTATTGTCAACTTCCCATATTTATGTAGCAATATTCCATTATCACCTGCATATGGTGTTTATAACTCTCAACTGATTCAATACGCAATAGCTTGTTCTGCGTATGACCGGTTTTTAAATTTAGGCAGGGTACTGACAAACAAGTTGATGGTGCAGGGGTTTCAACAGTCTTCTTTAAACTCAGGATTTCGTAAATTCTATGGTCGTTATAACGATCTAGTTTGCCAATACAACTTATCATTGGGTCAAATGTTGTCCGACTTGTTTCATACCGATTGTTAGGCCGTTCTTGACACACTAATTTTGACTACGGATAACTCCGTTTACCTGATCAAGATATTGGGCTCACGGCGGGTGTGACCGGTCGACAAGGGATGCCTACTCCTCCTAGGCACCTGATCCCACTTCTGGTATATCCATGAGTCCATGTTTGCCCAACTCTGTATTTTGTATTGCTTATATAAGTTACGGTATTGATCACTGTTCGTTATCTTCACCTTTCATTGAATGGACATGTGAATGAAAATTATTATTGTTACTAGAGAAATGTAAATGTCGAGTTGAAGGCCATAGGAAGAGCGTTTTCCTTTATATGTAGAAGCGTTCGAATGCCCGAGTGGTTAGAGCATCGCGCTCAAAATCACACGACCTCTCACCTCTGGTCGGCGCGCGTTCGAATCCCGCTCGCGCCGGTAAGTGAGAAAGTTTTCCAGTTTACTTTCGGAAGGTCGGTGGTCTCTTCCCAGGTACATTGTATCTGGGTTCTCTCTTCCACCAATAAAAACTGGGCGCCACCAGATAACTGAAAAATTGTTGAGTGTGGCGAAAAACAGCAAAACAATCAATCAATCATAAACATACAAAATCAGGTTAGCTGATAATGGAGCATGATTTGTGCCCATGGTATTTTCAACAGACTGTTGCAAGACCTGTTCACCAAAGACCACAGAAATATCGTCAATGAGGAGCTCAAGCATCTTTTAATTTCAACTTCAGAATAACTGTGCGTAGAATCACAGTGGTGTTTGACAAAGTATTTTTCCTGGATGACTTAAAAATGCAGTACAAGATATGAGTATTTCAGTGTTCCATTTTTATTGAAGAAACAGCTGTCTGTGATGTCGAAAAGAATGGTCTTTAATTTATCGTGAGGAATGGTCGTGTAAAGTGTTTAAAAGTTGTACGTTTTGATGCTGTTGATTTGAAAAAAAAAGTTTTCCGATTTCAAATTTGCTATAAGTTATTTGGACATTTTTTTAGATATACATTTGATTTACACCACTTCTAACATATGGCAGCTGTCACAATACGTCTAAGGTTTCTCCTTCATAAAAGTTAATATTTTCTTGAGGAGTAAAGATAGGAGCTATGTTGGATACTTGCTTGATCTAGCAATGTATTTTTTTTTTTTTGGTAATGGTTTTTAGGAATCGATTATAGCTACGGTAGTTCATATTCATCCCACCTCTAGTATATCCAGGGGTCCGTGTTTGCTCAACTTTCTATTTTGTATTGCTTATAGAAGTTATGGGATTGATCACTGTTCGTTATCTTCATCTTTCATCTATTGACTGTGATATGAAGTGTGTTTAAAATTGAAACCTGATATTGAAAATTTTGGAAATGGAACAAGTTGAGGAATTAAATCCAGTTTCGTTAAAAATAGAACTGTTCTAATAATGAGCTTTACAAAGAGAAACTTGTTACAAGTTTTGTCAGGTGTAACCAATGTATATCCACGTTCAACTAAACACAAAAGGATAGATGGTATCACTTTTGTTTTAATGTGTCTAATACGAGATTTTGATATTCCTCTTATACTTTTAATCCATTCTGACAAGGTATCAAGGTCTTCTTCATATATTTAGCCCATCATTTGGTATAATTTTTGACAGATTTCATAATAGAAACGAAGTTACTCATATGTCGCTTATTGAAAGAGCAGGGGCTCTCTGAATTTTGGACATTTTAGAATAAGTTACTTCTGGTCGTCATTTTCAGGTCCTTAACTATATCAACGTCATTAGCAATTATGTCCAGCTGGACTAAAATTGAAAGAAGAACAAGAACATATAGGCGGATTACGCATACAGATTGTATGACATTTCAACACTTTACACGACCATTGCTCATGAGGCAAGCTACTGACAAACAATTTGATGGTGCATGTACAGGGGTTTCAACAGTCTCGATTAAACTCAGCATTTCGCAAATTCTATGGTCGTTATAACGACCTAGTTCGTCAATACAACCTATCATTGGGTCAAATGTTGTCTCACGTGTTTCATACCGATTGTTAGGCCGTTCTTGACACACTGATTTTAACTACGGATTACCAGCTCGCCGCAGGTGTGACCGGTCGACAGGGGATGCTTACTCCTCTTAGGTACCTGATCCCATCTCTGGTATGTGCAGGGGTCCGTGTTTACTCAACGCTTCATTTGTATTCCTTATACGAGTTATGAGATTGATCACTGTTCGTTATCTTCACCTTTCATGATAGCCTAAATATAAGCATTAAAAAAGTTTGTTTTTCATTACAATGTTTGAATGCAATAGTAGAAGTATATTTGTAGGAAATATGGTGGAATAAAAGATTGAACTTTTTATGACAAATGTTGTTGCTTATGTTGAGAGCATTTATTTCTTTGTTAGAAGAACTGACAGCACGATTCGGAGGATTTATTATTCGAAACCCGCACTGGTTTAAAAAGCCTCTGAAGGGCCAACATCCAATAAGCATGTAACTGAGTCTGTATTCTGATGTTGAAAAACCCAAGCTTGGGTTAGTTTTAAAATTGGCTTCTCCAAATAACCTATTCAAAACATTCAATGGGCCCACATGGAAACGCAGTGCCTAGAGCCTTGATCCAGTAATTCTATCGTTGTCTACGAAATGTGTACTGCTAGTGTGATGATAAATTTTCTCTCTAAATTTGACAAGATGGAATAATCTGGGGATTGAAATGTTTATAAAGAAATTAATTACCTCCATTATTTATTTGAAAACTGTGTCCTGGTGTTCTTTTATTTAGTGACCCCTTAGCTTCCCCCGACATAAATCAATCCACAAAGGTTACACTCAATAGCGTAGACAATGTTAGAAGATTTACCTGTCAAAGTTTCCAAAGTTTTGGTGCATAAACTACATTCAGTGAGATTACTAGTAAATGAATATAATATCTTTGTACAGTGAATTATCCATATTCTGAGAAGCCTGAATTCTTGACCAGCGACAAAATTTCTGTCTTGGTAGATACATCTAGAACATTATAACAATGCATTCAGTTGATGCTAAGAAAAATTCCCATGTACTACTCGAAGCATCAAGTCCTGTCCTTGCATAAAAATCCCTTGCCACTTCATATATATCATAAAGTACTGTCCTTGTATAAATACCCGTTACCCAGAGGAATATGAATGGCAGAGACTTAAAATATCTCCTCATTAATATTCCATATAAAGTTTAATGTTCAAGAGTCAATGAAAGATTTTAAAGGAAATACAATGTGATAAATTTTCATTCTACGGGGGATATAGTCCCACCCTACCACTATATTCCGAACCTAAAGGGGTTATGAATTTCAAAGGATATTCTCTCCTTGTTATCTCTATATACTCAATTGGTTTTTTGATGTCTAGGAGTTAAGGAGATTTAAAAAGAAAGAACATTTTCTCAATATGAGCCTTAGCGCCCCATTCTGGTACAAGTACCCTGATCTATGAATTGCACTGTTTGGGTCAGGTCTTCTCTCACCATCATTACTGTATACTCAAGTTTGATGTCTAGATGAGAGGATTTAAAGAAATAACTATGAACCACAAAGATTCTGAAACAAAGGACCATGCATATAAAACTGTTGGTAGTTTTGTCTTTTCTTATCGCTACTGTGTACTTAATTTGGTTCTTTGGTTGAAAGTTTTACTCAGGCCTAATAAATATCATTTTTGAAAAAGACAGCATGAACTGCGATGGTTGAAGGTTCACACCAGCATACTTAATGAAGCATCACAGTTCATACCTACATGTACTGGTATTTTCAAAAATGAAATTCATTTTTAGCTCACCTGAGCTGAAGGCTCAAGTGAGCTTTTCTGATCACCCGTATTCCGGCGTCCGTCCGTCTGATTTATATGAAAGCTTCCTTATATAATGCAGATTCTAAATTGTTAAAATCATGGCCCCCCGGGGGTCGGATGGGGCCACAATAGGGGATCAAAGTTTTACATACAAATATATAGGGAAAATCTTTAAAAATCTTCTTCTCAAGAACCACTGAGCCAGAAAAGCTGAGATTTATACGAAAGCTTCCTTATATAATGCAGATTCTAAATTGTTAAAATCATGGCCCCCGGGGGTCGGATGGGGCCACAATAGGGGATCAAAGTTTTACATACAAATATATAGGGAAAATCTTTAAAAATCTTCTTTTCAAGAACCACTGAGCCAGAAAAGCTGAGATTTATATGAAAGCTTCCTTATATAATGCAGATTCTAAATTGTTAAAATCACGGCTCCCGGGGGTCGGATGGGGCCACAATAGGGGGTTAAAGTTTTACATACAAATATATAGGAAAAATCTTTAAAAATCTTCTTCCCAAGAACCACTGAGCCAGAAAAGCTGAGGTTTATATGAAAGTTTCCTGATATAGTACAGATTCTAAATTGTTAAAATCATGGCACCCGGGGGTCGGATGGGGCCACAATAGGGGGTCAAAGTTTTTTTTGTTTTTTGTTGTTTTTTTTGGTTTTTTTTTTTTGTTGTTGTTTTTTTTTGATATAGTGCAGATTCAAGTTTGTTAAAATCATGGACCTCGGGGATTGGATGGGGCCTCAAGGGGGGCATCAAAGTTTTACATACAAATTTATAGGAAAAATCTTTTAAAATCTTCTTCTCAAGAACCACTGAGCCAGAAAAGCTGAGGTTTATATGAAAGCTTCCTGATATAGTGCAGATTATAAATTGTTAAGATCATGGCCCCCGGGGGTCAGATGGGGGCCACAATAGGGGGTCAAAGTTTTACATACAAATATATAGGAAAAATCTTTAAAAATTTTCTTCCCAGAACCACTAAGCCAGAAAAGCTGAGATTTATATGAAAGCTTCCTTATATAATGCAGATTCTAAATTGTTAAAATCATGGCCCCCGGGGGTCGGATGGGGCCACAATAGGGGATCAAAGTTTTACATACAAATATATAGGGAAAATCTTTAAAAATCTTCTTTTCAAGAACCACTGAGCCAGAAAAGCTGAGATTTATATGAAAGCTTCCTGATATAATGCAGATTCTAAATTGTTAAAATCACGGCTCCCGGGGGTCGGATGGGGCCACAATAGGGGGTTAAAGTTTTACATACAAATATATAGGAAAAATCTTTAAAAATCTTCTTCCCAAGAACCACTGAGCCAGAAAAGCTGAGGTTTATATGAAAGCTTCCTGATATAGTACAGATTCTAAATTGTTAAAATCATGGCACCCGGGGGTCGGATGGGGCCACAATAGGGGGTCAAAGTTTTTTTTTGTTTTTGTTTTTTTTGATATAGTGCAGATTCAAGTTTGTTAAAATCATGGACCCCGGGGATTGGATGGGGCCTCAAGGGGAGCATCAAAGTTTTACATACAAATTTATAGGAAAAATCTTTTAAAATCTTCTTCTCAAGAACCACTGAGCCAGAAAAGCTGAGGTTTATATGAAAGCTTCCTGATATAGTGCAGATTATAAATTGTTAAGATCATGGCCCCCGGGGGTCAGATGGGGCCACAATAGGGGGTCAAAGTTTTACATACAAATATATAGGAAAAATCTTTAAAAATTTTCTTCCCAGAACCACTAAGCCAGAAAAGCTGAGATTTATATGAAAGCTTTCTGATATAGTGCAGATTCAGGTTTGTTAAAATCATGCCCCCCTGGGGTAGGATGGGGCCACAATAGGGGATCAAAGTTTTACATACAAATATATAGGGAAAATCTTTAAAAATCTTCTTCTCAAGAACCATTGGGCCAAAGAAGTTCACATTTACATGAAAGCTTTCTGACATAGTGTAGATTCAAGTTTGCAAAAACCATGGCCTCCAGGGGAAGGTTTGGGGCCATAATAGGGACTATGGTTTTACATGCAAATAGATATGGAAAATCTTCTGATATGGACCAAGGTGACTCAGGTGAGCGATGTGGCCCATGGGCCTCTTGTTTATATTATATTACATTCTACTATTGTTTCTGTCAGAATTCCCAGCTGTTCAAATAGACATAACTAAGTGTATATCTAACGAGATTCACACACACATTGTTCATAACTGCTTTGCATTCGACATAGAAATAGCTATCATTACAACACGCAAGATCGTAAATATCAAGTTAGCGGAACTCTCTTGTAAAGAAGTCCGGAAAAGCGTGTCGATCTTGGGCATTTTTTGTTTATTCAAACATGGAATCGGAAGACGATTTAACCCGTGCTTTCCACAATTAAAAGAATTTTTAAATGAAAGGTGTGTAAAAACATCTGGATACAGGAAAAATTAACTCCTGAATTTAGCTCGTGAAGATACATGTTTTGATGCAAGCCCTTCTCAGCTTTGGACATTTCCTGGCTGACAGCAGTGGGGAAAAATCCAACACATTTCCATTAAAATCTATCATTTGTGGATATTTCTGCGTATTTTGTTTCTTTCTTGAATCATTACTACAGTATACTGCAATGCAATGATAGTGCACCATTGTTAAATTCAGGTGAATTGATCACGACAAAAGTTGCAGAACTGGTATTATTTACCAACATGCCCAAAGAAGTAGGTACGGTTTAGGCCTAATTCTGCCCGGCGATTATGGGGAAAATTAAATTCGCGTCCCTGATATTTTTTTGTCTATTTTCTGAAAGAGCACTCCGTATCTATTCTTAAAAGCATATTAAAATCAACTCATGTATGCGCATGCGTAGTACACAATCGAACAAAGTAAGGGTTATGAAGCAATTTATGGATTTTTCATAGGTTTTGTATAGATAAATCAGTGAAATTGAACACCTCTTCCCCCGTCGCCCGGGACAATTTTTATATGAATTAAAAATTTCGGAGAAATTTGACAATTCCTCTCAGTTTCATTCCGGGCGACGATGGAAGAAGGGTTAAAATATCACTTTAAAGATGTTTACAAAATCGCCATCGTGACGTGATTTGCGGTAATCAATGCAGACATCTTAGCAACGGAAGAGGATATAAGAATTATTTGGGTATTAAATTGATTCCAAAATAATATTTGTTAGTGTTAATTATTATCTATTGTCATTTATTGAAATAATGATAATAAATTCCGGATAAATTAAAGCCAATCGTATGTACCGGATGCCATTTTGGTCGTTATGGTTAGTGTAAACAGAATGGGGTATACCTAGGAGCAACAGATGCTTCGTGAGAATTCTCATTAAATACCAGGTAAGTCGCATTGAAGTAATTTATATAATGATCAATGGTTCTTTATATAAACAATATTGATGGTGAAAATTTTAAAGCATTATATTTCACCATGCGTGCATACTTTACTTGATAACGTGAAACTTCCTTGGTACGATGAACAGCAGACGGCAATATAAATCAGTGACGTATATTCCCCAAAAAACGAAATAGTTTTGTAACCATTGCATGCAATAATTACAAATATAGATCATCTTTTAAAGACACTTTTAAAAGGTCTCTTTAATCTGTATCTATGAAGCATTTGCCCCCCCCCCCTACCCCTCCCCTGTCAAGTGTAGTCAATAGATAGGAAATAATACATATCATTTCTCTATAAGACAATTTTTGATCCGTGTCATTTTCTTTTATTTGTGTGTGTTTGTTGTTTTTTCTTTCTTCTATATATCTGTACCTATGAAACATTGCCCCCCTCCTCCCTGTTAACTTATAGTCAATATACATATAATTCACTGAGTACATACAGGACTCCGTGGCTGAGTGGTTAGAAAAAAAAAAAAAGAGCGTAGCGCTCTACAACCATTAACATCTCACCTCCATCGGCGCGGGTTCGAAACCCGTGTGTGAGGGTATATTTTTTTCCTCTTCTATTTATCTGTACCTATGAAACATTTTTTTTTTCTATTATCATATATATATATATATATATATATATACATATAACTACATACAGTATATATATATATATATATATATATATATATATATATATACAATAATAAAAGTTAAGAAACACAAAACTCATTTCACTGTTAGCACTTTCGGCTTTACTGTGTCTTCAGACAGCTATGTAAACGTTTTGTTCTTTTTGCAAACTACATATGTATATATGTATATATATATATATATATATATATATATATATAAATCACTAAATAATCACAACTAGGTACTGAAAATTTTCGCCCTAGCCAGGGGTCGAACCAGTGACGTACGGCACCCACCGCCTAGCAAGATTGTCAAACCAGTGCGTAAGTCCACTCGGCCATATATATATATATATATATATATATATATATATATATATAATTTTTTTTTTAGATTTGTAGGCTACTTCTTAAATATACCCTTTTCTTTTTAAAAGCGGCAAGGAAGGCATTTTGCTACATATGTTTTACTCCTATTGTTAAAAGAATTTTATGTGCTTTTGCCCAAACATTAAAACCATAAATCGGATAGGAGAGGGGGAAAGGGGGGAGGGAAGGGGGCAAAGGTTAATCCTTCAATGCATTCATTTCACCATTTCAAATTTCATATCAAGTACCTTTCTCTGTCACTTTAAAAAAGAAGGGCAGCCAATAAATTGAACTTTGCATGTAAAACTACATACAGTATATATATAAATAATGTACTTCATCAAAAAGGGACCCCCCCCCCCCCCCCCCCCCCCGCCGGATTTTATATAAATTTTATATAAAAATATATTTTATATAAAAAGTGCAAGTCTATGAAGTATTATAATTGTACTAATGTACTTGTTTGTTTTAAAGGATGGATGGAAGGCAATATAGATGTTGTTTATGTAACAAGAAGACCACTCCAGACGAACGACGTCCCGTTGGTTTGTTTCTGTCCACATTAAGGAAACACTTTTCTTTAGATGTGGAAGAAACAGACCGTATTTGCAACAAATGTCGACATAAGTGTCGGAATATAAAGGAGTCCAATACAAGACAACCTATGCTTCTTAGACCAGCCACCGAAGACGAAAAAAAAGACCCCACATTTCAGTCTCCAAAACAGAAGCGCACAAAGTCTCCATTTTCAAGTCCTCCGACTATTCCCTTGTCTATCCCATCATCATCGCAGAGCCATGGCTACTGCTTTGTTTGCAAGAAACCAGGACCGAAGCTTGTCACAGTTTCACATCATGTTCGGATGTTTGTGTTTATCCAGAAAGAAATCATCATTCCAACTGGAGCAAGATGCTGCATACGACACCTAGACAGCGAGAAAATGAATGATGAAGCTTTACACCAAATCAGGACCAATGACAACACAACACTGAACAAAACATCCATCATTGATCTCATTAAGGTAGCTTTTTTTTCAGCTTGAAATGATAACTGTATGAACATGTATATATATTATAATTAAAATAATAGGTCAAAATCATTATTTTTTATGATGATGTTTTTTTTCTGTAGTACCTGCGTGATAAAGCATTTGAACAACAATCCAGGCTTGACTTTGATGATGATTGCAGAATGAGTGATGAAGACTATAGGGTACTGACAGGGTTTTCTCGTCTTGAATTCCATGACATTGTCTCATCAGTTGCCAGTATCAACTCATCTAGAAATCGGAGCAAGAGGACCTGCATAGGCATCCTGTTAATGAAGCTTCGATCAGCGCTTTCCAACAAAATGCTGGCTGTTCTATTTCAGATGACCAAATCTCAAGTAAGCGTTTTATGTATAATTCTTATGAAAATTGTATAAATTCATATCAAACCAACATTGATATACACATGTACTTAAAAAGGGACAAGAAATTTTCACAGGTGTTAAATTTTGCAGGTACGACGGGCTATTGTATCTGCTAGGACAGCTCTTATAAGAGACTTCGTTCCATACAACCTGGGATTTCAACACATTACACGTGAGGAGGTCATTGAAAACCACACCCGTCAACTGGCAAGAGATCTTCTGAGTGGTGACATCACCTCAAACCCTGCGATCTTAGTATTGGATGGAACGTACGTTTACATTCAAAAAAGTTCCAATTTCGCATTTGCGCGGCGGTCCTACAGTATGCATAAGCACCGACTCCTTATTAAACCAATGATGGTTGTTACTACAAGTGGATAGATCGTATCGGTCCTTGGACCCTATCTTGCCGACTCCAAAAATAATGATGCTAACATCCTGAAACACATGATTTGCCATAATGCTGAAGAACTTCGGAACTGGTTGCAAGAAGACGATGTGTTTGTTGTTGATCGCGGATTTAGGGATGCTCAGGATGTTCTGGAAGATCTTGGAATAAGGATGGAGATGCCAGCATTCATGACACGAGGAGACAAACAGCTGCCCACGCTTGATTCTAACAAGTCAAGAGTTGTGACAAAGGTACTTTAATGCTTTTCATATTCTCAATAAATACGAGCTGATTGTGCTCCTTTATGTCATAATCACATTTCAGCTTTAGATATGAAATACAAGGTATATGAAATAATGAAAAAAATGTTTTACTGTATGCGTAACGTTTTATTTGTCTTTCCAGGTCAGGTGGATTGTTGAAGCAGCTAATGGGCGCATTAAGCAGTGGCAGTTTTTGGCAAAAACCTTGCCAAACTCGCAAATTCCATTCATCGGTGATTATGTGAGAATTGTAGCAGCTCTTTGCAATAAGTATAGACCACCACTTAGCGTGTCATCAGAGGAGGACCAAGAAAGTGCAGCGAAAATGGTTTACCTTTCACAGAGATTAAATACACTGCAGGTTAATATATACATACATCAATATCCATACCATATTCAGTGTGAAAATTCTGAAAGATACGTATATGTTTATATATTTTTTAAATTAAGAAACCTCAGTTTTATTTTGCTTATGAATTGTCGAATGTTGCTGTGTTTTACAGGAACGTGTGGAAAATGAAGGGCTTGACAGACGAGGGTTTAATTGGACAAAAGTGGATTCAGAGAATGTTACTCCAGAATTTCCAAAGTACAACGACACTGAATTGCGTCAGCTAACTCTGGGAGTGTACCAACTTCGCATGGCTAAGTCCTACACTCATGAGCACATGGACGTAGACGGTGGATTTGAAATCCTTATAAGTGACGAAATTGAAGGAATGGTGTGCGCCAAGATCCAAAGTCGCCATATATCAGCTAAACAGTACAAATGTTGGATCACTTACACCGAGGGAGATATTGATGGTTGGTATTGCAAATGCAAAGCTGGAACAAGAGTTGTAGGAATGTGCGGCCATATCACCAGCGTTATATGGTATTTATCTTTTGGACGGCATCAGGAGTCACTGAAGGGGGTAAGGAATTGGACAACATCACTTGAAGACGCATCGGACATCCATGACGTCATTGACGGTTCAGACAGTGATGGAAATGACAATGATGTGGAAGAGTGAGAGAAGGCGAGGGTGTGCTATATCTAGTCTGGGGGTGAATGCGCGCGCGCATGCGTGTGTTTGAGAGATAGAGAGAGTGCGTGTGAGAAAGTGAATATGCGACGGAGGCTGAGAGCGTGTGTGACTGTGTATGAGAAAGATAAGATGTTTGTGAGAGAGACGGAGGGAGGAGGTATGTGTTGCTGTGTGTGTGTGTGTGTGTGTGAGAGAGAGAGAGAGAGAGAGAGAGAGATCTGTGTTTGCGTGTGTACATACACGTATATAAATGTTCTTCGTGTGTTCTTTGTGGTTCTTGTTTTTCATTAAATATTGCCGTTTTTGGTGAATATATATATGACCAGTAAAACACAATGTACAAAGCAGATACATGTAAGATTGTGAATGAATTACTATAGGATTAAACATTCTTTTTGAAGAATTTATGATGTTTAAACTCCAGACATCAGTTTACTCACAAGCTAAATAAAAGTTTGTGAGTGAAATGTCCGGAGTTTACACATCTATAAATTCTTCAAAAAGAATATTTTAATCTTATAATTTCAATTCATTCAATTTATTAACAATTGCAAAAAATTGAATAGTTTCACCGCACTATGTTATTTGTTTTCAGGCGTGTATGAATACATCGCGTTTTCAGATTTATTGCTGTATAAACTCTTGTTCAGCTTTATTTTTGTCCAATCAAAATAATTGTAATAAATAACATTGGAATTATAATCTTATAAGCGCAAACAGATTAATTTTATTGTTAGAATCTATGTATCTTATGCATTCCTAAAATTTTGTAGTGTAAACTTTAATACGGTATATTGCGCTTTATAAGCTAAAATCAAATCTACTATTTTGATATTCTCAAAGTTCTCGGAATATCGTTCATATCAATCAAATAAAAGTCAGGATGGAATTCCAGTGTACTCCATTTCATGAGAAATTACATAGATGACGCTACGAACTTCGTATAACATTCGGTGATTTAAATGAGAGACCCTTTAATTTTATCGCCATTTATCTTCCGAATGCACGCAACAGTTACACAGTTAATGAAAATGTAAACAAAAATAAATCTTTTTAAAATTCCTTCATACAAACGAAATTTTAAGAGAGACAATAGAACTATATAGCTGTAAGATATGATTCTATAATTATTTCATTCATCTGATGGTCTAAACATTATACATTTGCTCCGTTTTAGCTTCACACAGTTAATCGCAACGTTGTTTTTGCCGTTGTGCGGCATTCCAGATTTTACTTTCATTATCATCAAATTCAGTATCAAAACAAAACCAATAATTTCAATATATTTTGAAAGTTGATACTCTTATGTGTAGTACAATTTTTTTCCCCCTACAATGCCGAACGTCACAAATCATTGCTTGACTATACATATAACTTTTGGGAAGAGCTTTCGTTTAAGTATAACGTCAAAATTAACGTCAAAGTGAGCGACGTCACCAATTTTATATGGGGTTTTCCGTTGAATATATTAGAGCTGTTATTGAAGATAAAGGATAACAATGGTCATATTCATAAATGGCACATTCTCAAGTACCAGATTTAGCATTTTTGTGAGTTTCCAGGACAGGGCAGATTTTGACCAAAACCGTACCTTGTCCTTCTTGCATATTCTGGGTCTCGTGAGACTTTGAAAGGGGAAAGTAAAATTTAAAACCAAGACGGAAAAAATAGTCGCGATCTTGCGTATTGATTAAATATATCAAACTTAAGGCAAAAACATATCTAGAAATACTCTACAAAACAATCTGCATCTCCTTGTTTAATTAGTGTGGCATTCCACATCTTCTCTGTAAGCAGTGACTCAGGTGAGCATCACAGCCCATGGACCCCTTAATCTCTTTATAACATATCAACCTGTATGCTCCTGGAATAATCATAAATATGCTAGTAAAATGAAAATACTTTATTTTAGAAACCTATTAAACAACTTTGTTACTTGTTATTTACTGCCATTTCATTGATAATGGACAAAAATCATAAATGGAAGTTATAAACTTAAGATTACCTTAACACAATGACAAAGCAAAATTTATATCATGAAGTTTCCTGCTAAATGATTCATTACCAGTACACTTGTATCGATATGACGACTTTGTTAGTTGATACAGCATTGGACATAAACACTAGTAAACACATATACACACTTGTCCTCTACTTATTAAGGATGGCCATTAAGTACAACTATGATTACATTTCAATAAAGTCTTGGACTGGTGTAGAGCATTCTAGTAAAATGTGTCATTAAACAGAATTAACTACATGAAGATAATGATGTTCCACAGGGCAGGAAAAGGATAAGGAAGTAATAATATTCCAAATTTAGCTTTGAATGGCTTAATGGGAAGCAGGCAAATCAGATTAAACTGACACAAAACCTAAGCATTATAATGTGTTATAAAATTTGTCTGAACATCACTGTGACAAAAAATAAACATTTAAGCTTTATATTTATATCCAATCACTTCCCGATGTTTTATGTATGATCAAATGATTTCTTCAATGCCCAAACATGTTCTGAGTCACAACACAAACTCTGTTATCAAAACAGTGTGTAGAAAGTACTTCAACTTCAAACAACGGTACTTCAGGTACAATAAAACAAACTTCAAATATTATATACATGTACATGTACTGTATGGGCCGGAGATAATACAGTGTACACTGCCTAATCCAAGGCCGGAGATAATACAGTGTACACTGCCTAATCCAAGGCCGGAGATAATACAGTGTACACTGCCTAATCCAAGGCCGGAGATAATACAGTGAACACTGCCTAATCCAAGGCCGGAGATAATACAGTGTACACTGCCTAATCCAAGGCCGGAGATAATACAGTGTACACTGCCTAATCCAACATCTGTGTAATGCATTTCACTGGGTATTCTGACCCGTATTTTCATTTCCGATGCTCCTTTATCATTTTAAATTTCTTATTTTCATTGATTTTTACACTGTTTATTCTGACACACTGTGTATTTTGATAAAAAAAATTTAAATTGTCTCCCAATGCACGTCGGATTAGACAGGTTTCAATGTACACGAACAAATAAATAGTACTTGGTAGCTAACAGAACTGTAGCTCTCCAGGGGAAAAATTTGGGACATAACAAATATATCTGAGAACTACATGTACAGTTTTGCATCTTAATTCATAGAGGACAGACTAGTTTCTACATGTATATGAACAACCTTTTCAGTAATTTCACAACAAATGTTGACATTGATTCAGAAAATACAATTTGAGAAGTTACAATGCCTTTTTTTCTCTTGAATTTTAGATGTTTCACATTCTACAATAAAGTGAAATTTGTCAGCTACTTGGTCTTTTTTTAAACAAGTACTTGTCCACCTGAATCCCACATGTAGGGCAGTGTTTTCAAGTTAAAAATTCCTATACATATATATGTGTAATTTCATATTGCACACAACATTATGACTGTAAACAAATAACAGAGGTATACATACAGAGGTAATCACGTATATCTAATTTAAATTTTACAGAATTACCGGTATCACACCAGAGGCAGATAATTATATAAAAACACATCAACACAAATTTATCACATCTTTGTCAGATTACCTGTAATACATCAACATATCGCTGCCAGATAAATCTTCTAAATAGCAATTTAATTTGAGAAATTTTGCAGTCTGATACAAAATGTATATAAACTGTAGTATATATTGAAGAAGACAGGATTGTGGTTCTTGCACCAATGGTACTGTTACTATTTCTAGCTAAAAGATCAGTCACTAACCTTGGTTTTTGTGAAAAGGATTAACCTACGGCAAATATGTAGAACACTATGTCTCTCAAAGTTCAAAAGGTTGTAGTACGATACTGACAGGTAACAATTACAATAGACTTTCTTCTGCATATCTAGACATGGGGATCTACATATGTACCAAGTTGGGATTCAAGTCCTCTCAGTTATGAAGAAGATGTTGTGAAGAAACAGACTATAGTTCCTGAGTTCATTGGTTTGAGGCTAATGATATTACAAAGTTCCAAAATAATTACTAGTACAGGACATATACCATACAGCACATCATAACCTGATTGTCCTGACTAAAGTTCCATGTGCCTAACAATTTACAGAATAAAGTGCAGTCGGTATATGGAAAGTAGAGTACTCAACTCTAAATTTATATCATGAATACAGAAAAAAACACTTATAGCAAATGTCCAGGGCCAGCAAAAAAGAGTTCGTTATAAACAAACTTTGTTATATCCAATAACATTTTTGTTACAAGCCTGCTCGTTATAAGGGTGGTTTACTGTATTTTCGTCTTAGGTATGTAAGTGTAAATTAGATATGTGCAAGATTTAAAAATAATAAATCATAAATAAAAAGTTGGTACTTTCAAATGCAAAAGTATAAAACTACATCAGCTAAAAAAAATAAAAAAGTATTATGATCAAAGAATATCATTAAAATTACAGAAATATCACAGTGAAATTCCTGTTGCAGGTGGAATGTAACATGTTACTGCATTTGTCTCTTAGATAACAGGACTGGAGGATTTCAGCTGCTTCGCGTATAATTCATCTGATAGCTAGTGATCCGTTCCTATGGTTACTATTCCCACTATTTGAATGTTCCCATGGTTTCACAGTCACTGAAAAGGAATAAAACATTTTTTAAATAATGTATCCCTCACTTTGTCGTTAAGGTCATCATTACAGGATGTTTCTATTTTCACTTTGTCGTTTAGGTCATCATTACAGGATGTTTCTATTTTCACTTTGTCATTTAGATCATCATTACAAGATGTTTCTATTTTCACTTTGTCATTTAGATCATCATTACAGGATGTTTCTATTTTCACTTTGTCGTTTAGATCATCATTACAGGATGTTTCTATTTTCACTTTGTCGTTTAGGTCATCATTACAGGATGTTTCTATTTTCACTGTGTGATGAGATCTCATTAAATACGGTAGCTTCCGAGTAAGTTTTGGTTTTTCTGGTTCTGAATCAGTAGTTCTTGAGAAGATTTTTAAACACCCCACCCTATTTTCACTATGTCTTAATTATCTCCTTCATTTCAGTGCATTTTAATTCCCCTTTCCCAAGGATATTTTGAGTGAAGATTGGTGAATATGGTCTCCCAGTTTTTGAGAAGAACATGAAAATTTATAGACCTATATCAGTTTAAGCACAGTGAAAAAAAGTCTGTAAAAACTAACCTTAATGGAATGAACAAAATGATGAAATGATGGATGGGATGGGGTAATACTATATGCCCCGACCATTTCCTGCCAAGGACATTAAATCTTCCCCAGAACCATAAGGGCATAGTCAAGTTAACATGGAAACATCTGCATAGTATAGCGTTAGTGCTTGTTCACAAGATGACCTTTGGCATCAGGGAGGGATGAAAAGAGGGTATTGTACTGTATATATACTGTATATTATATGTATATTGTATTGAATTGTATATAGTATATTGTATGTATATTGTATGTATAGTGTATTGTATATTGTGTGGAAATTGTATATATAGGAATACAAAGGAAAATTATGTAAACCCTTTCTTGTAGCAAATTAAAGGGTACAAATCAGACCATGATACCAGAGACTAGACTGGATCTTAAAGTTTTACAGAGTGTACATGGGTCCCTTCATCTCCTTGTAACATTTATTGTTATACAATCTCATGACAGTAAAAAGCATGAAATCCACCAGAAACGAAAACTTACTTAGGATGATGACCACAATCACTGCAATTACGATAATGACAACCAAAATCAGAATGAGTGTCATCTTGATATTAGAGCAACACATTTTCCGTCGAAGACTTCGGGAACTTCTCTGGAATTGAATGGAGCTTGACTCCAGATCATCTGGAATGAAATTTAATCATTCATCAACAAAGAGTAGAAAAAATATTATTGAAAACAAATATTGCTATCAGTTGCTTGCTTAAGCATATGAAAAAAAGAACCATTCTATTTTTAGTCAAGAAAGTATACCTGCTTTCTGCTGAATATCATCTAGCTTGTCTCCACGTCTTAATACTTTGTCAACGTTGTCCTTTAGAAGGGAGGTAACTTCACTAACCTCCCCAGTCAGCTCATCCAGCCGATCTCTGCTCTCTCCACTTCTGCTCCTGTTCACAGTAAATCGTAAATCTCAATAATTTAAAATGGTATTTATTTATACATATATTAGGTGTTTGTGCATACTTTTTTTAAAAAGCCTCATGAGGGAATATCGATCTGTCACTTTTCAAATACATGTTTGTCTGACAAAGTCCTATACAGTATTGCATACTAGAATGAACTTCATAATTTGTAAATACAGTTGCCTACTCACTGATTAAATGATTTTATAGCTATTCATATCGTACATGTCATTTGACCATCTATTACATATATATCATTGCTCCACAGTAACTTGATTTGAAGAGTTAATTATGTTGAGTTGACAGGCGCGGATCATCAGATCACACGCGATGCGCCTGTCAATGAGACGTGATCCAACTCTTCGGATCAAGTTACTGTAGTAATGATAAATTTATTATATACCCCTTTACGCATTTTAAATCCACATTTATAAGATAATAAATGTAATACAAATTATCAAAAACACAGACATGTATTGAAGTTATATTTTGTGTACACAGTTTTCTTTGTGACACGGTCAATATAATCCACAAAAAACGTTGCGTTAATGCATTGTGACGTCATCAGTTTCAGAGGATGCTGATACGGAATCAGAAAACCACAGTGTGGTGATCCGGAAAACCGAATCATACTCTGTGAAATCCACAGTATCAAAAAATCGAAACATTGATGGGTATATAATAAATAGAAATATGAATTACATTATCATGTACCATGGAATGAAACAATAACCCGTGGTTTGTGACGATGGTTTCAGGGGATGGAATGAAACAATAACCCATGGTTTGTGACAATGGTGTGTGGGATGGAATGAAACAATAACCCATGGTTTGTGACGATGGTTTCAGGGGATGGAATGAAACAATAACCCATGGTTTGTGACGATGGTTTGTGGGATGGAATGAAACAATAACCCATGGTTTGTGGGATGGAATGAAACAATAACCCGTGGTTTGTGACGATGGAATGAAACAATAACCCGTGGTATGTGATGATGGTTTCAGATATACTCTATAGTAACTGCTACTTCTAACTTTTAATTGTATTATCATTATGTGCAATTTGTAATTACATGATCATTTTTTAAGCAAATATGTATGAATGTACTTTTGTTTATATCAAATATAAACAAGATGTACTGTGAGCAATGTTCACTATAAGAATACCCCCCGCTTACCCCAATCTCCCAAAGGGTGTTGTTAATAGGTATAAACTAGGAACACAACATCTTCATGCAGTCTTCATGAAAAACTTTGAGGTACAGGCCCTTTGGGCCTCCCAGTACAATAATTTTGCAAGCCCAAACAATATTTTAATGGCCCAAAATGTTTGTTTTTTTCTAATTTGATTACTTGTCATTTGCAAGGTGTTGCATGCTGATTCTACACTACAGATACACTTATGTTCTACTGTAGGAAAATACATATCAAGAATATCATAGTTAGAGAACAACTGACATCAAAAGGATTATCTTATTTTATTTTTCAACATATTAATCTCGCAGATACATCAGCAGCTCATGTTCTACTTTGTTTTGTAAACACCACATTTTGTTTTCTCCAGAATTAAATCTTAGTAAAGGCCCACCCTAGGTCCAATTGGGCATGAATTTTCGTTTCTCTTTTCTCCTTGTACGACCGTTTTTTTTTATTTGGATCTGATGGTTGTGATTGCGAAATACGCTTGTGAGGTCTAGAATTTCACGGACGAGCCCCCTCCCTACACGGACACCAGAAGTTAATGTAAATATATAGTATGTGTATTTTTTATACATGCACATACTATATATTTACATTAAGTTTCAGTGCCCTTGCCTCCCTATACTTCAGAAAAGGCAGCATGGTTGATCGTTTTTCGATGCGAATCCTGACAAAGTCTGAGTCAATCTCACAATTTATTTGTAATATATACAAAACATACAATAAAACTTTTAAAGGCCCACCGGACTCCTGGGTTAAATATTTTTAGAAGCCCGATCCCAATTTTACTGGCCTCAGCCATCGGGCCACCGGTTAACGTCGAAGACTGTTCATGCGATGAAAAAAGCCGTTAAAGAATCTAAATGGAAACCATATTGCTACTTCGATGTCCAGTGCACGTGACCTTTGACCTTTTGACCCCAAAATCGATAGGGAACATCTTCATCCCATGGGTAGTCCATATGTATGATATGGTGACTGTAGGTGGAAAGGATAACGCTTTAGAGCCCGGAAACCATATTGCTACTTCAAAGTCCAGTGCGCTTGACCTTTGACCTTTTGACCCCAAAATCGATAGGGAACATCTTCATCCCATGGGTAGTCCATATACATGATATGGTGACGGTAGGTGGAAAGGATAATGCTTTAGAGCCCGGAAACCATTGTGTCTACAGACGGACGGACGGACAACTCGATTCCAGTATACCCCCCCACAGCTTGTTGCGGGGGGGGGGGGGGGGGGGGGGGGGGGGGGGGGGGGTATAAATATATCCAAACATGTATCACTGATATGTAAAATGTACAGATTGCATACAAAATTTCATGCCTTTTCAACTCCATTCACACTGTTACTCCTGTACATTGAATTCATTGACAAGCAAAATGATAAGTTGTACAGATTTTCAGGTCTAGTACTATAAATTCAGTCCAACAGTTATTAAAGTCCATTGATTTGATTGCATAATGTGTCCCTTTCCTACTGCTGGACTTCAATATGCTTGAATGATCTCAGACAAAAGTGCTTGTGGTCAGAAATAGGTCAAACAGGTGTTTTTTCAAGAGAAACCAAGCCATGATTGTCATTGCTAATTGACATCTTTTGAATTTGATTTTATTTCAAGTGAATTATGGGTAAACAAAAAATAGCAGTCTTTAAGATATTTTATCACTATATGCTACATATATAGACATTGTAATTATGAGTATAAAAAGGTAAATTTCTGAGAAAACATCTTTTATGACTTTGAAAACTTTTTAAAAATCTTCTTTTCAAAGGATTTGTTGGAATAATTGGTGAAAATTTTTTGGTCACTTTTGTAAATTGATTTGTCACAAAGTATGATCACCCGTTATTTCTCTAATTTTGACTAATTGCAAAGGCAGTGTATGTATAATCAGAAATAATGAAATATTTCAAGGTTTTAACAACAATGAAATTGTAAAAATATTTCTCAACATTATACTCTTATAAACTAAAACAATTTTATGATTGATATCTGTACAGATTTTGTACCACAATTTGCAAACTTGTGTACATGTTTTTCGCTCAAAATCTTGCATTTTTAAAGGCATTGTACAGAATTTTGGTTGAAAAATTATCATGCACATGTATGCCCATTTAATTGGGAATAATATAAGAATAGCAATAGAACAAATATGGAATTTCTTTCATGTCAACAAATAGTATTTGTTTTAAAATGAACAATAAATAAAGTTAAAAAACGGTTTTAAATAATAAACAAGTATTCATTGTATACAATTTTACAAATGAACAGCAGTACTTCAACTACTTGTCACCAAAGTGCACATTAATTGCTAGAAATGGCCAAAGCTGAAAGTAAATTTCCAGACATGAATTATGAAGGACTGCTCCGAAATTCAGTTAAGGCGTCAGTCCAAATATTCAGCCAAACCGAATCTCAGCCGAGATTAGGTGTAGTGAGCCACCTTAAGCCATGTTAAATTACAAACTCACACACAACACCAACCCTTCCTAAACAATAAAACCAAAACAAACAAAACCATATACTAACACCCCCCCCCCCCCCCCAAAGAAAGAAGCAAGAAATAATAATAAAAAAACAAATCAAAAATATTGAATATTCAAAATCAAAACCCAGAGTCACTGGTTTAGCCTAATCAAACAAAGACAATCAAACAAATTATTATCGTTTGTGTTGTTTAAGTAGATTGATTTCCTGTCTTACCTAATAGCCCTAATTAGTAAAGGAATTCAATTTCCTACTCAGATACAGTATAAAACGACAAGTATACTTACATATTCTATGGTATAATCTAGTAACGCTGCTTTTGAGTATGAGGCGCTTTATGAGCAAGAATCTGCTGATGGAAAATGAAAAGAAAGTAAGATTATAAGGTCAAAGTTCAATTGTCGTAAAACATTAAATTCTTGAAAAGTTATCAATATTCTCGTCATTTTTACTCCTATCATTAGCTGGTGAAATGACAACACACTTATATCATATTTCTCAAATAAATCTTAGGTACTGTTTGCACAATTAATTTAACGACAATGCGCTTGGATTTACGGTACGTCCATGAGGGTACCTCTCTTTGGCGCGACTGGGATGAGGATACACTGAGGGAAAACTGTCCCTCCAGAAACAATTTTACGTCGATCAAGCGCCTTAATATTCTGGAAAATGGATGCGGGAAAACTTGTAGAAGTGTTAAGGGCCACTCTGGACCCTAATCAAAGAGAACAAGCCGAACAAAAACTGACAGAGGTGAGTGATCCATTCATTAGACACGTTATCCAAGATGGCAGACGTCATTGAGCACATGTGTGGAACAGAAAATTAAAACGATGAATGAGAATATATTATACATTAATTGTGAATGGCGTAAATTTTTTCCAGATTTTATTGAACACAGTACTCAATATTAGATTCTTTTTAAATATGTGAAAAATGTTTGGAACATTGCCAATATTCATTACTCAGGTTGAAACCATGTGCCTTTAGTTGGTGATAGGTAAATTGTGATTGATTGTGAAATTCAGCACAACAAACGTGAACTTACTTGCGAGCTCTCTTTTACAGCTCATATTAATGTACTAATTGAATTTAGTTTCTAACGTAAGAGAAGAATTTTCACTTGCTTTCAATAATTAAGAGAAAAAAAAGTTTCTCTTAAATGCAAGAATGATTCAATCTGAATCCTGGGCACACAATGACGTCTACAGGGATGTCCATAGGTGGAGTAAAATACTTACAAGTCCAAGAATATTTTTATGTATTGGTAATTTAGGGGAATCTGAAATGCAAATTGGACAGTTTTTTGGTTTTTTTTATTAAATTGAAATAACAATTGTAACATACTAACTACACAGATATTTATTCAGGTATTTATAATTGGATTTAGACACTAACTAAAGTGTATCCCTCCTATGAAAAGCATGGGAGATCATCTCAAAATATATATGCCTAATTTGGAAATAAATCATATTCTATTCTATGATCAATCATATTCTTATTATTGAGAGGTGTGAATCTAGCATTTGATTACAAAGAAATTGTTGGAAATCATGGATGAGTCGACTCTGAGGGCCCTTGAGGTCTATGATTTTATTTCGAGTGTTATTAAAGATATCAATACTTAGGTATTTTGTGAATGAAATATAAAAATAAAAAAAACTACTAAATGTGCATACATACAACTATGGTTGTAGAGATATAAATGATAATAGGCTCAAAAGATAGCCGGGGTTTTTAAACATTTTTTCGATACTAGTTGAGTACTGATCGCACGACTAGAGTATCAGAAATTGGTGGAGGGGGGCAGGCCAATTTTCAATTGGGAATGGGTCCACTTACTGGGCTCACATGCGCAAAGGATTATATCTCGTATTCAGCCCTGAGAGCAGAGATGGCAAAATAGGCATTAAAATTTTAATTTAAAAAAAGAAGAAAAATCAGGATAGGACATTTTATTTGAGAAATTTTCTATTTCATCTATTACATTTATGTTATTGGTAGGACTGAGACAATACGCTCCCTTCATAATATATGTATAATTGCAATTAAATAATTGTCACCAATGATCAATTGTCAGTCATTAAGAGATCTATTATGCTAACTAATAGATTACGAAATAAAAATCATTCACCCCATCCCCCCCCAAATAAAAAAATCCGGAAATCACTTCAGTTTGTTAAAATTTTAATTCCTGTAGGTCAAACCTGATCAAAAGAACAAGCAAACAAAATGGCTTGACAGTAACAATGACGACATTCAACAGTTAAATGACAGGGCCGTCAATCTCTTTGAATTGGAAAATTCCCAATTTACCTATCTAGAAATTGCCAATATCACAAACTGTTACATTGTGTGTATTAAAAAAAATTAAATCGTGCTAGTTTCGTTTTTTACTTATGACTTCTCGCACATTTTCGACAAGGCTCAAAATGTAAAATTTCCCTATTTGACCCAAAACATAGATAATTTTCCCAATCTAATGGGACCCAGACCCTGTACTAAAAAGGACAGTAACAGCCATGGGATTTATTGAGATTCTATTTACTACTGGTAAAGGGTACCTTTCCCCCTTTAACAACAAATGAATATTTCCCCTTCCACAGGTAAAAATTCCCCTTGAAGTGTAGAAACTATGTGAAATTGTATAGGAATTTTAACAAAAATCATTTCATACATGTATATTCTAAGTATTTTTCTATAATTAACAAAGTCTTGCAATATCAATATTCAATCAATTGATGCACCTATTTTTAGATATTTTGACATGAGAATGTCCCCCTCCCTTCCCCTGGAGGAAGCTCGTGACTGTATTCTAAAAATTCCCCTTAAATATGAAATGGGTAATAAGATATAAAAGCTGGTTAAATCCCTGCAGCCCTGGATGAAGGAGTCTGTCTCCAATATCTTTGAGACTTTGTGATTATAAATAAATTCCATTACTCGATATATTGAAATTCTGATTTATTTACCTTTGAATGAAAAAAATAAAGAATTCAAATACGAAACTTGGCATGTAGCTTTTGTGGGTCACTGATGCAATTTTGATTCATTTTGGTTTCTCTTGTTAAAGTTTTGGCACTATATTTATTGCAATGTAATACAAAGGGTATATGATTAGTCCATCTAAAAGTTTTCAAGTGAAGACCTGTTTGTATCATGGGTATTGAAGATATACATGTGGTAAGGATTTCGATTTTCCTCAGTTTAAGAGAAAACCAATGGTTGTTCGACTTTTAACAGGTTTTGAGGAAATATTTCATGGGTATACATGGATTGTACTTTGTATGTCTCACAGTGTTGAAGCCAGAACTTTCTTCTTTACATTAGGTTTGTATGGATATTGAAGATGTACATGTGGCAAGGATTTTGATTTTCTTTAATTTTTGAGAAGAGAAAAGATGTTGAATTTTATTTTTTTTTGGAAATATTTCAGACACAGAGCTTTTAATTTGCTCTTTCTGTCACAATATTTCTAAGCTAGGGCCTTCAGAAGACCTGAAGAAGAAAGTACATCACAGCTTGATGATAGCTGATGTTACCTAAGTAAAAGCTCTTCAGCTGACATTTTTGCATGTGTTTGCTCATCGATGCAGTATATGAAATTCCAGTTCGCTCACATGTCCAATACGTACTAAATCAAGAGTGGACTTGCAGACTTTACTTTGCATCAACCTACTTTGAAACATTAATTTTGTCTAGAATCCTATTTGGTTTCTATTTGAATTTAAATGAGTTTGAAGTTAGTTTATTGTTTTTTATCTTATTCATTAAAAAGCTTTTAGCATTCAGTCAAATCCATTAATTGTAAGCATTTCAGAGTCATGAATGTGAAATTTGGTCTTGGTCGGACAAGTCATTCAACCAACTTTGCTGTGCTCAAATGAAGGTTATGGAGGCATGTCTGTTGATATCAATGATGAGGAAGTTACTCTTAGGATCTTTGGAACAAGGAGGACATAAATTGTAAATTTCAGGATTCCTACACTCCTGGGGCTTTAGGGCGGGGCAAAAGCTGTCCAAAATTGACCAATTTTCAAAAATCTTCTCTACAACTGCACATGTTTAAGAAAAACTAAATGCATAGTAATGTAGAGCAGGAAAGCCTCTACCAAAATTGTAAATTTCATGATCCCCAGGGTAGGGGTTCTGACCCCAGGGTAGGGCCAAACTTAATATATAGTGTTTTTTGTGTAAAACACTTGGATAACATCTTTAGTGCTATTGATACTAAATTGAAAGTAAATGGATATTTAGAAAGAGCAGGTAGTGCTTTACTTAAGTTGTAAATTTGATGATCCCTGGGGTAGGTGTTCTGACCCCAGGGTGGGGCCAAACTTAGTATATAGTATTTATGTGTAAGTTTGCTGATACTGTACATAATCTAAATGCATAATTAGGAATAGCAGAAAAGGATGTCTAAAAAATGGTGAATTTCACAACACAGGGTTTTGACTTTAGGATTGGTACAAATTAGTCATATATTTTAATGTTAATACACCAATTATATTATGTAAAGTCTTTCATCTGTATATGCACTTTTGAGGGCATTGGAGTTTTAAGAACACATCTTGTTTTATACTGTTGCTGAACATTAGAATTTACCTTAGATATTCAGAACAGGAAGTTTTTTTCTAGATTTCATAGTCCTTTTAAGTAGTGATACCTTTTCACCAGTGTGCGAAACTAACTTTAAAATCCTATAGACTTTTGGTCCATCGTTATTTCATTTCCTATAGACCACAACAAATATCTATAGACCGAGATTTAACGTGCAATATTCATTGTTATTTTTAAAAAAAAAAAATAGACACAAATTCGATAATTCGTTAAATTCGATAAATTTGGTAATTCGTTCACAGTTTGATTATGTTCTTTTTCAATTTCATGCACAAGCTTTTCAATTAGAATTTCGTTTTCTTTTTCATTTTGTTCCAGCACAGTTTCACTGTCTGATTCTTCATCTAAGTCACTTCTACTACATTTCGTTTTCTCATAACTTTCTGCGACTTTAGCCTTGCTGGAACTTGATGTACTGACCGCCTTCCGTTTGAATCTAGGTTAGGCCAAAATAAAAATATTGTTTGTTTCCCCTCGCCCGACCGAGTCTGAAAATTCACACCGACCCATAAGTTTTTATTACGCCATTCTGGTGAAGTTTTTTTTTTTTAATTTTAAGAAAATTTCAAGGTCGTTTCTGGTGCAGATCAGTATTTTATAATGACAAAAATTTTCTATATCTTCTTTGGTTTCGATCCAAAATAAACAAAAATAATAATACGAATACAGGAGGTGTTCTGGTCCGAAATCTAGAAATTTCGCCGCCTCCAGCTGGAGGCAGCATTCTCTGGCTGATTTCAAATACTTACAAGCCGAATTCAATTTTAAGCTCATAACTAATCAATAAAACGATTCTTCTTGTACTTACTAATATCGATTTTATGGGTTCTTTCATCACATAAACAGTCTCTTGAAAACATTTTATCAAACTGTCGAGCTTTGTTTTGAGTCACGAGACTCGTTTGCTCAAATGGCAGTGAAAATTCGGTTGACTACAACTGTTGGTTTCTGTTTAATATCGAATTTTGGATTGATATTTTCTTTTAATCGATATTAATAAGTACAAGAATCATGATTGTTTTATTGATTAGGTACAAGTGAGTTTAACATTGAATTCGGCTCGCAATTCGGACTAGTGATCTGCAAGATCGAGATGGAGAAATGTTGTCTATACGAGGAGCGAGGAAACAAGAGAATTCGGGGCATCCAGTGTGCAAGTTGTGTTCTTCAGTAGGGGAAAGTGCTGATATTTCGGACGGATGCGATATTTTTGACAGTCAATCAGAAGCATTCTGAATTTAACTTATTTCTGAACTAATGCTATATTTACAAACTGGAAAACACCTAATTATATGCACATTTGTAACTCAGCTCTGATTGGTTGATGTCAGCATCCATTTTGTTTGATCGGCAAAATCAAGTCCCGTTGAAACGTTTTCTGGTAAACTAGATCTACCGATATCATTTAAAAATATAATCAAAATCACTATCATATACAAATTAAGATAATGTGAAAAAAAACAAAAGAATAAAATGTCAGTGAACCATAAATAAAAGACAGCAACCGAGTTTACCAATTTTATAACACCATGTGTCCAAAACTAACACCATTGTCCATAGTTGCAACATTCTCCCTAACTTTATTTAAGTGTTAGTATGTGGCATAAATAGCAGAGAAAATTCTGATGAAACCCAATGTTCGTCGAATCAACCAATATGTATACATGTAGTCCAATGCCTAAGTTTAGTGGTTAGATAATGAGCATTTCCAAAATACATGAAGTACTGTCCGAAATATCGACACCTTCCCTAATTGCAAAACGTGGCAATCAAAGCAGAATTTACGCGAGAACTGACTATACGAGTTTGATGAGGAAACATGGATGATGTGATTCACGACGTTTGGTATCGGGCATTGTTAATGGTTATGGGAATTTCATAATAAATAAAATTCTGCTAGCTAAAAAAAAAAAAACTTTTTACCTACCTACCGACCTTCCTCTGAAATTTAGGGTCGGGAGAGGGGAAACAAACATATTTTTAAATGTGGCCTTACAGGGCGTGCACCTTCCACATATTTTTAATCGTTCAAAAAAGGACTTTCCAAATTTGCACAAAAATGGCATACATTGAAGGAAATATCAAATTGATCCCCCCATCTCTCCCTGATTGAAAATGGAATAATCTGTTTCGAGAGATTTGTAATTACATTGTGGAACATTTTATTACAGCTAAGGGGTGCACATAAACATAAGCGTAATACATATAAACTGGTCCTGCTTCTCATATATGTTTAATAAGCGGCGGGAAACCAGTTTTTTTACTCAGAATTCCTATAGACAAGTTGGTCTATAGCTATTTCGATTGTTATAGACCGACTCGATTTTCTATAAACATTGTCTATCGGTCCATGGTTAATTTCGCACACTGTTTCACTAGTACGCAGATGATCGATAAGGCCTGTGGGCCTCTTGTGTAATGCTTATGGGAGTTGTGAGATTTAATACTGTTCGTTATCTTCACCTTTCATCTGAAACATATTATACAAGACTTTGCCCCATTCTCCCTGTCATAATGCAGACACATTTTCTTTTTTGTTGATTGAATTGTCGAAGAACTGTTGATTGAATAGTCTAAGGACACTAACTTATTTTTTTATTTCACCCACGTTACATTTCTGGCTTCAGCTTTTACCCAATTTATTGGTGGTGTGTTCGAAAAGTAAAATTTAAAACCAAATTTTCCTTCATTGAAACTTGTTCACTAATCTCTTCATTGTTTTAGGTCTTCATATTTCATTTAAATTTAATTTCAAATTGTTAATTTTATCATTAAATGAAGATACATATTTTTAAAAAATATTTTTATTTGAAGTTTGATATTCTGTAATTAGATTAACCAGGCAAAATGTTCGATGTTTTAACCGTTAACAATCATGTACAAAAAGGGCCGACAATCTTACAGATTTTGCCATCTCTGTCTTCGAGTGTTACAACACTCGGTCATACTCTTATGTCATTTACTTTCTGTTACCATAATCCTTGATATTCAAATCAGTGGTTTTGATGATGAAATAGTCATGCATGTTACGGGCTTATGTGAATTTTTGGGGACCGAATCTTGCCTCTGTATCTTTCAGAAGTTTAGCAATAAGTTCCCAAAATGTAGTGAAAGTTTTCTCAAGGAGAAACTTTTGAGATCAGAATCAGTTTGTTTATTGCATGTTTTTCAAGTAAAATTCAGGCAGGTGTGTTAATCAACCATGTTTGATTTTCCTTTGTTATTAACAGATAATTCATAGTGTTCTTGATATAAGTTGTCAGTTAAACCCAGTCTATGCGAAAGACGTCGGACCTGACCGATGTGCAGTGCCTCAGGTCCGATGTGTCATTTTTTACACCGGACCGGAATGTCCGATGTCTCAGTATTCGGTTTTAAGCTTTATTATTTTGACGCGGAGTCAATTAAATGTTTGTTATAAGTAAAAAAAAATATCACACAAATCCAAATACGTAAATGAATGTGATTAAACCGCATGGACCGTCTAAAGTATTATGCGGGAGGGATCCCTGGTATAGTATTACTAGTATAATAAATAAGATTTCCTTGGTTTTGCATTTTCACGTGTTTCTCTTTTTTACATTAGGTTTTTCGGTCTGACAAAATTTGGTTCGGTCCGGTGTGTTCATTGATTACACAGGACCGAATGTCCTGTGTGGTCCAAAAAACTTTCGCATAGACTGTAAACCATACCATTATTATTCTTGATTTGTTGCCAACAGTGGTGATTGTAAAAAGTAATACAAATTTATCAAGACACATGTTTCACATTCCATGTACTTTGCATGTTACTGGGTTTTCTTAAAAATTCCAATTCAGCCTAATTTACGCTGAAGTTCACACAACTCTGAAAAAGCCCACTGATTTCACATCTCCAATAATTTCTATTTTACTGGGTGACGGAGGGATTATGCTGCAAATGTGTCGAAATTCAATGTAAAACTTTTTTTGGTTTCTCCTATTTTTTCCCCAGAGAATCAGTTTTAATTATTTATAAATTCACTTTATTTAACAATCGGTCTTATTGTGATGAATTTATTTGTACTAGATGTAGAAGATTTTCTTGCATAACTTCTAAGAAAATATGTTGATTTATGTCAGATTCAACATGCAATTTCGATAGATATCTTCAAAGTAAAATGTTCTCATTTTTCATTTAAAAGTAAATTCATTTCTACAGATTTTGTAGCCCTTTGGGCTAATGTATTTTAAGCTAATTGATATTCAGATGACTGATAAGGCCTATGGGCCTCTTCATTTTAAAGTCAAATGAGAAGTTGAAATCATATAATCAGGCAGGGATTTATCCAGCTTTTTTATACCCATTTCATATTGAAGGGAAAGTTTTGAGAATTCAATTATGATTCCTCCAGGGGAGGGGAGGGGGACATTCTCAGATCATAATATCTAAAAATAGGCACATCAATTGATTGATTACTGAATCTTGTCTATATTGCAAGAATTTGATATTTATAGAAAAATACTTAGAATATACATGTATAAAATGATTTTTGTTAAAATTCCCATACATTTTAATGTAGTTTCTACATTTCAAGGGGAATTTTTACCTGTGGAAGGGGAAATATTCATTTGTTTTCAAATGGGGAAAGGTACCCTTTACCGGTAGTAAAAAGGATCTCATTAAATCCCTGTCAGGGCACAACATGGTTTTCCTGAAGACTAAAATCCATTCAGAATACTGATGTTTTGGTACCATTAAGTGTTTTTAAAAATGCTGGAATTTACTGTTTAAATATTGTGAAGATTAATCTATTTGATAAAGTTTTTCCATTTTCTCTAGGTTCACAAAATCATAGGATTTAGTCCTATTTTGCTGCAGGCAATCATGTCGGATCAGCTTGACATGCCAGTGAGACAAGCAGGTAAGCTAAAAACAAAAACAAAAAACATTGATTTCATTGGAACTGAAAAGAAATACGTAAGACTCACAACTGTAATTATCAACAACTATTTTGTAGGTGTCATTTACTTGAAAAACATGGTGACCCAGTTTTGGCAAGACAGGGAGGTAGAAAAACCAGGTGACCCAGTTCCTTTTTCTATCCATGAAAACGACCGAGCTGCTGTCCGAGAACACGTAGTAGAGGCCATTATACATGCCCCGGATCCAGTCAGGTGGGTGTATCTGGCTTGTCTGATTGACAAGGATGTAAACCAAGGATTTCTGAGCTACAGTAGTCCACAAAATAACTAGTGATATCACTAGAGAACTAGTGATGTCACAAATGAAAGTTCAGGGACAGATTCCATAGAGGCAGAAATTCGAAAATGCTTTTTAAAAGGAAATTATTTTTTATCATATAATCACATTGCTATTGCATTTGTAAATACTGATGTCAAACAATGAGAAAATATATAGCAATATATTAGTTATTTCCATTTGTTAAATTGGGTCTTGAGAATTTTAAGAAACCTTAACAACATTTAGATATTTAAGGAGTTTGGTGATTTTCCTGTTTGAATTCAGGGTTCAGCTGTGTGTGTGCATCAGTCACATTATTAAGCATGACTATCCAGGACGCTGGCCCAATGTCCCAGAGAAAATCCTCTTATACATCCAGTCAGACAACCACACCACTTGGATGGGAGCTTTAATGTCGCTGTATCAGATGGTCAAAGTCTACGAGTAAGTTCTATTGTCCCCGTATCATGGTCAAAGTCTTTTGAGTAAGTTCTAATGTTTGCAATCAAAACATCCCAAAGAAGGAAGAAACGTAATGAATAATAATTCATGTATTTGGTACAGTATTAACAGATGTCTGCTTTTGTTGTGTGCTCTACAGGTACAAGAGACCAGACGAGAGAAAAATTCTGGATGATGCTATGAGAGTGATTTTGCCAGTTGTGTACCAACGTCTTGTAAACTTCATGCCAGATGAATCTGAATATTCTGTTCTTCTGCAAAAACAGATCCTTAAAGTGTTTTATGCATTTGTTCAGGTATTTTACCAAGCTAAACTCGTCTCTTTTTAATGATTAGAGAATAAGAGTACTATTGTTTATAATAAAACTGTTTGTATTGCAGAATTATCTTCCTCTGGAAGTGTTAACAAAAGACATCTTCACCCTGTGGATGGAGGCAGTACGACAGATTGTGGATAGACCCGTTCCAGAGGTAGGGAGAAAGTTGCCATTAATTAGTGTGCTCTTCGTAACTTTGCACCATTCAGTTGTGAATTACTGTTTTACTGTATGGAAACTGTAAGAAAAATGGTGCCAGATGAAATCCCATTTTTTAACTCCCAGCTATTATTTATTAGTAGTTGGTATAAGGGAGTGGGGACACATACATTATTTTCTGTTTGTTTGAACATTATAAGGTGCTATCTTGCCAAGAATCTTGACTTTGTTATACCCCCCGAACGAAGTTCTGGGGGGGTTTATAGGAATCATTCTGTCCGTCTGTCTGTCTCCAGATTCGTGTCCGGGTCATAACTTCTTTGTTCTTTGACATAGGCATACCATATTTGGCACACAGGTGGAACACCATGAGACGATGTGTCGGGTACCTTCATGACCTCTATATGACCTTGACCTCAAGGTCAAAATTAAAGGTTTTTACAATGGATTCGTTTCTGGGCCATAACTTCTTTGTTCTTTGACATAGGCATACCATATTTGGCACATGAGTGTATCACCATGAGACGATGTGTCATGTACCTTCATGACCTCCATATGACCTTGACCTCAAGGTCAAAATTAAAGGTTTTTACAGTGGATTCGTGTCAGGGCCATGACTTCTTTGTTCTTTGACATAGGCATACCATATTTGACACATGAGTGTACATGTATCACCATGAGACGATGTGTCGGGTACCTTCATGACCTCTATGACCTTGAACTTTGACCTCAAGTTCAAAATTGATTATAGGGTTTTGACATAGTCATACCATAAGACATGGGTGTATCACCATGAGACTATGTGTCATGTACATTCATGACCTCTTTATGACCTTGACCTTTGATCTCAAGGTCAAAATTATAGGTTTATACCATGGATTTGTGTTCGGATTATATCTTCCATTTTCTTCTACAAAGGCATACTATATTTTTACACTCAGGAAAGAGGTAATTTATGTCTATTAACAACACCCTTGGGGACATTGGGATAAGTGGGGGGTATTCTTATATTCAGTAGTACATGTACTTTTGACAAGGTGCAGACAAGCATGAAAATACACAAGACTTTTGTTAGCAGTACATACATGTACATACATACATACATACATGTACATGTTGCAGTTCAGGGCTCAACATTAACGATTGTCCGTGTCCAGTTCATTTTGTGATCGGACAAGTCAATCTGTAAAGGCACTTGTCCGATTGGACAAGTAACTTTTTAAGCTTGTACTTGTTATATTTGTAGAATACTTTGACTTGGAATAAAAAAAAATATTGATATTCGTAAACCGAAGCGAGTTTTTGTTCATTGCAATTTTCAAATACGAAACTGATATAAACAATACGACCATGATGTATACTGGTCTTCGTACTCATGAGAACTAGTCAAAGTCAATTATGAACCTGACAAAGTCAGGCTTTACATCAACAAGAAAAAGAATCAAAGATGATTCGGACGAAGAAGCTACAATAAAAGATCGAAAGAGAAAGCATGAGAAGAAAAGAGAAAGGTTATTTCAAGAGAGCTGGAAATCAGAATTTCCTGGATTAACGTACGAAGGCGATCGAGAAAGTGAAAGTACCTTTGGCCCTTCAAGTAGCTCAGACAGGCGTCAAGGAAGCGTAATGTTTTGTCAAATTTGTCGTAGCAATAAAGGATGCGCCGACAAATCATGTTAACTTTTTATAGGTACATCAAAATTTCAAAAAGATACGTTGATTGTACATTGTAAAAGTCATAGGCAATGTGCAGAAAAGAAAGTTGGCGTGAGTGGGCTGATAAGGTCGGTGAAGACATTCAACGAATCAGCCCAATAGGAGAAATAATAAATAAAATTGATGAAGGAAATAAAGGTCAAGAAACTTATTTCTACCTTGTTTTTATTCAGAGTTGAACAAGTAAAATATACATTCGGACAAGTAACATTTGGTGGCAGCTTGTCCGATGAACAATTGGAAATTTAAGTTAATGTTGAGCCCTGCAGTTTATACATGTACATGTTGCAGTTTATACATGTACATGTTGCAGTTTATACATGTACATGTTGCAGTTTATACGTGTACATGTTGCAGTGTACATGTTGCAGTTTATACATGTACATGTTGCAGTTTTTACATACATGTTGTGGACACACCCGTTTCAGAGTTAGGGAGAAAGTTGCCATTAATTAGTGTGCTCTTTGTAACTTTGCACCATTCAGTTGTGAATTACAGTTTTACTGTATGGAAACTGTAAGAAAAATGGTGCCAGATGAAATCCCATTTTTTAACTCCCAGCTATTATTTATTAGTAGTTGGTATAAGGGAGTGGGGACACATGCATTATTTTCTGTTTGTTTGAACATTGTAAGGTGCTATCTTGCCAAGAATCTTGACTTTGTTTATCTAATATTCAGTAGTACATATACTTTTAACAAGGTGCAGACAAGCATGAAAATACACAAGACTTTTGTTAGCATTACATACATGTACATGTTGCAGTTTATACATATACATGTTGCAGTTTATATATATATACAAGTTGCAGTTTATACATACATGTTGCAGTTAAAACATGTACATGTTGCCGTTTATATATATACATGTTGTAGTTAACTGTTTATACATGTTTATTTAAGTTCTAAAGTTGACAATAAAGGACAATTTTCTTTGTTAGCAAACCAATCAAATAGATGTTGATGAACGACCAGAACTAGCATGGTGGAAGGTGAAGAAATGGGCGGTCCACATTTTGTCCAGAGTATTTGAAAGGTATATTTACACCTTTTTCCTTTAGTGAATTGAGTTTCAGTGTGTATGCTATGAATACTGACTGATGATATGGCAGATGTTCTGGGTTTTTTTCAAACCATTGTTCTAATTAACCACTCAATTCTTTATAGATATGGAAGCCCAGGAAACATTACCAAAGAATACACACAATTTTCAGAATGGTACCTGAAATCCTTTTCGGGTATGAAGAATTTGTCGCAGTACTTGTCGGTTTAGTGTTGCGTTTCCTTTATATGTTGGATGTATTTTATACGCACTGTATTTATTGATATTTAAATTTTAGGAGGAATTATCCAGGTGTTGTTTAAAGTGTTGGACCATTACAGACAGAAAACTTACGTGGCCCCAAGAGTTCTTCAACAGGCTATCAACTATCTGAATCAGGGGTGGGTAGCAAAATGAATGATATCAAAGACAGTATGTGGCATGAAATTGATGATTGACTGTAACTGGGTATTCTGTTTGTGAAGATTAGGAATATCAAAATATATATTGAAAAGGGAAAAAAAACAACTCTTTATGTGTTTTGAAGTGTGGTTTTTCATGTTTTGTCTTACCTGACTGTTTGAACCATTCTTTTAGGGTTAGCCATGCTTTCAGTTGGAAGTACATGAAACCACACATGCAGGTAAGATTTATTTATTGAAGCAATATGTTTTTAAGTGACTACATGTATTTAAAGGAACATTACCGCACTTTTTGTTCTGGCAGAGACTCTATTGATCTGTTTAGTTAACTAGTACAAGTGCTAGAATAATTTACTGATCATAACTCCCATTTGGTCTCATGGCCTTGTGGTTTTAAATTCAGTATACAGTTGTATGTATGTAGAACTCGAGTTCAAATCAGTGAACTGGTATTATTAGTCTGAGACTCCCGACAATGAAGTCTGGGTGACTTCAGGTCATCTCTGAATGTCAAGCTATGTGGTGTTTTAATGTAACAAATTTCACAATGGTTGAACTGTACTAGTAGGCTATGTGGTGTTTTTATGTGACAAATTTCACAATGGTTGAACTGTACTAGTAGGCTATGTGGTGTTTTTATGTGACAAATTTCACAATGGTTGAACTGTACTAGTAGGCTATGTGGTGTTTTTATTTACCGTATTTTGCCGAATATAATACGCACTTTTTTTAGAGAATATTTTTGTGCCAGAAAGGGGTGCGTATTATATACCACAATAGGTTTTTGACCTTTTTTTTCCAGATGAAACTCGGCGATTAAGTAGTGTAATATTTCACTCAAAGACCAAGGCTTCCGGATACTGTACGCCTTTTCACGTTCACCTATTTATTAAGTAGAAAATTCGACCTCAAGAAAATTACTACAGAAACGTAAAATTGCAGAAAATGTGATATATATACTTAGGGCTATTCCAGAAATAAATACATGGGGGGGTCGGGAGGCACCTTTTGTATATACCAAGCACCCATAAAAAAAAAAAAAAAAAATTACCCCATGAACCATCAAATTAATAAACTCATTTTACAATGACCCATCTAATAAAAAAAAAACTAACCAGACCCACCACAAAAATATTTTTAAAAATGAAAACGGTACAAATCTCGCGAGGTTTTCGGGACAAACATTCTAGTCAATGATGCGGTAATGCCTGTGCGACATTGTATCACAGTAGTTCTGAAGAAACGATGTCACATCAACAATCAAAGGCATCTATGGCGGGAATGTTGGAAAGATTGGGAGTCCAAACGATGCTATTATCATGAAATGGGTATGGATATGTTTTTCCACGAATCGTTCGTCTTCTAATGGAGCCCGCGCCCGGAGGCCTCTATATCACCATCACACTGACTGATAAATATAACGCATCGGTACCCTCGTATAAATCAACTAAGGTTTGCCTATTTTTATTAGAAAACCGAGTACCTATTGGTTTCAAAATATTCCCAAAATCGAAGCACTGTAAACTGTAATAATCTACAGAACAGAGTTCGCCGCCATCACGTCCAAAGGGACCCTACTAAACGCGCCTCTAATTTGAAGAGTGCCGTAATGGGAAGTTATGCGCTGCAAAGAGCGACAACTCGAATAGTTCTATGTTACTTCCGATTTCGAAAGCAGCATTTCGAAAGCATGTTTTCAATGTTCCCTCCGACGTTTTGTAACCAACACGACAAGAGCGACAATAAAAATATTCTGAAAACTCAACACCCACGTGGCACAAAATAAAACAATAGAAACTACCCACTACCCATAATAAATATTTTTTTAACAGTCCAACGACGGACCAATTAAAATATGAAAAAATACAACCACCCACACAAAAAAATATCGTTTGCCGCCCGACCCCCCCATTTGATCATTTCTGGAACAGCCCTTACAATATCTAAATAATTCAATTATCATGAAACAAACAGCCAATCAAATTGCATTGGATCTGACTATTCATTACATCGCATGCCGCCATTATTGAAAGCATGTGTACACAGTAATGCCTTGACACATGCTAAAATTGTTGGAAAATAATTTTGTCACTTGCTAAAAGTTTGTTTATTGTAAGTTTTATGAATAGGCCTAATTTTTAATGAAATACTTATTTGAATCTTTGAAATAACTATTCTTGCGTAAAAGCATGTGTTTTACGAAGCCATTGTTGTGTACACTGCTTTTGTTAGATACCCCCTCCGGGTAAAGAAATACCTAACAAAAAATTTTTCCACACATTTTAATAGTCATCGTAGTTAACAAGGAGTTGATAATTTGCATCTTTGTACCTACCATGGTGTGTTGATTACAGTAAAATAAGCGATAGTTTAATTGTTTAATTTTATTTTTATAACATCGGCTATTTGATTGATTTTAAGTTTCAACAAAGGAAATATCGAGTCAGTTAAGACTTTAATGCTACAAAATCTCGTGCTTTGCTGAAATGAACAGGCTTGTCCGGGTTGATATTTCCCTGAAGATTCTCATTGAAGATTACCGCGATGTAGACCTCATCTCAAAAAGTTTGCAAATTATTGTGCATTGTTTAGAATTCATTATTTCTGCAAAAATGTTAAGTGAAAATTAACACCAAGTATAAAAATAAAGATTACCGCTTGGTCAAAATTTTTGCTGCGTATTATACACCCGAAGTGGGTTTTTTCACCAACTTTTAGGCTCAAAGTGGGGGGTGCGTATTAAACACCACTGCGTATTATATTCGGCAAAATACGGTAACACAAACTGTATCAGTAGGCTATGTGGTGTTTTTATGTAGGCTTGCTTAAATTTAGGTAGATTGTCCATCTGTTTGTCAATCAGTAGAAGTTGGTAATCTTTCAGAGTTGATGTGCTTACTTCACACAAACATACACGTAACTCTTATAGAGAGCAGATCAGATTGTGGATTGAAATCTGTCCTCCGCCAGTTCCTCTTACATTGCCAAGTGTAATTGTGCAAGGCATCCAGGTTTTTTCAGTTTCTACTACAGTTGAAGTTGGACTAGAATAAAACTTCAAATAAATGATCAGTACTGAAGTGTAATTGTATAACTTGGACTTTCTCATCAGAATATGGGGGTGCCTTTGAAGGCTGTTTTTTATATATATATATATATATATATATATATATATATATATATATATATGAGTGCAGTTTCTGTTACATTTTGTTATGTTCGAAATTGGATTTTCATGAAAGAGAAATGCATATTGGGAGTCCTGTTGATAATAGAAATGAGGAGAGCAGAAAAGCAGACACGTGATTTTTTTTTGGATTTTTTTTTTAAAGCCAACACATGGTAGTATTTAGGTGTAGGTTCTGTACAGTACGTATTTATAATGAAACATTACTGCGCTTTATCTGCTGGCAGATTTGCTTAATCTGCTTAGTTCGTACAAGTGCTAGAACAATTTACTGATCATAACTCCCATTTAGTCTCATGACTTCATGGTTTTAAATTCAGTGTACAGTCTACCAACAATGAAATCTGGGTAACTTTAGTTTGTCACAGTTGTTGACAGGATTTCATTCAAATTTGTGTGCAAAGTTAGACAATGTTTGTGTGCAGATGTGCATGGAAATTTGACATGCTCTTTGCACACATAAAAAACCCTTAAGGTTATGACAATGGATGGTTCAGGAAACTTGTTACTTTGAATCTGATGGCTGTTTGTATTTCAGGGTATAGTGCAGGAAGTGATATTCCCTCTGATGTGTCACAGCGATGAAGATGAGGAACTCTGGAACACTGATCCACAAGAGTATATCAGAATTAAATATGGTAACTACCATTGTTATTGTCCCTGAAAGGAAATCTTGAATTAGATATGGTAATTATCATTGTTATTGTCCCTGAAAGGAAATCTTTAAAGCTTGAAATTGGGGGAAATAGTTAAGTCTGCTCTTGAGCTGAGAAAAGACTATCAGAAGCACACAGTACACCTGGCCTGTCATTTGCTGTGTTTAGTTTTTGTGAATGAATATGTCTGTACTGGATTTGTAGATGTGTTTGAGGATTTCCTGTCACCTGTGATTGCTGCCCAGACTTTGTTTTATTCTGCTGCCTCCAAGCGCAAGGAAGTGTTACAGAAGGCCATGGGATTCTGTATGCAGGTCCTGACTCAGGCCCAAGTCAATCCCAGACAGAAGGACGGAGCCCTTCACATGATTGGAGCTGTTGCAGAGGTCCTTCTCAAGGTGAGTGCACCAGGCTTTATACAGCTGTAGATGAAATGGTAGTCACCTCAACCAGACCTTCACAAATCTTTTCTGGCTTACCACAGTTAAGAATTTAATTGACCAATTTTGACCGATCTTAGCAGAGAGAATTATTTGGAAAGTTTTTTTTTACATGCTTATGTCCTGTCCAATATTCTTGACCGATTTAGGCATGTTAAATTATGATTTCCGGTGCAGCACAACCTGGGGTCTATGAAGAAGTGAGATGTCTATATTTACCAATGAGGACACCAGCATTGCATAAACAGTGCTACCTCGATATATTGCCAACATTTGTTCAAGACGAATTTGGGCAATATAGCGAATTTAGTGAAACGGACAATTTACTGAGCAGTCAAAGAATTTCAAAACCAGAAAGTTATTTGGAGTCCATTCTGTATAAACATTTAAATGATCTTGGGTTGAATTCAACTATTATTAGTAATTAACCTGGCCACCTGCATACCTAATCCGAACTGTCGCACTTCACCGCACAGCTATCAAAGTACAGGTGTGATTCCCGAGGTAATTGGCATTATTATCGAGGGTAAACCCAGGGGTTGAAATAAACTTTTTCTACCACTCCCGAGTTTCTTAAAAACATCATAAAAGAAAAATCTGGATAGAAACGGTTGTTGAAATCGGTCATTTTTGTAAGCATTTGTATGATTCAGAGTGCAAGTTGAAGAAAAGCGAATAGCGCATCACTGTATAAAACGGATACGATATGATCATAGTTTGTAAATCACCACTCGCTAAGATTTTCGAGTGTCCACTATTTTTACTCGCTATTTTTCTTGCAAATTTCGAGCCTTGGTAAACCCTATAAAATTTTACGATTTGTTTGTGATAATCAGTGGCATATGGCATTATGTGGGGTTGGCATTATAACGAGGGTATTAACATGGGAGGAAATCTGTTCGTTAGAATTTTCAGGCAATAAGCGGGTAGGCATTACAACGGGGGGCAATATATCGAGGGAGCACTGTACAGTCAAACATGCTTACAATGAATACGCATATAGTGAATCCACATTTATTGCAAAGTTGCATTCCTTCCCCAATAAGAGATAAATAATGAAATCTTGGTTGGATAGAACGAATTTTGCTTATATTGATTTGATTTTACCTGGCCCTAGGCGTTTGCTACAACCATGGTTTACTGCAGTTGGAAATATCTTTACAGAATTCTTTGGAACAAATGTAAGCTCCACATATAATTTAGTTGGAAGTCTGTTCAAATCATTGTCATTACTTTAGATTGGGTTCAAAAGAAAACATATCTTTACAGAATTCTTTGGAACAAATGTAAGCTCCACATATAATTTAGTTGGAAGTCTGTTCAAATCATTGTCATTACTTTAGATTGGGTTCAAAAGAAAACATATCTTTACAGAATTCTTTGGAACAAATGTAAGCTCCACATATAATTTAGTTGGAAGTCTGTTCAAATCATTGTCATTACTTTAGATTGGGTTCAAAAGAAAACATATCTTTACAGAATTCTTTGGAACAAATGTAAGCTCCACATATAATTTAGTTGGAAGTCTGTTCAAATCATTGTCATTACTTTAGATTGGGTTCAAAAGAAAACATATCTTTACAGAATTCTTTGGAACAAATGTAAGCTCCACATATAATTTAGTTGGAAGTCTGTTCAAATCATTGTCATTACTTTAGATTGGGTTCAAAAGAAAACATTTTATGAAAGATATATTTATCAGTCTTTCCAAGTTAATACAAGTGAGTATTTTGTCCCTTGGTCCCATTATTCAAAGTTGATAGGATACTGCATTTGATAGGCTATTATGAAATTGCTCCAACTATAAACTCTCACTTGAGAGTATTTTGAAAACTTGTCGATGATGAGAACAGTGACTGATGCTGATGATTATATCATGTCAAACACACTCTAATTTTTTCCTGAGTCAGTTTTCAGAATAATAGAAGTATTGACTTTGGAAACTAGTTAATGTAAAATGTAACATTCATATGATATATTGGTGGTAAAATACTTGTGTAAGCTTGCATCTATGGTGGAAAATTTCAGAACAACCAGACTTCTTCCTTGAGTATAAGAAAGCCGAGACAGAACGCGGTGAACAATCCTGGATTGGTTTTTGTTTTAATTCTTGTTTATGTTTATCCGTATTTACAGTTATTTATTTTATTGTTGGAAAAAAATTGGTTCCGAAGTTTTGGGTTGACAATTCTGACACTGTTGGGCGGTTTTGTCAGACATTTGCTTGTTCAATTGTCCTTGTATATCTTTTAACACAATTATTTATTATTTGATATATTTAACATGGAATTTTTTTTAGGCACAAGCAACTTGATATAATTGAAGAGATAAAATTTTATACCATACACAAGCTATGGATAGTATACCACTAAATTTGTGACATTGCTTGTGTATGACAGTTTGTGAATTTAGACAAGAGATTATTTAGGAAATCTGGAGTATTTACATGTACATTGTAGTAGAAGTGAAAGTTTTATTTAACTGAACTCTCAATAATTTGGGACGGGGGCTGGGTCCATTAATTCAGACCTATTGACTATACCACTCTGACACTTCTTTATAGAGAAAGATATATAAAGACCAGGCAGAAATGCTGTTGGCCACACATGTTTTCCCAGAATTCAGCAGTGAACATGGCTTCTTGAGAGCCAGGGTAAGTTTTCATATGTCAGTGAATTCTATATTATTGCATAACAAATCTGTAAATGTGAATAGATTATACCCTTTTGATGTTCATTGACAAACACTACAGATTAGTAAATGTGAATGGATAATTTAACATTACAGGCTGCATGGGTGCTGAAACATTTCTGTGAACTGAAGTTTAAGAATGAACAAAATTTGAAAACGTCTCTGGAAATGGTGCGAAATTGCTTGTGTTCAGACAAGGAACTTCCTGTTCGTGTGGAGGCTGCCGTAGCGCTGCAGGTTCTTCTGGTAGAACAGGAAAAAGGTAACTGTCTAAGTAATACACAGCTGGAAATTGTGTAGAATTTTATCCTGTTTCTTGTTTACTTTCATCCCAAGAAAAGTTCACCTGTCACTTTAGACATACTGGTTTTGCTAAACTTAACATGCATCAAACCATTTTTCAATGCATCGGTGTGAAGACAACCAAACAATTTCCAGCATACAATATTTACTTAAGTTCATTAGATTCATTGCACCAAATCTCGATATGCACCAAATCTTCAACTTATTAAAAGAAAAGAACTTTTAATAACTTAGTTTAGGGTTTAAAGTACAAGTCTGGTTACTGAAAAGGTTCATCAGATCAATAAGATTGCATCAATGTTCTCTGAAGTGTCAATTTGAGCAGAATCTTCATCTGTGGCATAGTTCCTGATCATCGCAGAGGAAATCTGTAATGTTGCATTCTTTTTTCTTTCTTTTTTTACAGCCAAAGACTACATCCAACCCCATGTCAAACCAATTTGTTTAGGTGAGTACTTTTCTTGTTGAAACTGTATGTTAAATTACATTGGTTAAAAGAAGGGTTTTTTTTTAGACGAGTTAAACTTACATTTTATGGTTTTGTTTTAGAACTGTTGAAAGTAATCCGAGAGACGGAGAATGATGACCTAACCAGTGTGATGCAGAGAATAGTGATAACATTTGACAGGGAGGTCACTCCGCTCGCTGTAGAAATGATGACACATTTGGTCAGTGTTATGACAGTGAATTATATGCTTGTTTGCATTGACCTGTTGCTGTTCCTTGTTTATGAATATAGAAATGCATTTAACTGGCATTCTAATGAGTGGAAGCTGCTAAATTTTTAAAGTTATGATTTAAATGGAATACTAGCTTATTAAGTGAATTGACCTAGTCATGCATGTAAGTAATGTAAATACATACAGTATTATATGTACATGTAGAAGTAGGTTCATGTTTTGACACTGGATCATATTGATAATAGGCTCAGACTTTTGCACAAGTGATAGAAGCAGATATGGACAGTTCAGAAGAAAAGGCCATTACTGCACTAGGTATCCTAAATACCATGGAAACCATTCTCAATGTTATGGAAAACCAAAAAGAGGTATATATTACCCTACTATAAATGTTGTTAATTTTGGGGTCTAATTTGCATTGTTTTCATGTTATTGTAAGGAAGATCCAAGAACTAGTAAGTTTTTCTCAAACAATTCACTTTAGGGGGAGGGGGTATGTTTAGTGTTGTCTGTGAGGCATAGCAACATTTAGGAATTACTTGTATGCCTGTAATGCCTGACACCTAAGAACACTTTACATACAGGAGAAAAAACTTCTGATACAGTATTTAGATTATGCACTCCTTGTGTTGGTGGCACTTGATATATACGTGTACCCCATAATTTATGTCTGATTATCCATCTCTCCATATGTTTGTGCAAATTGTGTCTTTTGTAAAAGATACATGTAATGCAATGTAGTTAAAAAAAATAAAAGTAAAAGTACTATCATGGCGATGAGTTAATTGGACTGATCTATGATGGAAACTAGAATTTGATCACACATGAAAATAGTTTGTCAGACACTCTAATTTTTTTCTGAGTCAGTCCAGATTCATTGTTAATGAACACCCCTGTAAGTCCTGAAATCCACTAACTTAATGTGTATTGATTTGTAGATATGATGCCAGGTCTTCATAATTACATCACCATTACATAGAGTCAATTTTCCCCCTGATGTTCATGTTTGATATTTTGCATTTCAGATTTTGACCCAGTTAGAGGGCATCGTGCTGAATGTTATAGGAGTCATATTACAGAAAAATATAATGGGTAAATAAATTCCACACTGCTCCTTGTCATTTGTGTATGATAGATACAAGTAAGAGCCCAAATGTTGGCTGTTTTTAAATACTCTCTAAGTGGTATTGGATTTGTGTATGATAGATACAAGTAAGAGCCCAAATGTTGCTGTTTTTAAATGCTATACAAGTGGTATTTGGTTGAAGGTAAGAAATCGTGCTTTTGACTTGCACCCAGATCTCGTATTTCAAGAAAATTACTATTGTTTATCCTGCAGAACGAGTAATATTTTGCTTTCTGAAGATTTCGTTGTACAATAGAATTGTATCGGTCTTTGCAGTTGTACGTTTGACATCATAACAATGTTAGCCTAAAACATGTTACAATAGAATAGAATGCTTGGCTGAACTGAGGCATGGACTGAATATTACTTTGGTTTATAGGGTCAGTAAGGAATGCCTGACTGAACTGAGGCATGGACTGAATATTACTTTGGGTTATAGGGTCAGTAAGGAATGCTTGGCTGAATTGAGGCATGGACTGAATATTACTTTGGTTTATAGGGGCAATATAAGAGATGATTGTAGAATGAATCCGATAAAATTTACCTGTAAATGTGTTCTGAAAATGCTCTGATTACTAGTATGTAAGCAGAAAGTAGCCCTTATTGCATGCAGTTCTTTGTTAATAACGCTTGATTTGTGAAGATCCACAACAGTGGTTGTTCAAGCAGCCCAGGTTGTAATTCTTGGTGATGTTTGTGTTTTATTTTCAGACTTTTATGAGGAGGTTTTATCCCTGATCTACAGTCTAACGAGTGCTCAGGTGTCTCATCACATGTGGCAAGTGTTTGGAATGTTGTATGAGATGTTTCAGAAGGATGGCATCGACTACTTCACAGGTAACCTAGCAGAATAATTAATTCTGTATGATTACAATAAGAAAGATTAATTCTGTATCATGGCGATGAGTTAATTGGACTGATCTATGATGGAAACTAGAATTTGATCACACATGAAAATAGTTTGTCAGACACTCTAATTTTTTTCTGAGTCAGTCCAGATTCATTGTTAATGAACACCCCTGTAAGTCCTGAAATCCACTAACTTAATGTGTATTGATTTGAAGATATGATGCCAGCTCTTCATAATTACATCACCGTGGACACTCCAGCCTTCCTGTCCAGTCCTGAACATATACAAGTCATATATAACATGTGTAAACAGGTAATATAAAGTCATATAACATGTGTAAACAGGTAATATACCAGTCATATTTAACATGTGTAAACAGGTAATATACAAGTCATATATTACATGTGTAAACAGGTAATATACCAGTCATATATAACATGTGTAAACAGGTCATATACCAGTCATATATAACATGTGTAAACAGGTAATATACAAGTCATATATAACATGTGTAAACAGGTAATATACCAGTCATATATAACATGTGTAAACAGGTAATATACAAGTCATATATAACATGTGTAAACAGGTCATATACCAGTCATATATAACATGTGTAAACAGGTAATATACAAGTCATATATATATATATAACATGTGTAAACAGTTAATATACAAGTCATATATATAACATGTGTAAACAGGTAATTTAACATGTGTAAATAGGTAATATACCAGTCATATATATAACACATGTAAACAGGTAATATACAAGTCATATATAACATGTGTAAACAGGTAATATACCAGTCATATATAACATGTGTAAACAGGTAATTTAACATGTGTAAACAGGTAATATACCAATCATATATAACATGTGTAAACAGGTAATATACAAGTCATATATAACATGTGTAAACAGGTAATATACCAGTCATATATAACATGTGTAAACAGGTCATATACAAGTCATATATAACATGTGTAAACAGGTCATATACCAGTCATATATAACATGTGTAAACAGGTCATATACCAGTCATATATAACATGTGTAAACAGGTCATATACAAGTCATATATAACATGTGTAAACAGGTAATATACCAGTCATATATAACATGTGTAAACAGGTAATATACAAGTCATATATATATATATAACATGTGTAAACAGTTAATATACAAGTCATATATATAACATGTGTAAACAGGTAATTTAACATGTGTAAATAGGTAATATACCAGTCATATATATAACACATGTAAACAGGTAATATACAAGTCATATATAACATGTGTAAACAGGTAATATACCAGTCATATATAACATGTGTAAACAGGTAATTTAACATGTGTAAACAGGTAATATACCAATCATATATAACATGTGTAAACAGGTAATATACAAGTCATATATAACATGTGTAAACAGGTCATATACCAGTCATATATAACATGTGTAAACAGGTCATATACAAGTCATATATAACATGTGTAAACAGGTCATATACCAGTCATATATAACATGTGTAAACAGGTCATATACCAGTCATATATAACATGTGTAAACAGGTCATATACAAGTCATATATAACATGTGTAAACAGGTAATATACCAGTCATATATAACATGTGTAAACAGATCATATACAAGTCATATATAACATGTGTAAACAGGTCATATACCAGTCATATATAACATGTGTAAACAGGTAATATACAAGTCATATATATATATATAACATGTGTAAACAGTTAATATACAAGTCATATATATAACATGTGTAAACAGGTAATTTAACATGTGTAAATAGGTAATATACCAGTCATATATATAACACGTGTAAACAGGTAATGTACCAGTCACATATAACATGTGTAAACAGGGTTTTTTTAACATTCAAAGAATTGGGGATATTTCTCCATTTTGAAGGGGATGTTGTCAAAGTCCAGAATATATTTATATCTTGAAAACCAATAAGCGGATTTGATTTCTGTGTATACAATAAAGTTGTGCTCCTGTCATTTTTAACATTCGAGGAAGTGATGGAAATTGCCATTTTACAGATAGGGTTTTATTTTTTTTCAACTTTAGTGACTTAATCATCTTCTAATTGTTTTAACAATCTGTTCTCTCACAGAGACTACTGCATAAGTTTAGGAGAAGGTATAATTTAATCATCAGTCCATTTGTCTGTCTGTCTGCCCTTCGGAGGCATCCGTCTCTAAATATGATTTTGTTATTAATGTGTCATTCACTGGCTCAGGTATGTTGAATAGTTATCAATAATATTCAGAAATTAGATTATGCATGTCTTATATATTTTGAGTAATGCTCCACTGCAGAATAGATAGTCTTAGAATTACATTAATTGGTCTCAAATTCATGTCAAAGGGGTGTGTTTATTCTTCAATGAGCACAAATTCACTATTTCCCACCATTCGATATGCCCTGCTTTTCGGGTATATTTTGCAGTGTTATTGGGCATTATTTTTTCTGTCCAATCCGACAAACAGAAAGTAAACCCTGTTGAGCAAATTTAGGTGTCTGAATCTGAAACTATAGTTAGTAAAGTTTGAATTCTGTATGGTAATTTCCAAGATTTCTAGTCAGTAATTCATGCACAGTAGCAGAAATGGGAGTTTCTTCTCAGCTTTTCTGAAAGTGTTGTACTAGATTCAGTTGTAACAAGAAGAAACCATTATTCTATCTTTCTTATGAATATTGTGAAGCAAACAACAGTTTTAGCTCATGATGAGTTTAGCATTTATACTTTGAAATATTACAGGTGATTTTGAAATATTTCAGGTGATGTCAGCAGAAATTGGGGAGGATGCTGAGTGCCATGCTGCAAAACTGTTAGAGGTCATCTTGTTACAATGTCATGGTCAAGTGGATCAGGTATGTGATGGTTCCTAGTGAACTGAGAGGTGTGCAAATGAAGAATGTAGTGAAGTGTGGGATAATTTAAAACAAGAGCAGACTTTGAGTGAGGAATTTTTGCGGTGTTGCCCGGCAGTTTCTAATTTGACTCTGACTTTTCTTTTTGTAGGTGGTGCCATCGTTTGTAGATTTAGTGTTACAAAGACTCACTCGTGAAGTTCTGACATCCGAATTACGGACAATGTGTTTACAAGTTGTGATCGCGGCACTGTATTATAACACGCCTCTGTTACTGGACACGTTAAATAAGTTAAATATAGACAATGTCACAGGATCTATACTGGAACAATTCTTAAAACAGTGGCTCCATGATGTGGACTGCTTTCTGGGGTAAGAGATTTTTTGTTTTAGAAAATTGCAGGGGGTTCACTATTGGAGGAAGTTTAGGTTTCTTTGACATTTTTGTTACGAAATGTAAAAATGAATTTGCTTTCTCTTTTTTGTTGGCTGAAAGTACCTTTACACCGAGATCTTGTGCATGTTTGTAATTAGGAGATCGGAAGTTGGATGATGAATATTGCAATATGATGAGGATGATTTTAAATTGTCAATCACTCTAATTTTTTTCTCTGACAACTTCCAGCCATTTTAAATGTTAGATAGTCTGATGTTGGTTTGTTCATTAATAAAACTTGTGTCTTTATTGCAGGTTACATGACAGAAAGATTTGTGTGTTAGGTTTATGTTCTTTAATTAACATGCCTGGAAACCGACCTACTGAAATAAGCAACGTTGGTTCTCAGATCTTACCTGCTTCTCTTGTGTTGTTCCAAGGACTGAAAAGAGCATATGCAAGTGAGTTATCGCAGGGGAGAATAATCAGGCTAGATAGATATTTTTTCTCTCATGCTAATGGAGGTTTAGAACTAGGGTAAAGCATGATTTGTAAAGTTTTGTCGATGTGACGAGATGGTACATTTATAGTTTTAATCATATTTCTGCTACGAAGATCAGTTTTGTAATCTGTATATTGACAGGTAAAGCTCAAGAGGAGAATGAAGACAGTGATGATGAAGATGAGGATGAGGATGATGAAGGCAATGGTAGGTTTAGTCAAGAACAATAGTTATTGATAAACTCTAACCCATATCTCCACGCATTGAGTGTGCTCGGATTTATCTTGAACACTTGCATGTAAATTTTGCGATCACTTTATGATTACCTCTTATATTGTGTGGCTTTAAATGCATGTTTTGCAAGATTACCATCACATTTATCCACAAAGATTGTCAGGAAAAAATGTTTATACTCTGTTTCTTTGTTTATTACTTTATTTGTATGATTTGTGTGTTGAAAAATCTTGGCTGAAGTTCAAAGTTAGATGAGGATGAAACTTACAAGTAATTTAATGACATTTCAAAAGGAATTCCTAGCCTGTGTTTTGTAATCTTTTCAGAGGAACTTGGGAGCTCAGAGGATGAAATAGATGAGGAGGGTGCCCAATACATAGAAAAATTAGAAAAAGCAGTAAGTTTTTAAAGCTTTTCTGAGATGATGAAATATGACTGCAATATCACAGATTTGGTTTAAACTGTGTATATAGAAAGATTAGGAAAGGCAGTAGCTTGTCAAAGCTTCTCTAGAGATGATGAAATATGACTGCAATATCAGACTTGATGTAAACAATATGTGTGCAATTACAGTGATCGCGAAATGTTGAAATGTTTTACAGGACATTCGGTCTGGTAAACACAGGAACATTACCAGACCGAATCACATTTTACCAGACCAAAAAAAAAGTAGTATTATTTTTATATTAAAACATGAAAGACTTTGAGCCTCCTGGTCATTGGATTCTCGTTTTAAAGGTTTACTGGGGACTGCATTACTGTTCCATTTTAATTGGAACACGTTGCCGTTTTTGTATGTTTTTTTTTTTATAAACGGAACTGGAAGTCGAAACATAGCAGTGATATTTTTCTACCCACTGGTACCGGTACCCATTGAATTGGGGAAAATAGCGTCAAAATTGAACAAATTGGGAATTTTCTACCAATGTATAGGCAAATGATTTCAACTAAAAGACAAGAAAACAAGAATTCATCTCTTTACAAACTTTTTTACGGTAATATTTGTTGTTGTGAGACATAAGGAATCATCGTAGCTCAACAAAACACACTGCCATGATATGGACTTCCGATTTAATACCGGAAGTGACCATTTTAGCTAACTCGTACAACGTTTCAGACTAAGAAAATTATGATTTCAGTGGTCTATTTTTCGGCAAGTGAATTAGGAATTTTTAGTCTCAAAATTGGGGGAAATCAACAGTTATATGGGGGGAGGGGGGGGGGGGGGGAATGCTGCGTAGTTTCCGAAATCGTTGCTGCAAAGTCACCAGACATTCGGACTGGAAATATAACGAAGTTTTCCGGACCGAGAGTCAAATTACCGGACATGTCCGTCGGTCCGACAACATTTCGCTTTCACTACAATTAGGGCTATTCCAGCAAAAAATGTAGGGGAGAGGGGTGGACGGCACTTTTTTTTTTTTTTACCCCATCACCAATTCAATTAAATTTCTCTTTGGACCAATCACCCATACAATCGAATTTTACCAGTACACCACTACCCATCTAAATTGATATAAATCTGGACTCCATAATTTTAATACCATGTAATCTGCATTATTTACTGTGCCCAAGCAGCTGTCCGTAACTTGAGTTACATTCATCCAACATAATTTTGAATCAATGACGGTGAAAACAAAAACAGTATAAAAAATTCGAGCATCCAGAGTTTATAAGTCTATCCTACTCTGATGAAGTCACTAGATAATTTCCACGCATAGACAATCTTCGGGTAGTTTATTTTTTTTCTTTAAAAGAAAACCCATAAAAGCCATTTGTTAACATGTATGCACTGAGCGCAACATAGTTTTCAAGGCATTATTTTGTTAAGTCCCTTGATTGTCGATTTGAGTTGTGTGTGTGATCAACAAGTTATTACCTCTAAATATGTCTTGCGAATCAATATTCCATGCTCTTGGGTCATTCTCGTTTTCCATGGCTATGTGCCGGTACCTCGAATTACCGAAATGCCCGTGATTTACCGAAATGCCCCATAAAACTACCGAAATGCCCCTTCCAACGTATAAATTAGAGCATATTTAGTTTATATATTTTCAATTTTGATAAGAAAATGCCAAATTGTGGTTGTAAATATAGAAAATTGTGTTCAATTCTCACATTAGTGATATTTCAAAGAACGATAACTCTAGCAAAAATCTTGTAACCTCTGTGCTGATCTGAGGAGCTATCACCGAAGTTTTAGAATTATTCTTTGTTAATTTTGTTCACTGTTTTATGAGAACTATAATTCTTTGAATAAGAGATAAATAGTTGCCAAAAATTTATCTGAGTTAATAATATCAAATACGTAAAATGTCCTGTTTCCTCTATTCATTGTTTCTTCTAACAATGAATGAAAAAGCATAAATATTCGTATTAATTTTATTTCATTTAATGTTTTCAATACATGTATATACATGTAACATTAGTGATGGGCAATTGGGGGAAAATAATTAATCGGATGCACCTTTTCGATTTTGATTAATCGAAAAATAATCGAATTTTATTCATTTCAAGATTATGGCATAAATATATTAAATTTACTTTATTTTTTACCCCAAATGTTAAGTTAATTAGAATAAAATCATAAGATTGATTGATTGTATCTTGTTTAACATCTCTCTCGGGAATTTTTCACTCATATCAAGACGTCTAAAATCATTAGAAATTTAAAGTTAATAATCCCATACTTTCGATTTTGTTTTCCCGGGATAGGGATATCTCTCTCGATTTTTATTGTTTTCTTATGGGATCCGGTATAGAATAGAGCCTCAATACCCCTTGCTTGTTGTAAGAGGTAAAATCCAACGCCCCAGGCCGTGTCACAGCCGGTGTGGCTCGATAAAGATCCCTCCCTGCTCAAAGACTGTAAGCGCCGAGCATAGGCCTAAATTTTGCAGCCCTTCACCAGCAATGGTGATGTCTCCATATAAGTGAAAGATTCTCAAGAGGGACATTAAAACAATATTCAATTTTATCGGATGATTCAGCTTCGTCAGCCATTTTGGATTTTAGTTAAGTCGCGGCAGGAATATTCGCATTATTAAAAAAAGATACCGACGTCAGCCATTTTCAATTTTTGAAAAATGGCAATCGATTATTCACATCGTTTGAACTACATCGACCGACAATCGGGAAGCATGCAAACTATTTTTCTATTTAACTAAAGAATTATAGTTCTCATACAGCAGTGAACAAAATTATCAAAGAATAATTCAAACAAGTATTATAGGGGGGGGGATACGAGAATTATAGGGAGAAAAACTTCGGTGAAGCACAGAGGTTGCAAGATTTTGCTAGAGTTATCGTTCTTTGAAATATCGCTAATGCGAGAATTGAACACAATTTTCTATATTTACAACCACAATTTGGCATTTTCTTATCAAATTTAAACATATATAAACTAAATATGCTCTAATTTATGCGTTGGAAGGGGCATTTCGGTAGTTTTATGGGGCATTTCGGTAATTTCTGTGGGTAATTCGGGGTACCTGCCATGTGCTCTGGTATTCTTTCGAAACGCTCGGGACTTTACGTTAGCGATAAGGTTACATCGAGCGGGAAGCATGCAAAGTTTTCGGGTGTCAACGTATCCGCCTTCAATTCGCAAAAAGTAAACAAATTGCCGATTTCAAACTGGACTAAAAATCACGTTCAAATCGCTTTCCACATGAAAAAAAGCGATCACGCTTTATATTTTTTAAAATTGATTGTACAACCACCCATACAATTCAATTCTTTGGAACCACAACTACCCATACAAATGTATTTACACCCACCACCCACAGAAAAAAAGATAAGGTGCCGTCCAACCCTCCCGTACATTTTTTGCTGGAATAGCCCTTAAGTGAAAAGAAGTATTGATATTTTGAATTGTTATCTCTAGTAAAGGCAGTGCATGGTAGGCTTGTTGAATGATTTGGCTGATTTTGCGCTTTGTTAGGCAAATAATGAAGATGACGACAGTGATGGGGAGTACACAGATGACGGAACGGAAGAGACCGCGCTGGAGAGTTATCAGACTCCACTGGACGAGGATACCTGCGCTGTAGACGAGTACATGATCTTCAAAACTGTTGTACAAAGTAAGCATGATTAGCTAAAGTCGTCAAAATTATCCAAAGATAGGGCATGGCTGTGGTTAAGTATGTGCCCACATGGTTGTATGTGACTGTGGTTAAGTATGTGCCCACATGGTTGTATGTGACTGTGGTTAAGTATGTGCCCACATGGTTGTATGTGACTGTGGTTAAGTATGTGCCCACATGGTTGTGGATACTGATATTTTTAATGGTTGTTGAAAAAAGATTCGGGCTATTTTTATGGTTGACTTGTTTCTATATTGTGGTTTTATTCTAGCCCTCCAGACCAGTGACCCAAACTGGTACAACTCCTTGATCAGTCAGTTGACAGAGGAACAAAGAAAGGAAGTAGAGGAAGTGTTCAAGCTGGCCGATCAGAGGAGTGCAGCAGCAGGTTAGTAGCTCTATAGGTTATATTTGTCATCTGTGGAAGGATGGCACGAGTAAAGAAAAAGATTTTACTTGGGTATTGTACATTTTAAAGCAAAGAAATGAATTTTGAAGATTTTCGAAGTCTTTAATTGGGTGAACTTATTCAAATTTATGTTCAGTATGTAGCTGCATTTGATGTTAAGGCAGTAATTTTCCTGCTGTTAGTTATTTTGTCAGATACTGTAGATATATATGTATCTGGTCTTTCAGAGTCCAGGAAGATTGAAGAAAGGGGTGGATATGTATTTCATCAGACGAGTGTGCCAGCAAGTTTCGAATTTGGATCTTAACCATGGTTTAATTACAACAGTGTAACTCCTGGTACATATCTCCCAATATGTGATGAAGATTTTAAAGCCAGTGTTACAGGCACGCTTTCTGAAATTGAAGGCAAAATGTGTTGAATTTTTCAGGAATTGTTGTCTGTAGTGAAATTCAACTAAAGTATTCTCTTACTTTAGTTTTAAATTTCTTTGCATGTGTTTTTGATTCAAACTTTCATGCCATTTTCCGTTCATGAAAAAGCTTTTTGTGAAATGCATCCTTGTGATGTGAACTTCAGTTTTAAACTGAGAAAAACGGGTTGTTTTCATCTGCTTCATATTCTGTCTGCTATTTGAGGAGTGCTAAAGTGTTTCCCTGACTGAAATAGTGCCGAGTTATTATTTATACGTCTACTACTGGACTAACACATCACCAAGAAAATCAGAGACAGAAGATAAAACTACCAAGATAACCTTTCCATTTATGTGTATATTTATAACTGTAAATTATAAAGAACTTGTATAGTAATTTAAATACTGAACAGAGATTTCCCTTTACATTATGGCTTGTATTGGCAAAAATTATGTTGGTTTTTTTTTGTTGATGCTATATAGATCCAGGAAAAAGTTTTGTTCTATCATGACAACAGTGTTATGTGTGTGTTAGAGACTGGAGATGTAAAGAAATAATGTGCGTGTATGTGCAGTTCCTCTGTGTATGTTCAACAACAAATAAAACCACTGAGAAGTTCACAGAAAGAGATTCAGTATGTTATAACCAATTCTATGTATTGTCCGTCTTGTTTTGTTTTATTTTTGTTCCATAATTTGTTACAGCATTCCAAGAGTTCTCTATAATACTGCACATAAATACAGATGGAATTGTTCCATATCGAGAAAATCTACTAAAAATTATTGATTCAGCATCCTTCTCTGTAGTTTAAACTAATCTTTGTTGTACATGTAGAAATTGAACAGAAGTTATGATAATTTCTGATTTATAAGATTTTGCCAAAAATAAGGTAGATGTGATTATAATGTGTACATATAGGCAGTAGCTCAAATTATTTTGTGTAAGTATTAATGCATAATAGTGTTGTAGGAAGGAAAAAAATAAGATTGGAAATCAAAAAAATATGTCCCAACATATGTAGCTACAATTTGTGGATTCAATTTCAGATGCAGTCTTACAGAGTGTGAAACAAAACCTAGTGAATTAAACCTGTGGTACATGTGTAATGTTTATTTCCAGTATTTTCTTGTATTTGCTCATAATAACAACATAAAGAGTAAACCTTCCCACAGCACTGAATATGCTGATTGTGCAATATATATGTGTGTGTGCGAGGGTCGTGTGCTTACTCCAAAAAACTAACAAAGTATAACCTATTAGCCTTCTACCGTGTTCTAGTCTTAAGTGTTATCAAACAAGCTGTTGGAAAACTGCTGTCATTAAATTTATACTATAAGCTTTTTACGCCATGATGTGGCTTGTCCTTTTGTGGGAATTTAGTTTGTTCAAAATCAGTAGCCAGAAGCTGTCAAATTCATTGTAATTGACAAGAAAATGGCAAATTTAGTGTTCTTAGATTATCCTTTTTTGGTTGCAAATGTGATTGGAGTTATTGAGAACACCAGTCCACACGCGAGATATGGAAAGGTGGACCATGGTACCCATTCAATCCAAATGTATTACCTAAAAAGAAATAGTTGGAAAGGCAAGCAAATACAGTGAAAGAAATCCTTTACAGATTGTTTTGTGTTATCTTTAGATCTGTTTGTTGCACAGATTGTGAAGTGAAACAAGTAATAAATGGCTTTTTGTATGGTTAGTATGAACTCCTAAGCTGTAAAAGTAGTCAACACATTTTTAATTGTTGATGTAACCACAGGCACTCGACGTTTTAAATATCTATAATTAAAAAAATTGTCTTCCTGTAAACATAATATTATGTTTACGGGAAGACAATTTTTTTTTTATTATAGATATTTAAAACGTCGAGTGCCTGTGGATGTAACATGCTTCTCACCTGCACGTTGGCTCTGACATTTGCTATTGTTTTTGCATTTTTAAATTTTTTTTTTTTTTTTTTAAATTAAGGAATTTCTTTTAGTGAAGGTAAATTTAGTTTGCTTATTGTGTTGACTGGAATCTATGTAAGGTGATCCGTTGTTTAGCACACTAATGGAATACGGTATGTCTAACGTACAGGTCTGCATTTTATTACAAAATTGTATTTAAAACAAAAATTCATATTGGAGATAGTGTAAAAATGCTATATTTTTAGATATTTAGATTTCATGAGGCAAAATTATTTATCATGTTTCACATAAATTCATGTTCAATAAATCTTGACTGAAAAATGAAATGTGTTGGATTTTTAGGCTTCCGACAAAATTCTCAGGCAGGCATATAGTTGCTGTCATGTCTGTCCGTCCAAGCTCATCTCTCCTAGACCTTTCATCAGAAATTGGATTGTTCCTTTAGGACTTCTGGATCAAGGTCTCTCGCGGTCATTTTGGAAAGGTCAAGATGTTCAACAAAAAAGTTTATTTCAACAGCTTTTAGCCCACATGAGTAAACTTCGGTAACCTATTGCAATTGGTCTGCATCTGTCGTCTGTCACCATTTGAACATTTTTATACGCTCTTCATTAGACGGGACGTATTACATGTATGTTATGGCACTGGCTGTCTATCCCAGATCTTGTTTTCCAGACTTTTCCCTTACGAATGCATCTACAACTTTGAAATTTGGTCACAAAATCTCCCTCAAGAATTGAACAGCTGTAAGAGTGAGTTTGCATTTCAGCTGGATTGGTCCATTCTTTTTTTTTCCGGACTTTTTATGCCCCCGAGGAGGGGGGGGGGGACATATTGTTTTTGTCCTGTCTCATTCTGTCTGAAACTTTAACCTTGCTAATAACTTGAACAGTAAGTGATAGAGCTTTGATATTTCACATGAGTATTCCTTGTGACAAGACCTTTCCGTGGGTACCAACATTTTTGACCCCTTGACCTTGGAGTTTGACCTACTTTTTGAACCTTGCTAATAACTTTTGAACAATAAGTGATAGATTTGATATTTCACATGAGTGTTCCTTGTGACAAGACCTTTCCGTTGGTATTAAACCTTTTCACTTTGACATTTAACTTTTAATTTTTTTTTACATTGGTCATAACTTCTAAATGGTAAATATTAGAGCTTTCATATTATACATGAGCATTTCTTTTGACAAGATCTTTCTACTGGTACCAAGATATTTGCCCTTGGCCATTATCGGGGGCATTTGTGTTTCACAAACACATCTTGTTTTCATTACAGATGTTGCCCTGAAATTTACGCATTAGCTTCCTTTCAGAGAAAAACCGAGTTCAGTTTGCATTTCAGCTTGACTGGTCCATCCGTCTGTGACTTACATTAGGACTAAAAGTAGGTGAAACAGTGTCTGGGCTTTTTTTTTTTGTTCATTATGGATACAGATATTGCACTGAAATTTAGTCAAAGGATTTCTCTTCGAGGGATACAAGGTCAGTTTGCATTTCAGCTGGATTGGTCCATCCTTGACCTACTTTTCACCTTAAAACTAGGTCAAACAGTTTTCCGGTCTTATTATGGATACAGATATTGCCCTGATATTTAGTCAAAGGCTTCCTCTCGGAGGAATACAAAATCAGTTTGCATTTCAGCTGGATTGGTCCATCCATGACCTACTTTTGGGGGGAAATAGTTTTTTTGTTTTTTTTTTTTTTCATTACGGATACTGATATTTAGTCAAAGGCTTCCTCTCGGAGGAAGACAAGTGCTGTTAACATTTCAGCTGGATTGGCGCACTATGACCTACAGTATTTTAGGGGTAGAAGTAGGTCAAAGTTTTCCAGATTTGTTTTAGTATTGCTCTGAAATTTAGTCGCAACCTCCCTTATAGAGAAATGCATAATCGGTTCACATTTAACTTGCTAGTAATTGGTGCACCATGACCTACTTTAAGGCTAAAAGTAGATAAAATGGTTTCCTCGACTTTTTATCATCTCTTACATTTTGTCACAACCTCACTCTTGGTGGAATACATAATCAGTTTACATGTCAGATGGATTGGTGCACCATGACTCACTATAACAGGTTGGGAACACTTCCCCATTAGCGAGATATGCTCGCCAAAACGTGATTATCCCTCTCTAGCGAGAGTAAATATATCCCTACAACCGAGAAAAACACCCATGGAAAATATCTCTTCGTGTTTCACGTGAAAAGAAGAAAATGTGTTATACTTCTGCAAATATATTAATCAAAACAAAAACACTCACGATGTGTATTGGATTTCAGACTGCTTCTCTCTTACGCAGCAACTTTGATATGAAATTTCTTCACTATGTTGTCAATTTCATAGAAATTCGCTTCACGTTGAGTACGTGTCGCACTTATTCAGCGTTGCACGGGATTTGCCATACGCCAAAACACCTGTTTATGGTAATGTTTATTTCTCGCTAGAGAGGGATAATCGCGTTTTAGCGAGAATATCTCGCTATAGGGGAAGTCTTCCCAACCTGTATAAGGCTTTTCTATTCAGAATGTGTGTTGTATCAATTCAGAGTACACAAAATGCTTCCAGGTTCAATTTCACTGTCCAACGGTCGTATATTGCACCGTTTGCGGTACTCTTGATAACTTTACAAATTTGGGTAAGAAGCATCTTGTGGACATATTGGAAATGTGTGACTCTTGCACCTATGGGGGCGAGACAAATGTTGAATCTTTTTTTACAACCACAATTGTAAGAAAAAGTAAATGCATAGTGATGTAGAGCAGGAAGGCCTCTACGAAAATTGTTAATTTCATGATCCCCGCGGTAGAGGTTTTGACTCCAGGGTGGGGCCAAAGTTGGAATATATAGTATATACATGTAAAACATTTAAATAATATCTTCTTTAGTGTTATTAATACGAATTAGATACAGTGGTCCCTCGATATATTGCCAACTTTTGTTCAAGATTTAATTTGTATGGTGTCCGGATAGCCAACAAGCAACGCACCTTCGCGCTCTCACGCCAACAAGCAACGCGCTTTCGCGCCGTCACGCCAACAAGCAACGCGCCTTCGCGCCAACACAACTTTTCACAACTCGCCTTCGCGCAGTCACGCTAACGCAACTTTACACATCTCGCGCTTGTCTGCGCGAAGGTGAATTGTGTAAATTTGTGTTAGCGTGATACGACTAATTTTGACCCATCCTAGAGTCAAAACCCTGGGTTGTAAAATTACCATTTTTTGTACACCCTTTTCTGCTATTCATAAGTATGCATTTAGATTTTATACAGTATCAGTCAACATACAAATAAATACTGTATACTAAGTTTGGCCCAACCCTGGGGTCAGAACCCCTACCCCGGGTATCATCAAATTTATAATTTTGGTAAAGGACTACCTGCTCTTTCTAAATATCCATTTAGTTTCAATTTAGTATCAATAAGACTAAAGAAGATATTATTTAAGTGTTGTACACATAAACACTATATAGTAAGTTTGGCCCCGCCCTGGGGTCAGAACCCCTACCCCGGGGATCATGAAATTTACAATTTTGGTAGAGGCTTTCCTGCTCTACATCACTATGCATTTGGTTTTTCTTAAACATGTGTGGTTGTAGAGAATAAGATTTTTGAAAATTTGTCAATTTTGGGCAGTTTTTGCCCCACCCTTAAGGCCCCAGGAGTGCAGGATTCCTGAAATTTACAATTTATATCCCCCTTATCCCAAAGATGCTTCATACCAAATTTAAAAAGAATCGGAATGATAGTTATCAAGAAGAAGTTAAAAATGTCTATTCACACATTTAATAACTGACCATTTTGGCCCCACCCTGATACCAAAACCCCTACCCCTGGGATCATCAAATTCATAATTTGGTAAAGGAGAACCTGTTCTTTCTAAATATCTATTTAGTTTCAATTTAGTATCACTAGCAGTAAAGAAGATGTTATTTAAGTATTTTACACCTAAACACTATATACCAAGTTTGGCCCCACCCTGGAGTCAGAACCCCTACCCCGGGATCATGAAATTTACAATTTTGGTAGAAGCCTTCCTGCTCTACATCACTATGCATTTAGTTTTTCTTACACGTGTGCGGTTCTTGAGAAGATTTTTTTGAAAATTGGTCAATTTTGGACAGTTTTTGCCCCACCCATAGGGCCCCAGGGGTGCCGGAGTCCTGGAATTTACAATTTATATCCCTCTTGTCCCAAAGATGCTTCATGCCAAATATGAAAAGAATTGGACTAGTAGTTATTAAGAAGTAAAAAATGTTCAAATGTTAACGCACGACGTCGGACGACAACCATGCAACTGCAATAGTTCACCTGAGTAAGAACCACTGAGCCAGAAGAGCTGAAATTTACATAAAAACTTCCTGACATAGTGCAGATTCAAGTTTGCACGAATCTTGGCCCCCGGAGTAGGTTAGGACCACAATAGGGGATCAAAGTTTTACATAGAAATATATAGGGAAAATCTTTAAACATCTTCAAAAGAACCACCGAGCCAGAAGAGTTGATATTTACATGAAAGCTTTCTGACATAGTGCAGATTCAAGTTTGTTCAAATCATGGCCTCCAGGGTTAGGTTGGAGCCACAATAGCGACTAAGGTTTTACATGCAAATATATAGTCTTCAGATATGGGCCAAGGTGACCCAGGTGAGCGATGTGGCCATGGGCCTCTTATTTAATGTTTAGATTGCTTAACTAAGGTATTTCTAATAGTTAGCAAAAATTTGAATATCAGTTGTCAAGGTACATAAGAGATGCAGAGCTCACAATTACTTAATTGTTATGTAATTAAGGTTCGTGCCTTGTTTTTGTTTACATGTTAAATATACAAGTAAAAGTTCGTTTCAAGCAGATTTTTTTCAATTCACAAGTTAATTCTGAATACAATTAAATAGTTTCTAGTAAATAGTTTCTATAGTGTTTGGCACATCTCAATTTTCTTTTAAACATGTTATTTTCTATTAGGCCATCTATATGTACACAAAAACATGGCACGAGCCTTGTTTACAATTCAAAGAATAGCGAGTGCTGTATCTGACGCTTGTAACTCAACAACTAGTATTCAAATTTAGAATTTGAAAATTTTCAACTCAAATTCTGTCCATGCCCCTTTAGAGAACACATCTTGGTTTCATACTATTTAGCCAAGTGAGCTTTTCTGATCACCCGTTCATACTTTCGATTTCTCCAGAACCACTGGGCCAATTTCAATTAAACTTGGTTAAAATCATCCTTGATTGAAGGGGATTCAAGTTTGTTCAACTGAAGGATCATGCCCTCTTCAAAGGAGAGATAATCACAAGAGGCCCATGGGCAACATCGCTCACCTGAGTCACCTTGGCCCATATTTAAAGATTTTCCCTATATACATTCGCATGCAAAACTTTGATCCCTGTTATGGCCCCAATCTACCCCCAGGGGCCATGATTTTAACAAACTTGAATCTGCACTATTGAAAATGTAGGCAGGAATCCAGAGTTAGTGCGTAGTTCTTCCTTACTTCAACATTTTTATCATATATCGCACAATTAAGTAACAGGCAATTGACTTTAGGACCAAGGTCATTTTGCAAATGTTAAGGTCACTCAGAACATGCCTTGTGGATGTATATAGTATGAAAGGTGAAGATAACGAACAGTGATCAATGCAAGGTGAAGATAACGAACAGTGATCAATCTCATAACTCCTACAAGCAATACAAAATAGATAGTTGGGCAAACACGGACCTCTGGACACACCAGAGGTGGGATCAGGTGCCTAGGAGGAGTAAGCATCCCCTGTTGACCGGTCACACCCGCCGTGAGCCCTATATCCTGATCAGGTAAACGGAGTTATCCGCAGTCAAAATCAGTGTGCCAAGAACGGCTTAACAATCGGTATGAAACACGTCAGACAGCATTTGTGAGGTTGTATTGACGAACTAGATCGTTATAACGACCATAGAATTTGCGAAATGCTGACTTCAATCGAGACTGTTGAAATCCCTGTACCATTAACTTGTTTGTCAGTAGCTTACCTCGATTTAAAAACTTACTATACCCAGAACAAGCTCTTGCATATCGAATCAGTTGAGATATATAAACACCATATGCAGGTGATAATGGAATATATTGCTACAGAAACATGGGAAGTTGACGATGGAGAAGCTGAAATCATCCCGTTTGTCATACAGTTGAGTTGTCAGTTTGCCATTAATGTCTACTTTCAATAAAATATCGAAGTATGAAGCAGAAGTGGACGACTTTGTGGTGTCTTTTGTTTCAAGCTCACAGGGATATATTGAATCGACATATGAATGAAAGTTATTGTTAATAGACAAAACGTCGATATATCTAAATGTCGAATTGAAGGTCACAGCAAGAGATTTTTTCTTCTCACGTAGAAGTTTTTGAATAAATTCTGCTTCATATGAATATAGATAAGTCAGCTAACAAAGGAGCACAATTCGTGCCCATGGGAATTCCAACAGGCTGTTGGAAGACCTGATCACCAAATACCACGAAGATATAGTCAAAGAGGAACTCTGGCATATTTTTTATTTCAACTTCAGAGTACTTGTGCATGGAATCAGAGTGGTGTTTAACAAAGTAATTTTTGGATGACTGATCACTAGATGTGAATATTTCTGTTTTCCATTTTTGTTAAAGAAGCAATTGTCTATGACGTCAAAAAGTCTACCAGTAGTCTTTAATTTATCGTGAGGAATGGTTGTGTAAAAGTTCTTAAGAATATTTTAGAATCCAGAATGATTTGATTAACACCACTTCTTGAATATGTAGTCGCACAGTAAGTTTGAAGTTTCTCCTCCACAGCTGTTAATATTCTTGGTAGAGCACTTACTGGATCCAGCAATGTATCTTTGTAAGGGTTTTTGTGTAGTTTAGGAATCCAGTATAGGTACGGTAACTCATTTTCATTTGATCCATTGACTGGGATTTAAATGTGTCTAAAACTGAAGCATGGTTTTGAAGAATTTCATATTTTGAAAGGGCAGTTGGAGTATAAGTACGATTACCAAAAGTGGAATTAATGCCAAGTTCGTTTAAAATACAGTTGTAATAATGAGCCTTACAAACAAAGACAATGTTGTTACAAGCTTTGTCAGCTGGAACCAAAACATATTTCTCATGTTACCTATCTAATTCTTTTATCACTTCTGGTTTACTAAACACAGAAGGATAGATGGTACGTACTTTTGTTTTAATATGTCTAATACAGGATTTTAATATTCCTCTTATGCTTTTAACCATTCTGACAATGTATCAAGTTCTTCTTTTTCATATTTAGCCCATCGTCTGGCATAATCTTTGACAGAATTCATAATAGAGGTGAAGTTCTGTCGCCAATTGAAAGACCGAGGTTCTCTGTATTTCGGACCTTTTATAATAAATGATTTGAGGTCCTCATTTTTCAACTATATCAACATCACCAGTAATGACATGTCCAGCTGGACTATAGTTGAAAGAAGATAAAGAACAAGAACATGGAGGTGGATTACGTATAAGATGGTATATATCTAAGCACTGCAAAGTTTGTTTATAATTAAAAGTTTGAATGCAATAGTAGAAGTATAGCTGTAGGAAATTCAGGGTGTAGACTTGAACTTGAAATAAGTTGGAATACACAACTGAACCCTTTTATGATAAAGAATGTTGCTTATGTTGACGGCATCTATTCCTTTGTTTGTAAATTTGAGCTGAAGTGGAAAAACCCACTCCATTTAAATTATAATTTTGTAACTTTTAAAACAAGCAGAAGTCTGTAAGATATATTTAATAGTCATCTTCATCGCTTGAACAATCTTCTGACGTTTTATCAAATCCGAAAACAGTTTTATTGGTAGGTCTGACTTCTGGAACTTCAATTATACCTACAATACATAGACATGTTAACATGAGTAACAGAAGTTTACAACTGCCTATGGATATTTAAAACTACAGTTCACACAGAATCCTGACAATATGAAATGATAAAATGTTGAGATCAATTTAAGTTCAATGAAAATATCAAAAATTTAATTATTTTCAATGAGAACAAATCTGCGGAGTTGTGAAACTGCAGACTAAACTAAAAACATAAATCCAGAGTTATGACAAAACTACGTCGACTTTATAACACGTACACTCTACTTTCTGAAAAGGTTCGTTCATGTGTACCTGATTTTCCAAGTCGTTTTTCTAACACTGAGGTAGGAAAGTTGTCTGTGTCTCCAAGCTCTTCAAAACCAACTATCCTAAACAAAAACAAAAAAAAACACAGATCAAACAAAAATCATGTATACTGATTTCATCACTCAAGAAAACAATGAAAATTTGCATTCAACAAAAATTAATGAAACCAGATGAACAGTATTCACATTTTTGTATAAATATTGTCAGAACAATTCTGAATAGCTAAACTAGATATCATGATTATGGCCAAGCATCACAAGAGGTCCCTGAACTTGGCATTATTTTCATAAAGGAGAATCCAACCTGATCTGTAACCCATTGATGTAAGTTCATATATAAATTTTCATTTCACTAGTTGCAAGTCTGGAAAACTATAAAGTCCCTGAAAGTTACTAAGCTCAAAGTCCATAACGCAAACAAAGCTCAAACTAGACCTACTACCCATTGATAAGTTAATGTATAAATTTTCAATTCAATAGATGTGTAGCGGTCAGTCGGGTTTGATCGCCGGTGGCTAAATAGCTCAGTTGGTAGAACACCTGACTAGAAATTCATGTTTGGGTTCGAATCCCAGTCTGGTCCATTGCATTTTCTCCCTCCCTGTTACGTTTGGTGCCATTGACCATCTCTGTCCTGTCCTGTCCTGCATGGGGCAAAAAAATCTGGGTCGTATGTCTTCAAGGATGAAGACAATTTAAGGAGGAAGGAATGTAGCGGTCAGACAGGTTCAATTGCCAGACGCCAGAGAGCTAAGGTGGTACGTAGAACATGGGCTGATATATAGTGACTAGAAATTCAGGGGGCCCAGGTTAGAATCCTGGTCTACTCCATTGCATTTTCTCCCTTCCTGTTACAGATGCATGGATAGCCGAAAAAAGTCCACAAAACATTTGCATGGATGCATGCACACAGGCTGGTCACCACAGCTACAGCACCTGCCTATTGCAAGGCCCTTAAGGAGGTATGCTACGTACACCAGAGAAATTTAAATTTACTTCATTTAGTCAAAAAATGACGTTTTAGTAGAAAGAAATCATGCTAGACCCAAACCCGCGACCTACAGTTCAGCAGTTGACGTACTAACCAACTGACGTACTCAGCTAGGAGATATTTTTTTTAATGAATGAATAGACAAATATTGCTGATATATTAATATTTTCATCCATGATTTTATAGGAAGTCATCCATTATGACAATGTAGAGTACCTCCTTAATTATCATTGCATATTAAAAGAGGTATTATATGGTGAATTAATTAAAACACGACTGATAGACAAAGCTCATTGTTTCAACTGGGCATAAAACTAAAAACTATAATATCACATTTTGAAATAGAATATACATGTAATACCTGTCTACAACAACTCCATTTTTGAAACACAACACTGCAGGTAACACTCGAATCTTGAGCTTTTCTACAAAATACTTTGCTTTATCCACATTTATCTTGGCAAATTTTGTCTCAAAGTACTTCTTTGTCAATGCCTGAAAAAATAAATAAATATACAATTACATGTTAATACTTTTAAGTATATTCTGAAAAAATTACATCTTAATGAAAACAAGAGGTTTAGTACAACTTATGCCACAAACTTACCTTCACCTGAGTCACATTGCTTTAATGAAAAGTAAATGAATCATAACTATGTTGTTCTTGATAATAAAATTCTGAATTCCGTACTCAAAAGGAAATATCCAAACCCAATATTATATAGGTATACCCTGGCCCCAGGGGGGCATTGTTTGAATAAGTTTATACACAAACAGTAAATATGAAATGACAAACTGTATAGTTTCATGTTGAGATTATTTCTAAATCTTCCAATGTTATAACCCCCACCCCCCAACCCCCCCATGTAACAGTGGTTTCATGAACCCCATGGTTCAAACAAACTTAACACTACCATGTGTATTTTCAAAGTTATATGACTTCAGTGCAGCAGTGTTTCTTGAGGATATTTTGTAAATGATATCACATCTTGTTTCACATATTACCTCTAAGTGTGTGTCCATTATTGCACAACTCCTGAAATCTTCATGAAAAAAGTGGATGACACACCTCTCTTCTTGTGTAGTTAAATCTAGAAATCCCTTCTCCACTGGGATCTCTCTGAAATTTTCACCATTTCCTTCTTTTAATTTATTAAACAATATTTTATTATGCATAAAACATAAATGGATTAGACAACAGGTATTGCCTATATAAGCCTTCTCCATTGGTTAATATTAAGCATAATACATGCGCCTTATGAAAGAGTTTATTAAACTGCACACTGACATCTAGATAAAATCTTTGACTGACAAAACATAACTCATGTCTGTATTCAATCAGTGCAGATATATACAGTACACTTGTGTAGATTTAAAGTGAAGGTCAGCTGACATCTGCACCACAATTGCACACTGAGGAAAGATGCGTGACTACAAACGATGGTTACATCAATTTTAATTGCATGGGATTAAATGAACACACATACACTACACACAAATAAATAACTTTAGGGAATGAAATTATGATATTTTAATCTTATTTCATTCCCTCATCTTTAGATAGTGCATGTTCTGAAAATTAATTATCATGGTTGATTCGGTCCAATGGTATAGAGTATAATTGTTAATCTTTTAATTATAGAACAAATCGTGTCGGAATCATAAATCATAATATTCAATTCTAGGTGATGAATATATCTATTATAACCTTTAACATTCACTTTTAGTGCATTTAAATGTATCCATGTAAACTAAGCCTTTCTGGGCCCCTGTAAAACTCTAAATTTGAAAGCTTATTAATTTAAAAGATGACTAAATCTGTTTTTTCCTACAGAACATGCCCAAAACAGTTCACATAGTTTGTCTGATATCTGACATAAATACAGTTCACATAGTTTGTCTGATATCTGACATATAAATACAGTTCACATAGTTTGTCTGATATCTGTCATATACACAGTTCACATAGCTTGTCTGATATCTGGTGTATATACAGTTCACATAGCTTGTCTGATATCTGGTGTATATACAGTTCACATAGTTTGTCTGATATCTGGTGTATACACAGTTCACATAGCTTGTCTGATATCTGGTGTATACACAGTTCACATAGTTTGTCTGATATCTGGTGTATACACAGTTCACATAGTTTGTCTGATATCTGGTGTATACACAGTTCACATAGTTTGTCTGATATCTGGTGTATACACAGTTCACATAGTTTGTCTGATATCTGGTGTATACACAGTTCACATAGTTTGTCTGATATCTGGTGTATACACAGTTCACATAGTTTGTCTGATATCTGGTGTATACACAGTTCACATAGTTTGTCTGATATCTGGTGTATACACAGTTCACATAGTTTTTCTGATATCTGGTGTATACACAGTTCACATAGCTTGTCTGATATCTGGTGTATACACAGTTCACATAGTTTGTCTGATATCTGGTGTATACACAGTTCACATAGTTTGTCTGATATCTGGTGTATACACAGTTCACATAGTTTGTCTGATATCTGGTGTATACACAGTTCACATAGTTTGTCTGATATCTGGTGTATACACAGTTCACATAGTTTGTCTGATATCTGGTGTATACACAGTTCACATAGCTTGTCTGATATCTGGTGTATACACAGTTCACATAGTTTGTCTGATATCTGGTGTATACACAGTTCACATAGTTTGTCTGATATCTGGTGTATACACAGTTCACATAGTTTGTCTGATATCTGGTGTATACACAGTTCACATAGCTTGTCTGATATCTGGCATCAGGAGTATGTAGCATTTAAAACAATTTCTCGATTTTATAAGCAAACTCAATGTCATAAAACAAAGAACATAGCTTTGGACAAATTTTTTGTTTTCTATTATATACTTTTACTATCTAGAAAGATAAATCTATGAGATGAACATGATAAATATACAGTGTTCGAAAATGGTTTAAAACTTGGCATAGACCACGGGTCTATGCCAAAACAAGATGACTTAGACCTCATCGAATTGGCATAGACCGCAATATTGAAAAAAAAAACCCAACACAAATTTAAAACATTATTATTCACTTCTAATGTACATGTACTTGGAAAGCATATTTTCTTTCCATTTCCATAACAATGTCCTCCTTTCCTCATAACGTTTATCAGACGTTGACTTTTGGGATAACTCTTTTGCGTCAAATCTAGAAAATCAGCATAGACAATTTGGTCTATCCCAATTACAATTCGCATAGACTGCATGCATGGTGTTATTTGACAGAGACTTGGTCTATCGGTCTATGGTTAATTTCGAACACTGAATATATAAAAATTTATCCAAGCCTGTTCTTCCAGAAGAATACCTGAGTAAAATAAAGAGCCATTTCATGTCAAAATACGGAAAAGTTTTGTTTGCTATATTGTCGTATTTTCGCATCTTCTTCATTTTTATCTAAAACTGAGAACAACTGAGTTGCATCAAGATTCTTGCACAAAATACGCTTAAAACAAAAGCATGAATGTCGATTTTGGTGAGCAAATAAAGCCCTTACAATAATATAGTTAATTCAATGCTTTATTTATTTAATGATTTTGGAAAATTTGTCCCTAAGGTCCTATGCAGGGGTGTAAGAGTCCTGAAATTTACAATGTACATCCCCCTTGTCCCAAAGATGTTAAATACCAAAACCAATGTACTATGTTCTGCATTAACTCAGAGAAGATACCCCCAACTTGTAATTATTCATCTTAACTATTAGTAGTATCATTATACATGTATATGTCAACTAAACAGTTAAAAATATGTAATTGATTTAAGTTGATCGATCCTCATGTGACTTATCAATATCAATGGTTGAAAGTGGAAAAACTGTATTCATTTCCACTCAGTATAGTTTTATTTAATTAATAAATAAAATGTGCATGCTACCACCTTTTTTAAGATGTCAGATATACAAAAACAGAAGTATATGTTAACATCAGAAAATCAATATTTTCGTTATACAGAATAATTAAAATAGATAAAAACTAGTTGAAATGACAAATTTTAAATGTCAACAGTTTAAAAAACAATGCTGATTCATAGATATATGTACAGATTAATTGCGGATATTGGGGAAATCATGTATAATAGACATGCAGTAGAAGAAATACCAGCATAAGAGTTATTGCCCTTGAAAACATTTTGTTTTTATTATAAATAACTGATTATTTATGGAAAAAATAATTTTTTTCAATATCAATAGTTTACCAGTTTTTTTATTTTATGCAGTGAATAAAATTCCTCTTAAAGATATATTTCTATCATGCGCAAAGTTTAATTTAATAAAGATTTTTGCAAAAACCTACGACATCACATGAGGATCGATCAACCTTAATGCTTTATTTATTCAATAAGGATTGCAAACAGCCCTAGGGCTAGGAATATGCTCTCCTCAACATAATATACAAAGCATAGAAAACAGAAACAACAAAGCATACAATACAATATACATATCACAATGACAACTGTATTATGGGAAATCATATATAATCCTATATACAGAATATAGAGGTATTAATGGCATACGAATAAAGTTCTAGAATTATTAAGGTATTAATGGCATACTAGCTGTAATAATGTAGCCCTCTCCGATATTTTTTTTTCTTTTTCGGATAGGGCTACATTATTGCAGCTAATGGCATACGTGTAAAGTTCTAGAATTATTAAGGTATTAATGGCATACGAGTAAAGTTCTAGAATTATTAAGGTACATATTAATGGCATACGTGTAAAGACCATGCTGCTTTTCTTTCATAAGATGAAGGTCTGCAGTCTGTTTTTTCAGCTCCTCCATTCGAGCTTCACGGATATATGCTGGAATCTCTTCCTTATCTAATTCATCAAGAAGTTCCTGTAAAAGTATCCAAGCACCTGTAGCGTAGCATAGATACTGGTAGTATTGTATAATTCATGATTTATAAATACTAATTTTTATTAATAAATCTTACATATATTTGATTATGTGAATGTATTCATACATTATGAATGCTTTCATACATTACTATATTTCAACAAGATTTTGCTTTTTAAAAAAAAAAGGGGGGGGGGTTATAATACAACAACTCAGAATGGCATTATGCCACACAAACAATCACACTGACATCTCACAATGCCAATCCAACTATAAACAACATACTGTACGTATGTTGAAGAAAGGAGTCATGGCTATCTCATGATGGTTAAAAGTTGTTGACTGCATGATGTAAATATTTTTCGTCCTACTTAACAGAGAACCCTGGGTTTTTTTAAATTATAACAAATGTGTAGACTGTTTGACTACATTGATTATTGATGATAGTACAAATAATAAACAAACTAACAAATTTTCATCTATCATCCAGTTTTATTATCCATGCCTTTATCTATATTATACATGCACCTACAATCCATTTATTCAATGTATTGAAATGCACTCTCCTTTTGCCACTCTTTAATTTCTGTAATACCCAATTTAGCATCTTGACAAATTGCGATCTTGACAGATCCCGATTATACAGTACTCAAATATAAACATCGCAATTTGTCAAGATGCTAAATTTTTTATGTGTGCAAAATAAACAAACTTGACATAGAATTCTAGTAAATTTGTATTCAGATTACCACGGAATTTTTCTTTATATTAAATTGACTGGGATTGAGATTACATGAATTGGAGTGTGTTCGAGATAGCCGTTCTTCATACGAGTACAAATTCCTGTCGACCCCAAACGCTGAGTATGCAACCCGGGAACGGGTTTGAGGTGCAAGAACTCACACCAACTCTATAGGTAGTTATAGGTAGTGTGGTCAAAGAACACATTCATGCGCACATGTTCTCGTCGTTCGCGACTCTAAGAACGGAGCACAAGAACAATGGGAACGGCGACCTCGAACGCACTATTAATGAGCATTGAAGGGACAGTACTTTTCTCCACTAAAATGGGTTATAGCGAGCAAAGCTCGCGTCGCAAAGTAACGCGACGAGCTCGCTCCAATGATTACACATGAGTCACGTGATTTGCTCTACATAAGCTGAAAAAAAGATGAATATTACCCATAATGCTTCTGGAAAAATGTCACAGTCACTGCGGTATACTTCATTGACAATCTCGTAATTAAAATAATTAGATTGTTTAGAAAGTACCATAAACGTTTTTAAATTCCAGACAAGCTTTCTCATAGCCTCAAACATTTTGTTTTTGCTTGCTTTGAAAGAGAAAAAACAAACATTCCAGTTAATATAACGTCACAATGTAATTGTTTACATCCATCACGTTATATTTCCTCCGTTAAATGAAGAGGCGGATAAAATTTCTATAAGTCGTGTTGCAAGATGTTATTAATGGACTTCACTCGTCTCAACGATCACATCGTACAACATATTAGATTAATGAAAATTCATAATGCAGTTTGATTTATATGTGTACTATCACTAATAATCAATATAGTCAGTTTTCACATTTTTAATAATTAAATAAAAATCTCGGGGGGGTTCTCTAGACTTCTCCAGGGTTCTCTACTTAGTAGGACTTCGTAAATATACAAGACTTCCGACAGTCTTGTATTAAAAAAAATCATGTTAGTATAAAATAATAAGCATATGTATAACATTAAAGCCTATAAATGTGAAAAAAGAGAATCTTACTAACTCTCATTATGATCATAATGATGTTTATTTTGTCATTACATGATTGATCACGCATGGACATGACTGTCAATCTTATAGAAAATTCTTCCACGAGAACAGTGTTTTCATATGTTAATCAAAAGTAAAAACATGATAGCTATAATTTGTGACTGGTTTGATATCACCTACTTCCTCAGCAAGAGCCTCATCTCCCAAAATTTCATTTGCACGATCTGTTGTTGTGGTCGCCATTTTCAAACAAAATGATATGCATTATTAGTTCGTACTCAAAATTCTTAAAATTATCCTTTTCAACAATAAGCAACAGCAGAGTATACTGATATAAAAACGTCGGTAAAACATCTACAATTATAAAAACTAAAACTAATGACATAAATATATGCATATGTGAGTTATGGAACAAACATTTATGTATCACCGAATATGCCAAGTATGATTTATCAACATCAACTTTCACTTTCGCTTTATTTTATTACAGCCTTGTCCGGGAATGAATTCAGGTTATGACAGTGATCTTGTCGCTGCATTACGGGACGTAGTAAATGGAACAAATTGGTTTTGTGCAGGGCCTGTACCCAGGTTGAAAAAATACGTTTGTAACAGGTGCTTTAAGACAAGTTTATTAAATTCTTATTTTTTAGAATTGTTAAAAACTAAATTACACAGATTGCACGCTAACTTGACAGCGTTAAAATTAAAGTGGCACAGATAAAACTAAAGTTACAGGAAATGTTAGAGGTACACAAGTAACATTAATGTACCGTTAAGACTAAATCTACACGGGTAAGATGGGTAATCTAAAATGACAGAGGTATACTAAAGGTAAGATTAATGTTATCAGTAAGGCTAAAGTGACGTATTTAAAACTAGATTTACACATTATACAATCGATAATATAACTATACCAATTACAAATGTTGTGTCAACACGTGGCTAGGCATCATCAGATACCCACAGCTGATCTCGTCTTAGAACTATACGCATCACGATAGTTAACTAGATTATATTCCATATTTTTTTATAGTCTGAAATATCTGTTTTTACAGGAGGTTACCTATGTTATGGGTCAGAATTAACCCTTAAAGCAGCAGAATTTACTAAGAAAGGCAATCAAACAATTAAGATTTAATTAGAATTAATAATTGAAAGGAAATTACAACAATAACAAAGTACTTACGATAGTCAATATACATACAGTCACGAACAATTCCTAAATCCTAGTTCCCAGTAATATAATCCAGATTCATAAAGTGTGCTTGTCTAACAGAGCTGAACATCATCCAACTTCAATGTGTATTTATAATAAAAATGAAGCCTCGATCTAGAATATTCAGGAAATACAGTTATAAATGTAAGTGTTACGTCATCTTTCTACTAAAGAAGTAAACATTGAACTCTAGAACAATCTAGGTCACAGGTGTCAATCAAGTGCAAGTATTACACAATACCTACCTAAAATATGGGGGGAAAAACCCATCCAAAATTCATAATAGCAAGGATCAGACAGGTACTTGTTGCCAGTCTGGTATGTTTTAACCTTTGTGGGCACTCTGCCTCCAAGGAAAATGGTTTGACATGTATTAGTTGTTGTGTTTATATGTATTGTATTAAATCTAGGATCGAGAGAGGGCATACATATCATACTATGTTCAAAAGGGCACTTTTCGTCGCGGCAAGACAATTTCGGGGCACTTTCATTGTATCATATTATGATAGTAATAGAATGATCATTTAGCCTCTTTAAAAGTTTATACCTGCTGCCTTGATTTTAAACTTTTCAATCAACCTTGTGAAATAAAGAACAATTGTTTATATTAACAAATATTTAAAAAAAATTTATAGAGGAAAAAAGGGCATGGTGCAATTAAAAAGGGCATGGCACTGCGTTTGCTTTAGATTTAACACTGTGTATATCTGATTCAATACAAATTCATGACCTTTTCTTTGCATTTAACAGATACTATGCAGATGATGGAGAAGACATTGTGTTGATCTACAGTAAAAAGAACGACAAATTCTATGCACTCGGAGCTGTGTGCTCACATGAAGGTTTATCATTTTACCTGCCTTAATAACTGAAGATTCAATCTTAAACCCCAAGTCATAGTCATCACAGTATTCTCTTGTTAAGTTTTAACTGGCACTAAACTGGCTTCAATCAATGGCGGACAGACAACTGTTGGTATAGCACCAGATTAGAGACAAAGGTAGCTTGGCATCGAATCTCACATAGATGGTTCATTGCATTTTCTTCCTACCTGTTATGTCAAACCTCTCTAAAAGTTTGAGATGTAAACTTTTCTGTCTAAGAAGGACTGGTGCTGTATATCTGTAAAACAGTTTCCTATAGAATGCTATCATAACTTATAGTATTTGAAGAATGTTTGAGTAATTTGTTAAAACTTTTCTACTAAATCTGACAGACATTTGAGTGAATTGATTGATTGTATATTGTTCAACGTCCCTCTTGATAATTTTTCACTCAGATGGAGACATCACCATTGCCGGTGAAGGGCTGCAAAATTTAGACCTATGCTTGGCGCTTATGGTCTTTAAGCAGGGAGGGATCTTTATTGTGCCACACCTGCTGTGCCTTGTTTTTTTTGCAGTCTCATATGAAGGACTGCCCCATTTAGTCGCCTTCTACGACAAGCAAGGAGTACCGAGGACCTATTCTAACCCGGATCCCCACGAGACCATTTGAGTGAAAGATCACAGTCAATTTTAAAACATTCGATAGCCATACGGACGAAGAATAATCCCAATGTCTCAAAATTTTGTTTGAAAAAGAACTTTTGCCCTCTCGGAGCTTAATTTTAATTTTCTGATAAAATCTCCTTACCTCAGGGTTAAATATTCTTCAGATATTCAGATAATGCAGTGATGTTTTTTTTTATCGTAGCCTTCTTTCCTTTGCAGGTGGCCCTCTGGAACAGGGGGATATTGAGGATATTGATGGTCAGGAGAAGATTGTATGTCCTTGGCACTCCTATGATTTTGATTTAAAAACCGGGCAGTCATCTTACGGACTGAAAGTGAGGGATGACCTCTTTTTCTAGAAGTATATGTGTGCTATGATAATATTTAAGATAGAAACCAAATGTGCTATTAAATTAAATTTCAAAAAACAATATTTGATATGTCAGAATGATAGAATTTTGCCACATTTTATTAATTTCAAAATATACCAGCATTATATGCCATTTATTAGTAATGCTCATGGAAGATTTGAAGCACAGATAATAAAAGGCAAATTGCTGTTTCAAGAAAGAAATAAAATCAATGTCTTCACACAATTGCAGAGTAGGAAGAAAAAAAGATGTAAGAGGCCATGAAAATAACTTTGTTGTAACCATTTTTCATAGTGTGAGAGAAAAATTCCCTTTTCACAGAAATATATTGTGATATGTCAGTTACTTAAAAAACTTATTTGGAAAATACTTCATCAAAAAGTGAGTTATTTCCTATGGTTGTCGATCTGATCAGACCTCCTGAACAGGAGGAGAAGTGTAATGACAACAAAATGAAGTTGCAGGTTAAGCATAACCGTGATGGCTAGGGACCGTCTCTATTACCACTACTTCACCTTTCCTACATGTACCATCTTTATTCGAAACTCCTTGTAAAAAAACAGGCTTAACCCATGTGGTAGCATAGCTCCTTTATCCTTCCACTTTTGCCCCTTCATCTTTGCTTGTTTGAAATCAGAAGATATCAGTACACGCAACACAAAACCATGAAATATGGATTCTGATGGAGCTGATAATGATGTGGGAAATTTCTTGCTAACAATTGTAAACATATAAGTGTGTCCATTTATGGATCTGCAAATCTCAATTTTTTTAAATTCACTTGAATGTTTTGAACTATTAACCACTCTTTATGGATTGTGATAAACTTATTTCAGTATTGTAGTGGCCCAGATAAAATAAAACTATAATCAAGTCATCCATCTTGGGCATACGTATATCAAAATTTCCTCATGTGAGAAAGCAAAGGGAAAGGAGCAAGAGAGTGAAGGTGAGAGTGTGGAGGCAAACCGGTGGTGGCAAATGAGTGATAAATGTTTCTTTTGCCTTCTCAGTTTCATTTCCTCACCTTCACACTTTTGCTTTGTTGCCTTCAAACTTTCATTCCTTTGTCATTGCATTTTCCCCCTTCATCATTGGATTTCCAACCTTCATACCCCCCCCCCCCCCCCTTCATCCTTGCACTCTCCCATCTTCATAGCCCCCCTTTCATACTTGCACTTTCCTGCCTTCATACACCCCCCCCCCCCTTCATTCTTGGACTTTTGACCTTTATACCCCCACCCCCCTTCATCCTTGCACTTTCCACCTTCATACCCCCCCCCCCCTTCATACTTGCACTTTCTCACCTTCATACACCCCCCCCTTCATTCTTGGACTTTTCCACCTTTATACCCCCACCCCCTTCATCCTTGCACTTTTCCTCCTTCATACCCCACCGCAACCCCCTTCATCCTTGCACTTTTCCTCCTTCATATCCCCTACTCCACGCCCTTCACCCTTGCACTTTTCCGTCTTCATACCCCACCCCTTCATCCTTGGACTTTCCACCTTCATACCCCCCCCCCCCCCCCTTCATCCTTGCACTTCCCAGCCTTTGTCCTAAACTCAGAGGAGCATGTGGCCTATGCAGAACACCATATTTCCCACAGACCTGTACATATATAAGCTAGCTCTCTCCCTCATTTAATTTTACCATTTTAAAAAAGAACATTGTTTCCTCGTGACAATTTTTCCAGATTCCATCAAACTTTGATTTGTATGACTGTTATTATAATTTTGCACAAAAGTTTCACTTTTAAGCATGTGATCATGATAATATTCATTCCTAAGTTAATTTTGTACAAATTATTCTATGTATTGTATGAATATATAAACTTGGTGTGTTATGATTTATTGAATAGCAAGATGTGTACAGAGTTTGTATAAAGGATGACAATGTGTATATCTACTCGGCCAGTGAACTGTCAATCAAACCATTCAAGAGCCCCATCATCAAGAAAGCCACAGACAAAACAGGTGAGGGTACGCTGATTTCAATACTTTAATTTGTAACACCTTTTATTCACAATTCACAAATGGGCAACCCTTTTGCATTGACTAATATTTGTGACAGCCTTAAAAAAAATTTGGAGCATATACTGTTTCTAATAGATAACATCAAGACACATATTTTCTGTGAAGGTTTATAGAATTGAGGATATGAAATTGGTACATGTCTGATGTAATTTTGACAAATTACAACAAGGATGGTACTTTTGAGGGCCCCACATTCAAATACGTGCGAGTCCTATATTAATCCACTGTGTCTGTCCGTCTGTCTGTCCGTCTGTCTATTATCCCTACATACTGCTCTTCATTTTCACAATTCAAGTAGACAGTGTTTGGAGGAAGAGTCTGACGCCTCTATATTTTGAAAATAAATTCAGTATTTTTCAACTGTCATACTTCATATTCATAGTACTGAAGCGGACAGAGTAAGACTTCTGTACATTTGAGATTAGAAGGTCAAAAAGACAAGGTCATGATTTAATAAGAATGTATTGAAAAGATAAAACAAATGTATTGATTGTTGGTTTCTGTAACATGAAAACTCAAAAATTTCATTTCACATATTTTGTATGAGATATAGGTAAAGGTGAACAAAAACATTTATAGATTTAGGTCACCAGGTCAGCAGTCAAGGTCAATATAGTGCACACACTGACCTGAGCATATATTGAGGCCCTGCATGACTTTGTCGGTTTTTTAATAATTTCAATTGACTGCAGCATGTTTTTGAATGATTTTTCTTGAAAATAGATGATGATCATTTTGTGGAGAGAGATGAGGACACAACCAGTCTAACATACTGGGCAACAAAAATCCTCAATACAGCCTGCCCTCAACAAAAGGTAAAAAGTAATAAGATTCTCATTATAGCCTGCCCTCAACAAAAGGTAAAAAGTAATAAGATTCTCATTACAGCCTGCCCTCAACAAAAGGTAAAAAGTAATAAAATTCTCATTACAGCCTGCCCTCAACAAAAGGTAAAAAGTAATAAAATTCTCATTACAGCCTGCCCTCAACAAAAGGTAAAAAGTAATAAAATTCTCATTACAGCCTGCCCTCAACAAAAGGTAAAAAGTGATAAAATCCTCAATACAGCCTGCCCTCAACAAAAGGTAAAAAGTGATAAAATTCTCATTACAGCCTGCCCTCAACAAAAGGTAAAAAGTAATAAAATTCTCATTACAGCCTGCCCTCAACAAAAGGTAAAAAGTGATAAAATTCTCATTACAGCCTGCCCTCAACAAAAGGTAAAAAGTAATAAAATTCTCATTACAGCCTGCCCACAACAAAAGGTAAAAAGTAATAAAATTCTCATTACAGCCTGCCCTCAACAAAAGGTAAAAAGTAATAAAATTCTCATTACAGCCTGCCCTCAACAAAAGGTAAAAAGTAATAAGATTCTCATTATAGCCTGCCCTCATCAAAAGGTAAAAAGTAATAAAATTCTCATTACAGCCTGCCCTCAACAAAAGGTAAAAACTCAAAATCGTTTGAATATGTTTATTTTTAGAGTATAAATAGTCTAACATACTAAGCCACCGATGTTCCTTCTTAAAACTGATTTTCTAGACAAGGTTTATGACCCCATTAAGTTTATAATCTGTTACGTAGGTGAGATTTCCATAGCCATTCCTTATTTATATGTGTATGGATGTGTATTACAGTACTTGTGATGTAATAAGTTTTCATGGAGGAGTTGTGAGGTATCATGTTATCCAGCATTATCAGGATGTTTAATGTTAAGAAATAAATTTCATATTTTAAAATAAAAATACATTTGGGCATGTAGTACAATGCTTAACACTGGCATACTTCCGTAAAGCTCTTAAGGACTTCATGAAAAGTGCTGATGTGAAGCATTGCAGTTCATGACAGACTTGTGCCTTTTGATTCCTCGAGGAACAAAGGCCTGTAGCAACACTCCTTCAATGCGCACGAGTCTGGCTGGTCCTCTTCAGCTCAGCCCAAGTCATTTCGGCAGCCTTCTGAACCATGTCTGCCTTGGTCGACCCGCTTTCTGTTTAAATTGTGGGTTCCACTAGGGACCACCTGGTGGTGTTTGATGCAGGGTTTCATAGTGTGTGGCCAATCCATCCCCATTTCTGCTTCTTGATGAGGCTTGCTTCATCCTGTCCCACAGTTGTTGGTTGGTGATGACTTCCGGCCACCAGATGTTTGAGGATGATTTCCGAGACCTCTGTTCACATATGTCTGTAGTCTGTTTGTGTTGGTCTTTGTCACTTGCCGAGTTTCTGAACCATATAATAGGACAGACTTCACATCAGTGTTGGAATATCTTGTTGTGGAGTGAGAGGGCTGTTGATCTCCACATTTGTTGCTAGGTGTTGAAAGCATATCTTACTTTATTGATTCGGCATTTGACGTCTCTCATCTGTTCCTCCATCTTTACTGACCACGCTGTCTAGACAGATGAGCTTGTCAACTTCCTTGATGTCTTCTTGGTGGAGTCGCACTGGAGCCGCAGCTGTTTGTTGTTTACTCTCATGACCTCTGTCTTCCTGATGTTGATTTGGATCCCAGTCACTCATGTATTTTCAAAAATGAAATTTACTTTTTGAATTTACATTCTACTTTCATTTCTGCATTGTTCACACAACTACATCACATACATGAGGAAATGGCTATGATTGCAATTTGTAAAGATATCAAAGGCAAAAACATTGGAAATGTAAATATTTAAGATTAATACACATGATTAGGGATGGAAAAATAAGAGAGAGAAAGGGAAAGTTATATTTTAAATACGTGTAGGTAGAGCTGACACAAAAAGTTGGTGAAATGTGGAATAAAGGGGAGTTAACTGTGGGATCACATCGTCCCCCAGACCAACCAGCCAGGGACAAAGATTTAACAGTCGTCAAACCAGGAAAGGAAAAAAAGAGAGGGAAAGGAGTCTCACTGGTAATTTATGCTGTACAATCATACACCAATCTCACTGATAATTTATACTGTACAATCTCACTGATAATTTATACTGTACAATCATACACCAATCTCACTGATAATTTATACTGTACAATCTCAGAGATAATTTATACTGTACAATCATACACCAATCTCACTGATAATTTATACTGTACAATCTCACTGATAATTTATACTGTACAATCATACACCAATCTCACTGATAATTTATACTGTACAATCTCACTGATAATTTATACTGTACAATTTCGCTGATAATTTATACTGTACAATCAAACACAAATCTCACTGATAATTTATACTGTACAATCATACACCAATCTCACTGATAATTTATACTGTACAATCATACACCAATCTCACTGATAATTTATACTGTACAATCATACACAAATCTCACTGATAATTTATACTGTACAATCAAACACAAATCTCACTGATAATTTATACTGTACAATCATACACCAATCTCACTGATAATTTATACTGTACAATCATACACCAATCTCACTGATAATTTATACTGTACAATCTCACTGATAATTTATACTGTACAATCTCAGAGATAATTTATACTGTACAATCATACACCAATCTCACTGATAATTTATACTGTACAATCATACACAAATCTCACTGCTAATTTATACTGTACAATCTCACTGATAATTTATACTGTACAATCTCAGAGATAATTTATACTGTACAATCATACACCAATCTCACTGATAATTTATACTGTACAATCATACACAAATCTCACTGCTAATTTATACTGTACAATCATACACAAATCTCACTGATAATTTATACTGTACAATCATACCCCAATCTCACTGATAATTTATACTGTACAATTTCACTGATAATTTATACTGTACAATCATACACAAATCTCACTGATAATTTATACTGTACAATCATACCCCAATCTCACTGATAATTTATACTGTACAATCATACCCCAATCTCACTGATAATTTATACTGTACAATCTCACTGATAATTTATACTGTACAATCTCACTGATAATTTATACTGTACAATCATACACAAATCTCACTGGTAATTTATACTCTGTACAATCATACACAAATCTCACTGATAATTTATACTGTGGTACAAACATATAGAAGGAAGGGACCCACTAGTGATTAAACTAATTGCCTTTATTAACTTTATTAGAATCACAAAGTAGAAATGGAACCGGAAAATAACAGAAAAGGGACAGTAAAATAACAGGAAAGGGACCGTAAAATAACAGAAAAGGGACTGTAAAATAACAGAAAAGGGACCGTAAAAGGGAATGTAAAATAACAAGAAAGGGAATGTAAAATAACAGAAAAGGGAATGTAAAATAACAGAAAAGGGACTGTAAAATACAAGAAAGTGACCGTAAAATAACAGAAAAGGGACTGTAAAATAACAGAAAAGACCTGTAAAATAACATCATTTTGCATATTTGTTTTGCCATCATTTACAAATATATGAGAATTAGAAAATTTTAAAAGAAAAGAGAGAGAGAGAAAGATTTCCATTGTTTTATTACAGTCTAGTAGGATATCCAACCTGCATTCTATGGCTAACATTGAGCAGTGGGCCATTGATTTGTCTTGGGATATTATTGCCCGTTTCTCTAATGCTACACCAGAGGGCTCTGATGAGACACTCCCTCGGGGTTTCTATGATGATTTTGTTAAAGTGGCCTGTGATGAAGCCAAGGTGAGAATAATGCTGTATTATTTCATGAAAACAAATGAATCATAATCTATGAAACTGATTCACATATTTTGGTTAGTATTTCTGATTGATAGTCTGTTGAAGTAAATTTAGAATTTAAATAAAATTTTCTGATGACAGTGTATCTTGATATACATCTATGTCTCTATAGAATATTGTTAAAGTAATTTTTTTCTTTTTTTTAAAGCACTATAAAATGTTGTCAGATAGACTACAAGACCTAGGCAGTTATTTTGGTGCTCTTCCTGTTCATAATGGTAAGCATTATTCCATGGTTATCAGATATTGTGTAAACACTCCCAAATGTCACTTTGACACATGGAGGGTACATTGTAGAATCATTGTTCCGATCTCCATCATTGAAGATTCCCAATAAGACAATTGCAGGAAATATTCTGGTTTTGACTCCAGACATAAATACTTCATGCCCTTGAATGATTTCTTAGCCTGCATCAGATTCTACATATCTTCTTGACAGCTTATAAACCTAAGAGCTTTCGCCATTAGACTGATAATACTGGCTTGAATCCTTAGAGCTTTCAGCCATTATAATGTAACATGTAAGGAGAAAAAGTATGGCTGGACTGGGAATTGAACCCAGGACCCCTGCACTTCTAGTCAAGTGCTCTATCCACTGAGCTATACAGGTCGATATCCATGGTCCATATAGCCTCACATACTACATCATATCCCTCCTTCCTTAAATCCATATTCTTTAGATCCTGGTCAAGGCATCAAATATAACAGGAAAGAGAAAAAAAATTATGACTGGACCAAGAATCGCACCTGGGATCTTAAACTGTCAGTACTGGTTCAAATCTTTAGAGCTTTCACCATTAAACTGTCAGTACTGGTTCAAATCTATAGAGCTCTCGCCATTAAACTGTCAGTACTGGTTCAAATCTATAGAGCTCTCACCATTAAACTGTCAGTACTGGTTCAAATCTTTAGAGCTCTCACCATTAAACTGTCAGTACTGCTTCAAATCTATAGAGCTCTCACCATTAAACTGTCAGTACTGGTTCAAATCTTTAGAGCTTTCACCATTAAACTGTCAGTACTGGTTCAAATCTATAGAGCAATTGAGTGAACAAAATACATAAGAATATTGATAAATTAATCTCATAATGGACTGGTAATGTGACACAGTTTTTTATGTATGAACACGATAGACTATGATTAATATCATAAAGAAATATCGTGGGGAAAGTATGTACTTGATAACCAATCATGCTTTGTTTATTGAGGAAGAATCGTTAAGCATTGTTTTAAAAAGTAAAGTTTGTTGAGAAAATTCCTATAATAAAACTTATAACTGAGAATGAAAATAAAATTTTACCTTTAGCGTTATGGTCGTCAGCAGCTGACACTAATGGCAGTTTATTGGCAAGACTTGCTGTTGTTCACATGGTACATGAGGCCAGGTTTGTACTGAAATCTCTCCCACTTAATCGCCTGTAGTGAATCTTGTGTGAAGCCTCTCCTTTGAACTCAGTATTTTCATATTAGAGGCCTTGATGTGCAGCCAATAACACTGGAAAAATTTGCAAAGAACAATGACCTGGAATCAGCAGCCATCTTGGAGGTCATTTTCCGGGATGAAATAACTCATGTGGCGGCCGGTTTGAAGTGGTTTACCTATGTCTGCTCTCAGTCCTGTCCTCCTCTGGTACGTCTGTCTGTCTACGGTTACTAGCAGATCTTGTTGTCAATAATTATAGGAATTTATCAACAATTCACTGTTTGGAATTATACATGTAACAAAAATCTGTAAAGCCCAATCATTTTCTATGTTTATGAAGTTAATTGCGTAGCACTTAAAAATGCATGCACAATTTACATGTATTTATATGTACATGGATTGGAGATACTGTTTTTAAATGAATATACAAGTATGGTTCATTCATATTGTAGGATTGCATACCAACATTTCATAAATTGGTTCAAGAACATTATGGGTAAGTGTGATAAATGTAGATTAACAAAATGAATTATTTTTTCACCAGCTGAGCTTGGCATACATGTATATATAAGGATCTCTGTCTGGATGGAAATTTGCTAGTTAAACATTTATGAGATGTTTATCCAAGGGGAGACAACTTTTCTACTCTTTTTATTTCCTACAATTTCATTCATGAAAGGTGAAGATAATAAACAGTAATCAATCTCATAACTCCTTTAAGGAATACAAAATAAAGAGTTGGGCAAACATGGATAATGTTGAGATTTTACAGTTCCGATAGGCTGTAATTTCTGTTAAGATTTTAAAGTTCTGTTGGGGTGTAATTTCTGTGGATGTTGAGATTTTACAGTTTTGTTGAGGTGTAATTTCTGTGGATGTTGAGATTTTACTGTTTTGTTGGGGTGTAATTTCTGTGAATGTTGAGATTTTACAGTTTCGATAGGCTGTAATTTCTGTGGATGTTGAGATTTTACAGTTTAGTTGCGATGTAATTTCTGTGGATTGTTGAGATTTTACAGTTCTGTTAGGCTGTAATTTCTGTGGATGTTGATATTTTACATTTTCGTTGGGCTGCAATTTCTGTGGATGTTGAGAGTTTACAGTTTCGTTGGGATGTAATTTCTGTGGATGTTGAGAGTTTACAGTTCCGATAGGCTGTAATTTCTGTGGATGTTGAGAGTTTACAGTTACATTGGGATGTACATGTAATTTCTGTGGATGTTGAGATTTTGCATTTCCATTAGGGTGTAATTTCTGTGGATGTGGAGATTTTACAGTTTCGTTGGGATGTAATTTTTGTAGATTTTTTAGATTTTACAGTTCCGTTCAGGCTGCAATTTCTGTGGATTGTTGAGATTTTACAGTTTTGTTAGGCTGTAATTTCTGTGGATGTTGAGATTTTACAGTTCTGTTAGGGTGTAATTTCTGTGGATGTTGAGATTGTAGTTTCATTGGGGTGTAATTTCTGTGGATGTTGAGATTGTACAGTTTCGTTGGGATGTAATTTCTGTGGATGTTGAGATTTTACAGTTTTGTTAGGCTGTAATTTCTGTGGATGTTGAGATTTTACAGTTCTGTTGGGGTGTAATTTCTGTGGATGTTGAGATTGTACAGTTTCGTTGGGATGTAATTTCTGTGGTTGTTGAGATTTTACAGTTTCTTTAGGCTGTAATTTCATTGATATGGTGTCTGTACATTGAAGCATTATATAAATTGTGTATATGCATTTTGTTGTGGTTTGAAATTCATGGGATAGGGGTATCCACGAAATCCATGAAAATTGAACCTCCTTGAAACCAAATGACAGGGACAGGAGATGGGAAGTCTTGACTGGACTGAGGCTAGGAGACGGACTTTCTGCAAACTGTGCAGCTGCTGTACCAGCTGAGTTACAGACCCAGTGTACCATACTATTCTCCACCCCCTTATGTTCAAGTTTTCCACCATTAAAATCTCACCCAAAAATTTTATGAACCACTTGTGGGTTGTTTTGTTGAGAGCCAAAATGTGACAGAAGGGGAAAGACTGGAAATGCTTCATCATCCCAGAATTATATATACATGCAAGCCATGTTATGTTTTACTGGAGAGCAGACAGTACATAGTCCCCTTTTACATTAGGAATCATTATGTCTCCCCTTCCCAGAAGGGGGACATGTTGTCTTCTTCCGCTTCTCATACAAAGTTTGTCCGGGCCATAACTTTTTTTGTCTTTTGACATAGGCTTTTGATATTTGGTATGTGGGTATACCGTGATAAAACAGTGTGTCATGTGCCATTTTTGCTGTCCTTTGACATTGACCTTTTATGTAAAGGTCAAATAATAAAATTGTTGGAGCATTTTTTTTTGTCCGTACTATATTTTTCATTCCTTTGTCTTTTCGGTTTTGACATACATGTAGGCCTTTGATATTCGGATATTGGCAAGTTTACTATTGTACTATCATATGTTCACAACACTGTTCCTTGTTTGAAGCTCATATCATATAGGTGAATGTTACATGTATGTACAGTAACTCTCAATTTTCCACTTTAAACATGATCCCTAATAATGTTTTTAAAAAATATGGAAAATGGAAGGGGAGACATCAGTTTAAGTGTGCTAAAACATTCTTCCTAGTTTGTGTTCTCATTTACGTATTAAACTTGTTTCAGGTCATATCTGAAGCCTCCATTTAATACAGAAAGCCGAGATATGGCAGGAATGACAGAAGAGGTAAATAAAGGAGTGAACTAAAGACAGATGACAACCTATTCACATTCATTGGTGTTTCTTGTCTCAAAATCAGTCTGTAGAGCAAATGGAATGTTCATTAATGATGAACAAGTCTGTAGAGCAAATGGAATGTTCATTAATGATGAACAAGTCTTTTACAGACACTAGTGTGATTAAACATTTTCTGCAAATGATTTTTTTCTCTCCTGAAGACATTCTACACATTTCTGATCACTGAATCCTATGTCTAATTTTTAAGAACACAAAATACTGCTGCAAGAGAAAAGTTAGTTTCCCTGAGTGGAGTGTGTGTTCTAAGTTAACATTTCAGAAGGAAGATAGTTTATGTTCCTTTATACATGTAATGTTGTTTATGTATGTTTTAATTATATTTTTCAGTGGTACCTGCCTCTAGTGAAACCTCCGAGTTGATGTACATGTAAATTAGTGCTAGTTTTAACATGAATAAACGTTGAATTATACTATTTCTTTTTGTTTGATTCTCGCCATGTACTTTTCATTGTGTCGCCTGCGTTACGCAGTGGCGACATATAGGGATCACTATCCATCGTCTTGCGTCGTCCTGCGTCGTTGTCTGTCGTCGTCACAAAACATTTCTGTCACAGTTTTCTCAAGAACCACATGGGGCAACTCCCTGATATTTGGCACAGAGCATCAGTGTGGCAAACTGTATTGTGTAAGACATTTTCGAATCTGTTGCTTATCAACTTCCTGTTTAGTGACAAAAACCATTTCAATAATTTACTTTTTCAACATTATACGTGATATATTACATATAGAATGAACTAGCAGGCGACACATGTCTTCCGGGGAAGGCTTAATACTGCGTTTCCATTTAGAATATTTATTAAAACGAGATGTTTGTAAAACATAATTGCCCCCATGGTGCAAAATTGAAAAGGGTTATACACATGCATCATTTAATTGATAGTAGTATCAGCAATTCAAAATATTGAGCAGACAATATCTTCCAATGTCAGGAGTGGATTGACCAAGTGACCTAAAAATCAATAGGGGTCATCTACCCCTTATGCTGTACCAGGTTTGGTGTCAATCAAGCAAATAATTCTAAAAATATAGGAGACAATATATTACTATGTCCAGTTTAACCAGACCTTTTGACCATCTTGCCTCAAAATGAATAAGGGTCACCTCCTGAATATATACCAGTGTACCAAGTTTGATGTCTATCAATTAAAGGGTTCTCAAGATATTGAGCGGACAGTATATTCCTATGTCCAGTTTGACTCTTGACCATGTGACCTCAAAATCTATAGGGGTCATCTTCTCCTGAATGTGTACCAGTGTACTAAGTTTGATGTCTGTCAAGCAAAGGGTTTTCTAGACATTGAGTGGTCAGTATATTTTTATGTCCAGTTTGACCTTTCATCATGTGAGCTCAAAATCAATAGGGGTCATCTATTCCTTGGGATGTACCAGTGTACCAAATTTGATGTCTGTCGAGCAAAGATATTGAGCGGAGTGTTTTCCTATGTCCAGAGTAGATTGACCCTTGACTTTTGACCTGAAAATAAATAGGGATCCTCTTCTACTCATAACCAACCCACATATGAAATATCATTACGATCAAATGAATGGTTCTTAAGATATTGAGCGGACATCATGTGGTCTCTACCGACCGACAGGTGCAAACCAATATGCCCCTCTTCTTTGAAGGGGGGGGGGGGGGCATGATAAATGGTGTGATTCAAGGTGATTATTTCAGCCCATTGGTCTCCTAGCTTTTGTAACATCAGTAATCTTGGCAAAGGTCACTGTGTCTATTGTTCTAGCAGCAGAACTGTAGCTCTCTGGGAAAAAATATCGAGACAGATCAGAAATATGCAGCTACTATTGTTTGAGACATATTGTTTTGACATAAATTCCTGTACGGCTATTCTTGCAAATAGATAGAGAGATAGATGATAGAGAGATAGATAAAGAGATAGTTATAGTCCATCTAACAGCTTACTTATATATAGCAAACACGGACTGTAAAGCATCGTCGTTAGTCACCCTACCGAGTCCAGGCCTAGAGTACCTACCCTATGACGTAGTGTGAGCGGAGACAATAGCTTAGGTATGGTTTGCGAAGATGACTAAAGCAGGACATTGTCTTTCAACACGAGTGGTACATCGTAAAACATTCAAATTAAAATTAGATGTACATCAGGGGTGTGAATTTTTCTCTTTTTAGAGGAAATCCTCTGATTTGCTCAATTTTCGAAAAAATGAAACACTCTGGAATTGATCCAAAGTGGCAGAAAATGATATTTTTCCAGGTAGGTTGAGGTGTTTTCCTCCCCTTTTGACCAGTTTTCCTCTGATTTCTGAGGAATTCAGTCACATCCCTGATACATGTATATCCCTAGGTGAGTGGATCATTGGATCTAATTCTAATAACATTCCTGCTTGCAAGTGCTATTGAATATAGAAACAAGGAATTTGGAACTTCCAATCTAAATGAAGGAGAAAACCAGTTGGGAACCGACATCTTTGTATGATCTAGCATCATTGCAAGTGCATTTGAAATGAAATACAAAGAACAAATAAAATCATATTTTTGATCTTCAATTTTCATCTATAAGCTTGAACACATAAAAAGTACAATTCCTGCAAATCTTGACAAAACAGGGGAAATATACGTAGCTTAAACCTCGTCCAGAAGAAATTTCAGCAGTTTCATTCCAGTGACCTTGAACATTTATTTATAACCTTGAAAACCAGAGAATCTATACAAGGTATTATTTGTAGAAGTGTAGTAAAATTTGGTAGAAAATGTAGTATATAAATCCTCTACATAGGAACTTTCCAAATATCAGTGACTTTGACGTTTCACCTTGGAAATCAATAGGAACTAAAATCACCCATGCACCATTCCTGCAAAGCGAATAACATTAGGATGGGAACCGTAGCTAAATCTTTTACAGAAGAAAGTTCACATAACCCTGCTAGAAAACACAATTGAAATTTGTCATACTGGAACAATATTTCTACATTTCTACAATAAATCACTCTCTGCATGATAATTCTTACAATGATCGCTGAGCTATTCTAAGACAGTAAATACATAGGATTTGAAAAGTAGCCCTTGTCAATATTTTCATGTAGTTAATAATGATTTGAAAAGTAGCCATTTTAAATATTTTAATGGTGTAATTATAAAAACGATGGGGATGAAACATTGGAATGGGTGTGCATGAAATCTACATGAAGTGAAAACTAGGGCTCTGTCACATATTTCTAAATGACCAACAAAGAAGAAGGCAGTCAGAAAACAAAACTTTAAGTTACAATATTAGAAACAGTGACAATTATTTTATTCAATCATGTCTTGTCATCTTGAATAATAAATACTCTACAAAATATTTTTCTTGATTCCTACGTGCAAAGTTAGTTATTTTTACATGCAAAGTAAGATATATTGGCCCCCCCCCCAACCCCAACCCCCCAACACACACACTGTTTTGATAGTAGCATTGAAAGGTAAAAATTGTATGCAAGTTTGAACAGATGAATTGAATCCATGTAGGAAAAGAACTATCTCCTGTTTTGTTTTTCTTAATGTTTGTCAAAAAGTTTCGACAATTATGAAGTTTTGAATTCACCCATCCCCCACCACCACCATCCTGAAAAACAATGTTACCTGTGTATAATTATACTGTGTAGAACAACCATTAAAGCTCCCATATCTAATCAGAGTGATCGATGTATTGTTTCAGATTTTATTTGATTTCATTATCTGCTCAGTGGGCGGATCAAAGAATTTGATTTTAACCAGGGGGATTTTCGCATGTTTCGTATAGTACACATGATTAATAACAAGGGGAAAACAAATTCATATATAAAAGGTATCATCTTAATTTTAGCTAATAAATAGTATGCGACGTATGTCTCTCGTCCGTTCGGCATTAGGGGGTCATTTTAAGGGGGATGTCTCTCGTCCGTTCGGCATTAGGGGGTCATTTTAAGGGGGATTTTTTTTATTATTGTTATGTACCGTCTGCTCTTTTTTTTTTTTTTTTTTAAAGTAGCCTAACTAGGTGATCCGAGTCCCCCCCCCCCCCCCCCCCCCCCAATAACCCGATCACCTTTTAGCATTGTTACGTCACAAAATTTAGAATAATTACGTCACGATTACTCAATACTTAAGACGTCACAATGAGTTTCGTCATAATTTCTTTCTTGTCGCTCAAGAAGCACACATTTCTCTCTTAGAGAGCCAAGAATTTTTGATACATTATTCATTGGAACCTACAGCAATGGATTTATTTGAACCGTAAGTATGTCACATGGTTTCTAAATTTTGCGTGAAATATATCTACTTTAATATATGATTTAACCCTATTCGTTTTTACAGACTTTCACCAATTCATGAAGAGGCAGTCTATAAAGACTCTAATGTTCAGCTCAAATACTTAAATGATAAAGGTAAGATAATTTTGCTTATTAACTGATTACACAGATTAACTGTTTATCTTCACTGATAGTGGGAAGACACAAGAGCTAGGCTACATCAAGCGTCTTGGAGGAGAAAACACTGGCCACATTTCATATTCCATTAAATTATCCGAAGTTATATGAGAAACACTATTGACGGGTTACATTAAATTATCTGAAATATGAATCTACTTTACAGTATTTAATGCCAATAATTATTGGTTAATATTATTCATTTCAAAGGATACATTCTACACTTGCATTGATATATATTTTTAGCAGTTTAGTCGACATATACATGTATAAGGATATTACTACTAGGCCTACATTAGTCCGAAAAATGCACAGTAAATATCAAAAGCATTAAAAAAGCCAGGAAAACGTCCGATATTTCGGACTAGGCCTACATATACTTCAGATGAATTACAAGTTGGGGATATCTTCTCTGAATTAATGCAGTTCGTAACATAGTACATTGGTTTTGGTGTTAAACATTTTTGGGACAAGGGGGATATAATTACATTTTGTAAAATCTTATGACGTCACAGGAGGGTGAATAGAACATGTTAGAATTTCTTGATTTACGTTGTAGTCATCATCGACAATTGGTAATTTTATTCTCGAGTCGACATTGTTATGATTATATGGAAGGAAAAAAAATTAGAAAAAAGCAAAATACCGGGTTTCAACTAAAGAATATAGAGTAGACACTGAATTGTACTTCGAATTTCTAAACAGTTGGTTATGGGAAGATATTACCAGGTACATAACCACAGAGATGTTCGTTAGATGATATTTACAATGCATGTGCAATCAAATTTACGGATGTGCATGAGAGACTGTCATACGTTAGCACTTTTCAAATCAATCCTTCAAGCACTGCTATAATCCAACAAATATCTAACAACAACTTTATATTGTTCACAACAGATTCGGCATCAGGAGAATTCACTTCAGCAGCCCTGAAAAAGGCACAAGACGATCCCCTTCTACAGTATGTATTGATAAAGCAGTTCTTTTTCCTCCCCAATGATACACTTTATCTGATGTGAAATTACTCCGAATAGGTTTCCGTCAATGAAATTTTAGATGATGTAAGCCATGGATATGTTATTTAAACAATGAATAGTGGTTCACTTGTCACTATTGTAGTGTAGTGGACGCCAACTATCTAGAAAATTAAACGACGCGCGTAAATGTCACTTTACCCGATGATAACAACATAAACATTTCATTGTTCATGTTTAAAACAACACTAACAAATCTGACTACAGACCGAGAACATGTTTTAGATCCGTATTATGTACAGCCATCTTACGTAGAAAGGGAACACAAACTGAACCAGCAAAGACAGACGGTCTGTGGCACATACTTTTTTTTTTTTTTTTTTTGATCGACAGGAAAGTCCAGCGCATGTTTCTATTAGGTTTTGTGGTAATTCAATGATTTTTGTTTTGTTCTTTGTTGTTGTTGAAAAAGTAGCTTCTATCTTTGTTTATATATTTTGCGACAAACATATTTCAGATCATCTTACTACCAATTTTTATTTGTTTTATCATTTACTTTATAGCTTTTGCAGGTCTTTTATTGGTATATTGGCATTGATTATGAGCACAAATATTGTACAGCGCATAGAAACTATATGTAATTTTTCGCTTTATAAATGAATAAAATAATATTTAAAAAATAATAAATATGCCTCACATCTTAAAAGGTGTGATGATCTATGTATTTTATTTGATAATTTATTAGTTTATACTCTAATAAATTGAAATAAATGTAGAGTAAGAAGGTCTCTACAAAAAAGAAAATTTTTATGATCCCTTGGGTAGAGGTTCTGACACCAGGGTGGGGTCATTATGTAGTATGTATGTGGAAAACATTTAGACACTAGTATCTTCTTTAATGCTGTTGATACTAAATTGAAACTAAATAGATATTTAGAGGGAGTAGGTCAACCTAGTAAACCAAAAATGTAAATTTCATGATCCCAGGGAGTAACGGGTTTGGTTCCAGGATGGGGCCAAAATTATTACAGTGATTATTGTCCTAATCATCTGAAAGACTTCTATTTATTTGTTGTTACGGTATAAAAACTAACTGCTTCATAGATATTTAGATAAAGCAGGAAAGGATGTACCAGAACTATGAATTTTGCAACCTTAGGATTTTGACTTTTCGTGTTAATGTTACATGTATTATGTAAAGCCTTTCATCTGTATAGGAGCTTTCGGGGGCATTTAAGTTTTATGAACACATCTTGTTTCTATTTTATATAAAATGATTCGATGATTAAACTTCCTAACACTTTCTTAAAATTCTTAACCATTGCACATCATCGCATATAATTACATGTTGTTGATTTCGAATCAAACAATGGAACACAGCTATTCGCGTTGGAACTGGAATGAGCTAAGCTTCTTTTTATTTTTGTAGACACTGGATCAGTCTATGTCATGAAAACATCCAAGTGAAGAGAAACTTGGAAAGAGAGATATTGGAATACAGAGACAGTGTAGGAGTTCATGCCATGGATCTTCTGGAACAGAATCTTTTTGAACTCCATGAAAAATTGTGTGAACTTGAAGGTACACGTGAACAAATGGAGACGGATTTGATTACTACTGATCCGTGGGGAAAGTTGTCTGTCGATGAACTTAAGAAACGGGTTCGTGAATTTTCAGAAAAGAAAGCGAATAGGAATAAAAAAGGTGGACAGACCATTAATGAACCAATGGATCAGAAAACGTCCGTGTACAATCCAATTCAGAGAAACCAGAAGAAAGCCAATCAAGAATATGCTAATGAAAGATACTCTGAAAAAGTCCAGATTAATAAAAGCCAACCCGTGAGGACTCTTACTAAGGAGAAGAAAGAACGGATTTTGAAGGATAAAGTAAACAAAAGGATTTCGGAGGACACAAGAAGTGAAGATAAAACGGAAATCATATTCAAAGATCAAGTTCCACAGTTTCCACCTAAAGGAACTCGAGGCCTAACAACGAAATTACCGTATTGTGAAAATGCAGCAGGCAATGGGGTTGAACTACCAAAAATACCAAACAATTCACAAAAGAAATGCGTCACTAGCTCCTCATCACAGCGGATCAAAACTGTGTGCATGCTACCAGAAATTCAGACCCCAAGAGCACAGAATCGGTCTGAGCAGACATTTTTCAGTGCATCCGATCCAACCCAAAATGATCTACCATCAATGCAGCGACAGAAACACAGCATCTACGAACAGAAAGCTAGTGTCATTCAAACTTCTCCAAACATCCTTCCTCCATTGGTGAAAACTCCAAAAACACAGCAGGACATTCGTAGTTTTTTCCAAGCTCCCAAACGAAAAAAAAAGCAAGCCCTTAATCATCCACATACTTACGACATTCTGATTATACAACACAACGAAATCAATGAGTCAGACAATTACATGTCAAACATTCAAGAAATTCCAAAGTGTCCCCCATTGCCAAAAATTCCTACAGATCATCATCCTTTTCAAAATAAAACCGTAGGTAGAAAAACACCTCAAATTCTCCCCAAAAGCACAGGAACCAAACTGGGAGATTGATGCTACAACAGAGTTTGTTCGGATGGGAACCGAAAAACATTTGCATGACATAGCTATTTGCAATACATGTAATTATTCAGTGAAGCTCTAATCTATATGCGAACGAATTCAAAGATGGAATGATCACAACAGCAGACGACGAACATAAAATAAAACCAATGGCTGGTAATAGATGTACTAACTTCAGAGGATGTGTAGTCATTTTTCTCAATATCATAGGAAACGCACTGTCGGATTTAAGATACAATCGTCCAAAATGATATCCGATAGTCCAGAGCATCAAAACACGAAGAGAAGGAAACGAGGAGAAACGAGGAGAAAGTTGAAATTGTGAAAGATAGACGGAAGTTGAAAAAAATTAATCCCGATAACTTAGAATACAAATTATATGTACAGTCATATACACACTAGTACAAGATTAAATTTGGATATAAACTGTTACAGATTTCTTTTGCTTACTCCAAACCTGTCAAGAGCACTGCGGAAGGTTTTAGTGTTATCCAGATACTGTGGTCCAACTAAGAGTACCTGAAATTAAAAAGTATACATGAAATGGATAGAGTACATTATACAAATATCCTAAAGTTGGTGGAATTACAGAAATAAAATTTTTCCTTGTCTGTTCATATTTACGTAGGTCAAGTGGGCATTGTGTTTCAAAAATTAATTTTGCTAGCAGATTTTGAACACCTCCCAATGTCGTACACTACTGTATAACAGCAGTAAATTAAGATGATCTCACTCATATGGAGATGTCACCATTACCGGCGAAGGGCTACAAAATTTAGGCCTATGCTCAGCGCTTATGGCCTTTGAGCAGGGAGGGATCTCTATTGTGCTACACCTGCTGTAACACGGGGCCTCGGATTTTGCAGTCTCATGAGAAGGACCGACCCATTTAATCGCCATTTACGACAAGCAAGGGGTACTTAGGACTTATTCCAACCCAGATCCCCACGGGATAAACAGGATTGAAGGTTAATGGTTAATGCATGGTGGTAAGATTTCATGGACCCACATTTTCCAATACAAGGCTATTACAAACACATACATGATTTTTGAGAATATTATATATATATATATATATATATATATATATATATATATATACATGTATACATTCATAAACCTTTCATCTTTATATTTCTTGGATAAATACAATCTGTTTTACTGCATGTATATCCAAGTTACAGTATTTCATTGACCCTGGAATACAAATCATTCAAGTTAACGCAAACTCGATATAAACATTAAACTTTAAATAAAATGGCTAAACTCTTTGAACTTTCCTAGCCCAGTGCAGTGTTTCTTTAAAAATTTTCCTTATATACTTGTATGTAAAAGTTTGATCTCCTATTGTGACCCTACACTATTCTCGGGGACCATGATTTTAACGGTTGTCGTCCGTCGTCGTCCGTCGTGTGTTAACAATTGAACATCTTTAACTTCCTCTTGATAACTACCAGTCTAATTCTTTTCAAATTTGGTATGAAGCATTTTTGGGACAAGGGGGACATAAATTGTAAATTTCAGGTTCTCCAGTACCCCTGGGGCCTTAGGGGTGGGGCAAAAACTGCCCAAAATGGACCAATTTTCAAAAACCTTCTTCTTAAGAACCGCACATGTGTTAGAAAAACTAAATGCATGATGATGGAGAGAAGGAAGGCTTCTACCAAAATTGTAAATTTCATGATCCCCAGGATAGGGGTTCTGACCCCAGGGCGGGGCCAAACTTAGTATATAGTGTTTATGTGTAAAACACTTAAATAACATCTTCTTTAGTGCTGTTGATACTATATTGAAACTAAATAGATATTTAGAAAGAGCAGGTAGTCCTTTGACCAAACTTGTAAATTTGATGATCTTGGGGGTAGGGGTTTTGGTATCAGGGTGGGGTCAAAATGGTCAGTTATTAAATGTGTGAACAATAGACATTTTTAACTTCTTCTTGATAACTATCTTTCCAATTCTTTTCATATTTGGTATGAAGCATCTTTGGAACAAGGGGGACATAAATTGTAAATTTCAGGTCTCCAGCAACCCTTGGGCTTTAGGGGCAGGACAAAAACTGCCCAAAATTGACCAATTTTCAAAAATCTTCTCAAGAAGCTTACACTTGCAAGATGCATGGTGATGGAGAGCAGGACGGCCTCTACCAAAATTGTAAATTTGATGATCCCCAGAATAAGGGGTCTGACCCCAGGGTGGGCCCATACTTAGTATATAGTATTTATGTGTAAGTATGCTGATACTGTATAAAATCTAAATGGATACTTAGGAATAGCAGAAGAGGATGTACAAAAAATGGTGAATTTCAATCATTACCCAGGGTTATGACTTTAAGATGAGTCCAAATTAGTCATATCTTTTGATGTTTTAACGTCAATACATCTATTATTTAAAGCCTTTCATCAGTGTATGCACTTTTGAAGGCAGTGAAGTTTTAAGAACACATCTTGTTTTATACTGTTGCTGAACATTAGAATTTAGTTTAAATATTAACAGGAATTTTTTTTCTAGATTTCATAGCCCATGGAAGTAGTGATACTTTTTCACTAGTATTCAGGTGACCGATAAGGCCTGTGGGCCTCTCGTATAATTTTGATTTCTAAAGATTTTCCTTATATATGTCTGCCGTTGATCTGACCGAAGACAACCTGTCTCTTAATTAAAGAACGCATATGCGAAGTGAGGAAGCCCTCTTTTGCAGTTTAGACAAATTACCACTCATATACCACCATTGAGAAGAAGTCGACTTTTAAGTGATACTTCAACAAGATAGAGTCAAGATCACGAACATTGCATCATGGAACTTTGATATCGATATAAAAAGCTTCACAAAGAACAGTAACAGTGTCATCAGAAAGGGTTTTATGATGAACTCAGTTCAGAGGAAATTCGGAAGTTGGGGGTATTTATCCAAACATCAGACGAGGTAGGATGTATGCTTCTTATCATATATCGTCTGTACCTATCCTATATACTTAAGCTACAGAACTGAATCCAGGGCCAAGAATTTCCAAATATCAATGCCAATTTTTCAATGAAGAAGTTACACGAAAACAACGAGGGTAGCTTCTGATGACTGAAAAATGGTTCCATGCCAACTGCATGTGTATGACCACATCTGTGGTACGGTACTAACTGTGTAATGCCAAATTTCGGAATAATCCCTCGTCAAAAGTCTCTTAATTTTCTTTGTAGTCATCATCGATGATTGGTCATTTGATTCTCTAGTCGATATTGTAATGGTTATATTTTTTAAAAAGAAGAAAAAAGCAAAATACCAGGTGTAAACTAAAGAAATTCACACGCATATAGAGGTGATACTGCATTGTATTTTGGACTTTTAAACTGTTTGTTTTTGGAAGAAATTACCAGCTACATAACCACAGAGATGTTCGTTAGATGATATTTACAATGTACAATTAAATTCACGGACAAGATGTGCATGAGAGACTGTCATACGTTAGCACTTTTGAAACTCATCCTTCCCGCACTGCTTATCTAACAAATAACTTTGTATTGTTCACAACAGATTCGTCATTAGAAGAATCCACTTCAGGAGCCCTGAAAAAGGCACAAGATAATCCACTTTTACAGTATGTAGTAACGAAGCAGTTCTTCTTCATCCCTAGTGATATACTTTAACTGATGTAAAACTTATACGGTACCAATTTTGATGCACCAGATGCGCATTTCGACAAATAATGTCTCTTCAGAGATGCTCAAGCCGAAATTTTGGAAATTCGAAATAAAATTAAACTTGTAAGAGCTAAAAGGAAAACTAGAGTGTCAAAAAACTGGAGCCAAATTAGTTCAAGGATCAGAGCTATGCATGAGGGAGATATAATCCTTAATTTTGAAATGGATTTCTAAATTTTATCCCAACAATTAAATATACATCCGTATTTTCAAGCTAGTAACGAAGAACTTAGCTACTGGACTGTGGAGACCCTCGGGGACTAACAGTCCTAAAATTACTCCGAAAAGGTTTCTGTCAGTGAAAGTTTAAATGATATAAACCATCGATATGTTATTTAAACAATGAATAGTAGTTTACTCGTCAATGTTGTGGTATGATGGACGCCAGCATTATGACCCCGACTTTTCTCTACCAGCTAGTTAACTATGTCATTATAGTTCACTTACTACGAAGCTTCTATTTTGTATAGTTCAAGTGTTATACCTTAAGGTTGAAGTAACAGACAAGCAAATAGACAGATTTGTCTAAACAATATCCTAAAATTTATCATTTCTGGAGCAAAGGGCGATAACTCTATCTAATCGAATTCAATTATATCTCAAATGATTCGATATGCAAGAGCTTGTTCTGCGTATAGTCAGTTTTTAAATCGAGGTAAGCTACTGACAAACAAGTTGATGGTATAGGGGTTTCAACAGTCTCGATTGAAGTCAGTATTTCGCAAATTCTATGGTCGTTATAACGATCTAGTTCGTCAATACAACCTCGCATTGGGTCAAATGCTGTCTGATGTGTTTCATACCGATTGTTAAGCCGTTCTTGGCACACTGATTTTGACTGCGGATAACTCTGTTTACCTGATCAGGATATAGAGCTCACGGCGGGTGTGACCGGTCAACAGGGGATGCTTACCCCTCCTAGGCACCTGATCCCACCTCTGGTGTGTCCAGGGGTCCGTGTTTGCCCAACTATTTAATTTGTATTGCTTATAGGAGTTATGAGATTGATCACTGTTCGTTATCTTCACCTTGCATTAACATAATTCCTTCCTCTTACATCTGTTCCAAATTGAACGACGTGTCTAAATGACCAATTTTTTATTTTACTATTTACCACCGTGTCATTGATCTTAAGTGAGAAATTGAATCTTCAACTAGTTGGAATGCGTTGGTGTTTTTCTGTTTCAAAATGATTCAAATCGAATGATCAGATAAAGTCTTCTCCAATTCCATGATTAAAATTCTTAACCATTGCTCATCATCGCATATTGTTGATTTCATATAATTAAACAATGAAACATCACTATTTACTTTGAAACTGGAATGAGCTCAGCGTCGTTTTAGTTTTGTAGACACTGGATCAATCACTGTCATGAAAACATCCAACTGAAGAGAAATTTGGAAAGAGAGCTGTTGGAATACAGAGAAAGTGTAGGAGTTAGTTCCAAGGAGCTTCTGGAACAGCATCTTTTCAAACTCCATGAAAAATTGTATGAACTTGTGAAAGTACACATGAACAGACGGAAATGGATTTAGTTGCTAAAGATCCTCGGGGAAAGTTGTCTGTCGATGAACTTGAGGAACGGGTTCATGAAGTTTTTCGACAGCAATTAACATGTCTCACTGCTTCGGAAAAGAAAGAGAATAGGAATAAAAAATGTGGACCGACCATTAATGAACCAGTGGATCCGAAAACGCCCTTGTACAATCAAAATCAGAGAAACCAAAAGAAAGCCAATGAAGAATATGTGAATGATAAAGACTTTGAAAAAATTGTTTTCAAGCAAATCCAGATTGAAAAAAAAATAAAAGCCAACCCGGGAGGAGTCTCACTAAGAAATGGAAAGAGCGGGTTTTGAAGTATAAAATAAACGAGAGGACTTGGGAGGAAACAACATATGAGCATAGAAACGGAGCTGAAAACACAATCAAAGATCGGGCTCCACAGTTTCAACCAACAAGATCTAACGGAAATCATGGTCTAAAATCAAAGTTGCCGTATTGTGAAAATACAATTCGCGATGTGGTTGAACTACCACAAATACCCAAAAGTTCACCAAAGAAACGCGTCGCTAGCTGTTCATCACAGCGGTGTCTGCAAGCTGCCAGAAATTTATGCTCCAAGGGCGCAGACTCGGGTCGATCAGGCATTTTAGTGCATCTGATTCAACACAAACTGATCTACCATCAATACAGCGACAGAAACACAGCATCTGCGAAAAATAACCTGGTGCCTTTCAAATTTCCTCCGACATCCTTCCCCCATTGATGAAAACTCCAAAAATACAACAGGATATTCGTAAAATTTTCCAAGCTCCCAAACGAAAAATGAAGGAAATGCTTAATCATCCACACACCTATGACCTACAGATTATTCAACACAACGAAATCAATGAGTCAGACAATTATATATCAACTATTCAAGAAAATTCTAAAATGTCCTCCTCTTTTCCATATAAAACTGTATGTGGGAAGATACCTCAAATCCCCCCAAATGCACAGGAACCAAAATGAAAGATTGATAATACCAAAGAGTTTGTCCAGATGGAATCGAAAAAAAAACTTTGCATTTCTAGTGGCAAACGACATACATTATTGAAATATATATGAACATCTAACTTCAATATCTATATGGCAAAGAAATTCAAAGATGGAATGACCATAATAGTAGAAGAATATGTGCAAAAATAACCCATTTGAAAATGACAAGAATCAATGCCTGGTAACAGATACACTAAATTCAGAAGATTTAAAAAAAACACCAGAATTATAATAATTTCTCTGCTGGCATCAAATGGAAATGCAAAGTCGGATTTGAGAGAAAGTCGTCCAAAATGAGCGTCATAGCCTGTCCAAAACACGAAGAGAAGAAACTAAGAAGGAGACAGTTGGAAAAAGTCCGATAACTTGAAATACAAAATGAATGTACAGTCACACAACAAGAAATGTTTGATGATTAATTTAATTCATGTTAAGCAACCAAAACGTTGTCAATAATCATTAATATGCATTTAGAGAAAATGAATGAAAACATTTCGTACATCCATAGAATTACTCTCTGCAAACTTATTTAACATTAATGCATAAAGTCTGTATCAAGGAACACTCGATGACTGTAGGATAACTGTTCATGTTTTTTGTTATATTGCACTAGCTTTTACAACACTTAAACTTAGAAGAAAACAGGATATAGTAACATTAATTTAAAAAGTTGTGATAAACAATAGCAGGTGTTTATTTGTTTGAATGGTTTTCATTTCTCAATATAAAACCATGTATAAAGTACATGTATTGTTAAGATAAAAGAATTAAATCAGGTAAAATGCATACATAATGAATATATTTCTGGGTAATGTTTGTTTAAATGGGAAACGCGAGATCGTTAACCTGGACACGATCGGTAATGCAAATTCATTTATGCAGACCGACAGTTTGATAGCGGGTAAGTTTCGAGCCCTGGAGTCAGAACCTCTACCCCGGTGGTCTTGCATGAAATTTATGATCTTGGTAGAAACTTTCTTGCTCTGCATCACTATGCACTTAGATTTTCTTACGGAGAAGAAGACTTCTCAAATTGATCAATTTTTGGCAGTTTTTGTCCTGCTCTTAGGGCCCTAAAAGAGCAGGAGTCCTGAAATTTACAAGTTATGTCCCATTGTTCCAAAGATGCTTCACACCAACTTGGAATGGTAGTTATCAAAAAGAAGTTAAAAAATTTCAAATGCTGATGCAGGACGGACGATCGACGCTGATCAATTGCAATAAAAATTATAGTCAATGCAAATTTAAACTAACAAGTCCAAAAGGGCCCTGCAATGAATATTTTAAAGGCAAGCATGACATAGAAAGTGCTATTAACCTATTAATATTAAAAATCTAAGGTCCAATAATTATTTTAACTGTTTTTCGCCAAGACTGAGAAAGTGTTGATGGATGGACGGAGAGACAGTGATTTTCCTACAGGGCACCTGTCATTTGGTTGGACCCTATATTATGGGGATTACTTCTGTAGTAGTAAAAGGGCTATATGGATATCGACCTGGATAGCTTAGTGGTCAGAACACCTGACTAGTAATGCAGGGGTCCTAGGTTCGATTTGTCCTCTAGTCATGAATTTTCTCCTTTTCTAAATTAAACTTCCATGAAAAATCAGACTCCCCCACACTCACATGATTAATATACAGAGTTATCTTCTCTTTGCTCATCAAACAATAAATGCATCATTTATTCAAAAGCAGTTTTATTACTTCTATTCTACAGTTATTCTCTACGTTTATTGTTTTTGTAAAGCTGCAAGAGAGTGTAGTTTCAAATACAGACTAATAAGTATATATTAATTGAATTTTCCAAATTCACCATCAAATCACGTAACAATAACCTTTGACAATTAGATATCTTTATTTTAAGAGTGGGTGTTTGAATTCGAGTACAACATGCTTGGGACTTCTCTGCCAATCAAATCTTGCAGTTAGGTAAACAGAGTTATCTTCTTTTTGCTAGCTAATATTTCTATTTAATTTATAAATCCTAAATACATTTTTAGAAACACCCCCCTCCCCCATTCAGTCCAAAAATCTTAACTTCATATATTTGTTGCATTTACCGTTGAACTTTAATTGTTAATATACCGCCGCTGTGGCCGAGAGGTAAGAGCGTTCGCCCCGCATGCGGAAGGCCGGGGTTCGAATCCCGGCCGCGACTGACCTAAGTCATTCAAACAGGTAGTGACAGTTCCATCGCCAAACGCTCGGCATAAGGTGTGAATGTCACGGAGATGACCTTTAAAACGGATGACCCGTGTCACAGTAGGTGTGGCACGCTAAACTACCCTCACTGCTCAATGGCCATAATCTCCGAACATAAGCCTAAATTTGGTGACGTCTCTATATGAGTGAAAAATTCTCGAGCGAGACGTTAAGCAATATACAGTCAATCAATCAATTAAACAACCAATCAATCAATTAATTATTAATAAACTATAAAAATTGTAGAATCTTACGTCTAAATCAAGAACCAATTTAGGCAGACTCAAAACTTGACAATTCATTTCGATATACAGTTTAAATCCCAAGTTAAATGTAGTGCAGGAAGAATAAACATCTGACTGCAATTGATAGGTAGAATTTACTGTGTGACGTAATCAAAGTTAATATCTGTCTGGGAGGACAGCCGCCATTACGGTAACAGTCTTATTTTTCTTGTTTTATGTTATATGCAGATAATTATGTAAATATAACTTACGTTCTATATGTTGCAAGATAAGTGAAGTACATAGTTTTATAAAAATTAATCCTTATCCTAAGATACGTTAATTAAATTAATAATAAGGATTACATATAATTCGGGACATTACATCTATGTAAAGTTCTCCGAGTAGTGATTTAAGCTGAATATTTTTCTGATCATGATTTGTTGTGTACAAATGTTAATTTTGCTTAGTTTCCTTTTGTTTAAATACTGATATTATTTATACACATTGATGTTTATTCATATACAAAGGCACGAACAGATCAAATGATGGACCCCCGTACCAGTGCACAGGACGTGATGCGATGCGATTTGTGTGAGACCGCTCTGGTACAGATGTACTGTGATACGTGCTTTGTCAGCCTGTGTAAGGCCTGCGTGGGAGAACACATGATATCAGATGAATTGCGAAAACATGATATTATTACATTCCAATTCAGAAAATCCGCCCCCCTCTACCCTGACTGTGCTTCTCATGACAAAGAGCGATGTGAAATGTACTGTAGTCCATGTCGTATTCCAGTTTGCCATACCTGTCTGGCATCAAATCAACATTTAAGTCATAAATTATTGAAAATATTGCAAGTATTGGAGGAAACGAAAGAAAAGATCGCCAAAGAGAAAACTGAGTTAAATGAAACAATTTCTCCAGCCTACCAGGACATCGTATCTGATGTACAAAACAGAATGAGGAAATTGGAAAAGAAATATGGAAATATCTCAACAGCCATAACAAAACATGGAGAGGAATGGCACAAAGAAATTGACAAACTCGTCCAGAAATTGAAATCTGAAGTGGAGGAGATGAAAACCACACAGTTGCACACTCTACAGAAACATCTGGATGAAGTGAACAAGAATATCTCTGACATCAATGATGAAATCAATTCAATTGATGTTGCTTTGGGCTCAAATGACATGTCAAAAGTATTCAATCTTATGCCTAATGTAGAGGAATACAAAAAGCTTCCACAGAAAATTCTGCCTTCTTCACCTAAATTCACCCCAGGAAAACTTCAAGAAGAACTATGTCAACTCTTTGGAACTTTATCACCAATTTCTGTCCGATCAGAAGAACATGGTTACAGTATAAAGACAACAGAGAAATCCCAAGAAGCTGCATCCTCTTCTGTCATCAAACAACTGCTTGATGAACCACAGATTGTCACCACCATATATACTGGTTATAACCTTCGCAATGTGGCCTGTCTGAGTGACGAAGAAATCTGGACACATGGAAATAGCAGCACCATGAAACTCTTCAGCATCTATCAGGGATCGCGACTCAAGTCAATCGCAACCAAATCAGGGAACACTCCAGGGGACCTAGTAGTGACAAACAGTGGGGATCTGGTTTATACTGATTACCATGACAGAACTGTGAACATTGTGAAGAATGAACAGATACAGACTGTGATCAGACTAAAGAACTGGAATCCTCGTGGTGTCTGCAGTACCTTCTCTGATGGCCTCCTAGTTATAATGAGCAAGAAAGTACAAACCAAAGTTGTGCATTACTCTGGGTCCACAGAGACACAAACCATTCAGTTTGATGACCAGAGTCGCCCTCTCTATTCACCTGGTGACATTAAATACATTAATGAGAACAAGAACCAGGATATATGTGTGGCTGACGGTGGAGCTACAGCAGTAGTGGTGGTCAATCAGGCCGGGAAACTGAGATTCAGGTACACTGGACATACTCCTGCTCCAAAGAACAAACCATTCAATCCACGAGGAATCACCACAGACAGTCAGAGTCACATCCTTACAGCTGATTATTACAATCACTGCGTCCACATCATAGACCAGAATGGACAATTCCTCCGTTACATATACTGTGGACAGAGTTATCCCCAGGGACTGTCTATAGATACAAACGACAATCTGTTTGTTGCTCAATGTAGTAACAAACAAGTGAAGAAAATCAAATATCAGCAGTAAAATTGAACATCAATGGTGGATTTAGACAACTGTGAAATTAAATATCAGTGAAGGATTTAGACAGGAGTGAAATTAAATATCAGTGATGGATGTAGACAGCAGCATTCCTCTTTAAGAAGTGATTATTTAAATATGTACAAATGTTTCCTTTCAATGGTTTTTATTTCTCAACATAAAACATAAAAACTTATATAAATTATATATATTGTAATATATATATATTGTCTTAGTGTAAGGTTCATTATTACAACTGTATTTTCAACGAACTTGGCATTAATTCCACTTTTGGTAATCGTACTTACACTCCAATTGCCCTTTTAAAAGATGAAATTCTTCAAAACTATGCTTCAGTTTTAGACACGTTTAATATCCCAGTCAATGGGTGGAATGAATATGAGTTACCGTACCTATACTGGATTCCTAAACTACATTAAAACCCTTACAAACAAAGATACATTACTGGATCCAGTAAGTGCTCTACCAAGCCAGGATCTTTGCTCCTCACGAAAATATTAACAGCCGTGAAGGGGAAACTTCAAACTTACTGTGCGACTACCTATGCCAGAAGTGGTTTTAATCAAATGTGGATTCTAAAGAACTGAAATCGCAGAATTTTTCCCAAATCAATAACATTAAAACCTATGACTTCTAAACACTATACGCTACCATTCCTCGCGATGAATTAAAGACTAGACTCTTTGACATCATAGACAGTTGCTTCTCCAACAAAAATGGAAAACGGAAATATTCATATCTAGTGATCAGTCATTCAAAAACTTACTTTGTTAAACACCACTCTGATTCCACGCACAAGTACTCTGCTTCATGTGAATACAAAAACAGGTCAGCTAACAAAGGAGCACAATTCGTGCCCATGGGAATTCCAACAGACTGTTGGAAGACCCGATCACCAAAGACCACGAAGATATTGTCTATGAGGAACTCTAACATATTTTTTATTTCAACTTCAGAGTATATTGCTCCCTGGATATATTGCCAACTTTTATTCAAGATGAATTTGGGCAATAATGCGGGAATGGCAATATAAAAAATTCACCATTACGGACAATTCACTTAGCAGTCAAAATAAATGTAATACCATAAAATTATTTGGACTCCATTCTGTATAAACATTTAGATTATCTTGAGCAATTAAGCAATTAATAGTAATTAACCTGAATACCTTGTCCATACTGTCACAATTCAACGCACCTCTATCAAAGTACAAGTGTGGTATTATTATCGAGGGTAAACCGTATAACATTTGACCATTTGTTTGTGAAAATCAGTGGCATATGGCATTATTCGGGGCTGGCATTATAACGGGGCTGTTAACATGGGAGGAAATCTATTCTTCGGGATTTTTTAGGCAATAAGCGGGGTGGCATTATAAGGGAGGCAGTATATCAAGGGAGCACTGTACTTGTGCGTGGAATCAGAGTGGTGTTTAACAAAGTAATTTTTTGGATGACTGATCACTTAAAATATGAATATTTCCGTTTTCCATTTTTATTGAAGAAGCAGCTGCTTATGCTGTCAAAAAGTCTAGTCTTTAATCTATCGTGAGGGATACGGTCGTGTAAACTATTGAAAAGTCATATATTTTGATGTTGTTGATTTGAGAAAAGTTTTGCGATTTCAAATTTAGTAAAAGTACTTTAGAATATTTTAGAATCGGTATTTGATTTAAAATTTGTTGCGAATCAAACTACTTGCAATATCCACATCTTCAAATTATTTACAAATACCCATGCTTCTAAACTGTGAGAGGAGTTAAAAGGACAAATCATGTCCTTTATTTAATATATTTCCTCAAAATGGACTCATTTCAACAACCTGTGATATTCTCAAAAATTGAAGAAAATCAAAATCCTTGCCACGTGCACATCTTCAATACCGATACAAATACTCTGTAAAATAAAAAGGTCCTCACTTAAAAACTGTCGAAGGAAAAACACACAAATCATGTACTCTCTATGTAATAATTCCTCAAAATTAATTTTTAAAAAAAAGAATTAAAGAAAATCAAAATCCTTGCCACATGCACATTTTCAATATCCATACAAACACTCTGGAAAATAAGATGGTCCTCACTTGGAAATTGTGGGAGGAGTTCACCGAACAAATTATGTAACCTCCATAGCAAAATAAACTTGAAATAAAGAGAGGTCGAAATCGATCAAAATTTCAACATGTTCTAGAGTGATCCACATAGAAGCTACATAGCAAGTTTCAGCTTGATATATGGCAGAGAAATGAAATTAGAAACAGAAAACCCCGAACGGACGGACGGACAGACATGACAGCGACTATAAGTATGTTCTCCCGAATTTTTTGGGGAGCATAAAAACTTCATTTCATTGTCATCATCGAAAATTTGCAGAGTGGCTTGTATTTGGTAATTTGATAGTCAATATTTCAAATGTAGCGTATTGTTTTCCCTTGAATCTTCCAAATTGTCATAATAATTAATCAATATCATATACTTTTTATAATGTTGACTAATTACTGACTTCACTAAATTCGGACCAATTACATTTTCCTCTAATTTTCAATGCTTAATCATGTAAAGGATAATTGTGTTCCGCGATAAGGATTCATCGTGTACATTATTTTTATGGTACTTTAAAACATATTTGAGAACATGTATGAAATTCTCAATATTCTTGGCCTTGTTCATTGTTTTTTCCCAATCGAAACTTTAAATTAAATTTTTTTATCTTAATTGATGAGGATAAGTCACTGATAAATAATTGTATGATAAACGTACAATAGCATGGGTCAGAGGTGTGCAATAAATCCTATATTTCCTATGAAAATTTATCATAAAGTCAACAACAAAAATAAAATCCAGTACTCAAACTTTTATCTATAGCGCTTTCGCCCTGCGGGCTCGTCAGTAGATTTTTAAACAATGTCTTGCTCTCATATTAAATAGTTTCCATTGGCACATAAATCGAATTATTCACTGCAGGGTAAACAATAAAAACATTTTAATATTTCCGTTTTATAAAGTTTTAGAAAATAATGAACACTTACGAGAGCAAAAGAGGACTATTTTTTAAAGTTATTCAAACCTAAATTGAATGTAAATTAATTATTATAACTTAGATGTTATATTTCAAGTCATTGCTTGATTTTTGGCGCCTTATTGACTTTAATTTGCGACAATTTAGTATGTTGCCTTTGTGACGTCACAATAACGACGTCTTAACTACAATGTCATAACAAGTGGATTGTACTCTTTGTAAAAATTGTTACACTCTGAAGAGCCGAACTACACACGGCGAAAGAGCGAAGTGTAATTAATTAGATGTGGATCATGTGTACTAGCTTAGTCATTGTTGGATATATTTTTTCTACTTATTACCTATACCATGGATTTTTTCTGCAATTGTACTATATATATATATATATATATATATATATATATATCCAATAATAAAAGTCAAGAAACACAAAACTCGAATAACATTTCACTGTTAGCGCTTTTGGCTTTAATGCCTCTTCAGACAGTTATAACTGTCTGAAGAGGCATTAAAGCCGAAAGCGCTAACAGTGAAATGTTATTCGAGTTTTGTGTTTCTTGACTTTTATTATTGGATGTATTTACTGTATCAAAAATACCGAATTCTTTATTTACAAACTATATATATATATATATATATATATATATATATATTGTGAAAGTTATTGTTAAAGGCTATGCCAACCTTTTGCTTTACTTTGTAAAATAATAAAATGATGCATGTAACAAACAATTTTGATGACTTGAAAGTACCTTCCGTTGGTAGAGCTAAACACGACAAGTTTGGAAATTCAGATAATAAACCAAAGCTATAAGTAAACGAGAAAAGCCAAAAGCAACTGCACATTTATGAACATTTTATTTTCATATCGATAATTCAAAACTAAAGAATAGCAGATGGATGAAAGAGATTGGCAACTCTACTGAACTCTTGCCTGCAGAACCATTTTCTTTTACAGGAGTTTGCCTTAAATTGAAACTCTGATGTATTTTTGCAAGATAAACACGTGATACACAAGAAATCCTTTACATCTCGATTTGATAAAACCTATATGTGACATATGACATTACAGTTGAGAGTTGCCAAGGGTCCAACTGAAAGATATGACTTAGATTTAAATTGAAATAAATGGGTTTTGATTGTATGTGTGTGTGTGTCTGACAAATTGTTAAAAACTATTGTTGATAGATTTGACCTATTTTCACTTTAAAAATCCTATTTTTGTCTTACTTTCTGCGGGGAAAATCCCATTTTCCCTCTATTTTTAAAGCCACAAGTTGCTATCACTCATGCAATAGAGAAATACCAGCATAGGAGTTATTGCTCTTGACAATAGTTTTGTAAAATAGATAAAAATAAATATAAACCATTTCAATATCAAATTGTTTACCAGAATTTTCTTTATTATACCCAGTGAATAAAATTTCTCCTCAATATATATTTCTATCTAACAAATATTAATGAAATAAAGATTTTACAAAAACCTATGACATCATATGAGGATGGATCTATCTTAACTGATGACGGTAGACACTTACTGATACATTATAGCGGGGATAAGACACTCAATGATTAAGTTCAACTTATCTTAACTAATGCAGGTAATAGTATTTTAACTGATAAAGTAACGTACATGTACAAAGTAACCTACATCTACACTTTGACTGACAAAATAAAATTTTCTGAACTGAAGAAGGTAAGATATATCTAAGGACGAAGGTAACACAGACTGTGAAGATTAGATACGTAACTGGTGTACTTGTGGGCGATATATTTCAAAAGCTTTGAAGACGAGATACTATCAAAAGTCTCTTAATTTTCTTTGTAGTCATCATCGATGATTGGTCATTTGATTCTCTAGTCAATATTTTTATGATTATATCAAAAAAATTGAAAAAAAAAGCAAAATACCAGGCATGAACTAAAGAATTTCACATGCATATAGAGGTGACACTGAATTGTACTTTTAAACTGTTAGTTGTGGGAAGAAATTACCAACTACATAACCACAGAGATGTTCGTTAGATGGTATTTACAATATGCAATTAAAGAAGGTGTTGCAGGTCTCATTTTATTCTCGAGTCGATATTGTTATGATTATAGGGGGGGGGGGGGATTAGAAAAAAGCAAAATACCAGGTTTCAACTAAAGAATATAGAGGTGACACCGAATTGTACTTCTAAACTGTTAGTTATTGGACGAAAATACCAGCTACATAACCACAGAGATGTTCGTTAGATGATATTTACAATGTGCAATTAGATTTACAGACAAGATGTGCACGAGAGACTGTCACACACTGTACGTTAGCACATATAAAACCAATCATTACTGATCTGCTGTAATCTAACAAATATCAAACAACAACTTTATATTGTTCACAACAGATTCGGCATCAGGAGATTTCTCTTCAGGAGCCCTGAAAAAGGCAAAAGACGATCCATTTTTACAGTATGTATTAACGAAGTAGTTCTTTTTCGAGGTTAGAGTGCCGGGGTTCGAATCTCGGCCGCGACAAACTTGAGTCGTTAAAACAGGTAGAGACAGTTCCATCGCCAAATGCTCGGCATCAGGTGTGAATGTGACAGGTCCTCGGATATGACCTTAAATATGAATGTCTCGTATCACAGTAGGTGTGGCATGCTAAAAAAACACCTCACTGCTCAATGGCCATAAGCGCCGAGCAAAGACATAAATCTGAAGCCCTTCACTGGCCTTGGTTACGTCTCCATAAGAGTGAAGAATTCTAGAGTGAGGCATTAAATAAGATACAATCAATCATCCCTAGTGATACACTTCAACTGATGTCATATTACTCTGAAAAGGTTTCTGTCCATGAATTGTGGCTTACTTGTCCTTATTGTGGTATGATGGACGCCAGCATTGTGACCCCGACTTTTCTCTACCAGCTAGTTAACTATGTCATTATAGTTTACTTACTACGAAGCTTCTATTTTATATAGTTCAAGAGTTATGCCTTAAGGTTGAAGTAGCAGACAAACAAATAGACGATATCCTAAAATCTATGATTTCAGGAGGAAAGGGCGATAAGTCTATCTAATCGAATTCAATTAACAGAATTCCTTCGTCTTACATTTGTGCCAAATTGAACGACGTGTCTAAATGACCAATTTATAAACTTACAATTTACCACCGTGTCACTGATCTTAAGTGTGAAATTGTGCGCTATCATACATCGGAGAAATTGAATCTTCAACTAGTTGGAATGCGTTTGTGTATTTCTATTTCAAAATGATTCAAATCGAATGATCAGTTAAAGTCTTCTCCAATTCCACGATTAAAATTCTTAACCATTGCTCATCATCGCATATTGTTGATTTCATATAATTAAACAATGAAACATAACTATTTACTTTGGAACTGGAATGAGCTAAGCATAGTTTTAGTTTTGTAGACACTGGGTCAATCTATGTCCTAAAAACATCCAACTGAAGAGAAACTTGGAAAGAGAGCTGTTGGAATACAGAGAAAGTGTAGGAGTTAATTCCAATAAGCTTCTGGAAAATTGTGTGAACTTGAAAGTACACATGAACATATGGAGACGGATTTAGTTGCTAAAGATCCCTGGGGAAAGTTGTCTGTCGATGAACTTAAGAAATGGATTCGGGAATTTTATCAACAGCAGTTAACATGCCTCACTGCTCCGGAAAAGAAAGAGAATAGGAATGAAAAATGTGGACCGACCATTAATGAACCAGTGGATCCGAAAACGTCCGTGTACAATCAAAATCAGAGAAACCAAAAGAAAGCCAATGAAGAATATGTGAATGATAAAAACTCTGAAAAAATTGTTTTCAAGCAAATCCAGATTGATAAAAATAAAAGCCAACCCGGGAGGAGTCTCACTAAGAAATTGAAAGAACGGATTTTGAAAGATAAAGTAAAGGAAAGGACTTGGGAGGAAACAACATATGAGGATAGAAACGAAGCCGAGAACAAAATCAAAGATCGGGCTCCACAGTTTCAACCAACAAGATCTAACGGAAATCATGGTCTAAAATCAAAGTTGCCGTATTGTAAAAATACAATTCGCGATGTGGTTTAACTACCACAAATACCAAAAAGTTCACTAAAGAAACGCGTCTCCAGTTGTGTTATAAATACTATAACAATTTATTTGTGTGACATATAATGTGCAGTGTACATTCCTGGCTATGATGTCATAATCGTGATGACGTCATAATCGTGATGACATCATTGTATTTTTTGTATTGTGTATTGTTTTAAAAAATGTAAATAACTGATTTAATTTTAGATAAAGTTTGTACCGTACAGATGTGTATATCTTTTACATTTTGGTGCCGTGACCAGACCGTGACTAAAGAAATGGAAATACGAAAGCTAAAAGCCATTAGGACAGGGAGCAGAAGTGATATTACTAGAACAAAATACGAAGGATCTGAAGAATTTTCCAGGGAAAATCTTTTGTCAATTTATGAAGATTTGAAGAAGAAAAGGAAGTTAATGAACAATCTTGACGAAGAAATATTGAATCAAACTACAAAGGAGGAGGAGATTGAGAATGAAATAATTGAGTCAGATGAGTATAACACAGAGTTAGACATTAGACTGAGGCATTTTAAAGAATTCATTGACAAAACATTTTCAAATGCTGGGGAGAAAGATTTTCTAAAGTCAAATGATGAAGGTGCTGTATTCAACCCTTATGAAATAAATCAAATTTCATCTAATCATACTACAGTCCTTAGCTATGCTGTCCCACCTGTACATTAGTATTTCCCTGTGTCAATGCCGTCAGATAGTTTATCTGCTGCTTCCAACAACAAATTACCTAAGTTACCTTACCAACGTTCAATGGAAAAAAATAGAATGACAATCATTTTGGGATTCATTTAGTTCCAGGATTCATGAAAATATCTGAAGTTATGTTCAGAAGTTTAATTATTTGAAATCACTGCTCGTGGGCGAGGCATTACCTGTCGTAGAAGGATTAGCTCTTACCAATGCCAAGTATGTCAAGGCCATTGATCTACTGAAGGAGAGGTATGGTCAGCAACACAAGATTACTGGAATTTATATACAGGCATTACTTGACCTACCTAAATCAGTTGATTCCTTACACAGTTTGAGGGAATTTTATGACAAAATGGAAACATATGTCCGTGGATTAGAAACCCTGAAGAGTCCTATGGAAGCTTCTTGGTACCGGTAGTTTTGAGAACATTGTCATCGAAAACCAGACAGAACTTGGCAAGAACCCATGGGAGCGAAGACTGGACACTTGGTAATATCCGGAAAGCCTTACAACATGAGCTGTCAATTCTTGAAGCTGGAACAAACACTGATGCAGACTAGTGACTCAACATTTCAGAGAACAGCAAATTTTCATATAAAAGCATTTAAGGGAAAGTCAATTAACAACAGGAGACAGCATTTTTTCCAACCCAAGCCTAAATCTGAAATCTGTATCTGTACACGAGTACCAAAGAAAAGCATGTGTATTCTGTGATGATAAGACTCACATGGTAGGCGACTGCATCTTAAGCAACGAACAAAGGAAAATAATAGTGAGGCAGAAGTCATTGTGTTTCAACTGTCTTGGATCACATCGAGTTAAGGACTGTTCTTCAAAGAGAAACTGCAAAAAGTGTGGGAAACGCCACAATACTTAATTCTGCAATGACTCAAGGGAAACAACAGATGAATCAACACTTCATATCACATCTGAAAATATCCAGTCATTAACAAATTACGAGAATGTTATGCCTTCTTCAACAATTCTGCATACATCTTCAACGACAAATATTCCAACAATACTTAAAACAGCAACAGCTAAAGTTACCAACGGAGAAACAGTCATGGACACAACTATCTTATTTGATGAGGAATCACAAAGGTCATTCATTACAGAAGAATTGGCACAAAATCTGAACTTGAAACAAACTGGAACTAAAATTCTGATGATTGCAGCATTTGGTGGGAAAGAGATGATGCGGACTCTGAAAACTTAAACCTTACCTCTGATAGCAGATTCCGGTGAAAAAATTCAGATTCATGTAGTTGTTGTACCATACATTGCAGCCAAAATCCATACGCATCAAGAACCTTCCTTACCTGAAACATTTCAAGTTAGCACACTCCTATTGTTGTGAAACTCGGACAGTTTAGTAATCCTTATTTGTGATCATAGTATTATATGTATTATATGCCGTACTATGACGTCATAATAGTATGACGTCATAAACGTTACCACGACGTCATGTAAATAGCATATACTACAGTTTTACTTCAGAGTTCAAATAAACACAGTACAGAACAGAAGTTTTTTTCATATCTTCCGGTAACATAACCCCAACATTCTAGACATTGGTGCCGTGACCATTGGTATAGGATAACCAGAATGGAAATGGATATTACAAAATTGAAGGCAATACGTTCCGGTCACCATGGTGCAATTACAAGGATTTTAAAGAGAATTCCTGAAACATAGGATGATAATTCAAAAGCTGAAATGATGAAACTATTGCAAGAGAAACAGAATCTATTGGAGAAAATCAACGCAGATATTCTAGAGGGGTTAGCCAATGAAAAAGAAATACAAACCGAAATTGAGGAATCAGATTAGTATATGTTAGATTTAAGACTCAAGTTACAAGAATTGAAAAAGCCTACATTGCCAAACAAAACTCAGTCTGTTTCTACTAGACTTTATGAAAACGTTCATACTTCACCATTGAATTTGAATGTTAACTAGCATCCATAGCAACAACAGCCTGTCTGATGTTGAGAAATTCAGCTACCTTAGATCATTACTTTGTGGGGAGGCACTACAAATTGTTTCTGGATTTACCTTGACGAATACAAATTATAGACAAGCCTTAGATGTTTTATCAGAGAGATATGGACAAACCCACAAATTAACAAATGCATACATGCAAAAGCTGATGGATCTCCCAGCTCTAAACAATATTCCGAACATGAGAATTTACATCAACAAAATTGAGACATATATGCGCAGTCTAGAGTCACTTGGTACATACCCTGACACTTATTCAGCACTATTAGTACCGGCAATCATGAAAAAAATCCCACAAGAATTCCTCAGAGAAATAATTCGTCAGAATGGAGATGACAACTGGAATATACATACAATCTGTAAAGCAATAAAAAGGAAATTCGCTGTGCATGAGATGACTGACTTTAACAATATTGGTTACAGTGAACAAAACATAACTTCCAGCTTTATGATCAGAGCTAATACAAGGAGGAAGCCAGGAAACTTTGCACAGAGAAAAGAAGCCCAGTTGTATGAAAAACTGCATTTTTTAACGAAAACCACAGCCCAATAAAATGTAACGTGAACCACAACAAGAAACTAGAAAAAATCAAGATGGACAAGTTGTGTTTCAATTGTCTTGGCAGACACGAAGTGGCAGATTGCAAATCCAACAAAACATGCAAAAGGTGTAATCGGTGTCACCATACAAGTATATGTACACGACAGGAGGATGCAGTGGAAAGACATGTGCAACAACTGAAGGCCAAGGTATCAACACCCACATCTAGCATTGTAAGTCTGCATTCTACCTCATCCAGATCTTTTCAAGTTCTACTAAAGACAGCAGTGGCAGAGGTACAGTCCAGGAATGGAACAGAATGTCAAGCAAACATCATGTTTGATGAGGGATCACAACGATCATTTATCAACCAAAAATTAGCGTCTGAACTCCAGCTTGAGATAATTGGAAAAGAAGTACTCAATGTTTCAAGATTTGGATCGAAGAAAACCGAAGTACATCACCTTGACAGAGTACAACTAACTATCACTGGTGAAGGAAACCAGTACATACCGATAGATATACTTGTCGTTCCACAAATTGGTGTTACAATTCAAACCCACTTAGCAGAGATAAAACAACTACCACATCTACGTCATTATACCCCCCGCAACAAGTTGTGGGGGAGGGGGTATACTGGAATCGGGTTGTCCGTCTGTCTGTCCGTCCGTCCGTCTGTAGACGCAATGGTTTCCGGGCTCTAAAGCATTATCCTTTCCACCGACCGTCACCAAATCATATACATGTATATGGACTACCCATGGGATGAAGATGTTTCCTATCGATTTTGGGGTCAAAAGGTCAAAGGTCAAGCGCACTGGACATCGAAGTAGCAATATGGTTTCCGGGCTCTAAAGCGTTATCCTTTCCACCTACCGTCACCATATCATACATATGGATTACCCATGGGATGAAGATGTTCCCTATCGATTTTGGGGTCTAAAGGTCAAGCACACTGGATATCGAAGTAGCAATATGGTTTCCGGGCTCTAAAGCGTTATCCTTTCCACCTACAGTCACCATATCATACATATGGACTACCCATGGGATGAAGATGTTCCCTATGGATTTTGGAGTCAAAAGGTCAAAGGTCACGCGAACTGGACATCGAAGTAGCAATATGGTTTCCGGGCTCTAAAGCGTTATCCTTTCCACCTACAGTCATCATATCATACATATGGACTACCCATGGGATGAAGATGTTCCCTATCGGTTTTGGGGTCAAAAGGTCAAAGGTCACGCGCACTGGACATCGAAGTAGCAATATGGTTCGGTTTGTCATGCCATTTGTTTTTTACACTCAGAAAAGAGGTAGTTTATACCTATTACCAACACCCTTTGGGAGATTGGGGTAAGCGGGGGGTATTCTTAGTGAGCATTGCTCACAGTACCTCTTGTTTGAAGCTAGCACATGCCAATCCAAGTGATCAACCATTTGAAATAGAAATACTTATTGGAGCAGATTACTACTGGGACTTCATCATGAACCATGTAGTACGTGGCAACGGACCAACTGCTGTCAAATCCAAACTAGGATACCTGCTATCTGGACCGGCAAAAACGCCAGAGCAAATCCAACAGATGACAAAGTGTGTGCTGCAATGGTGGACAGAAATCCAGATTATCCCTCTCCTGATTATGGTCGTCCTATGTACGACTCTTGTCCACAGAATTACTATGGTCGTCCATCATATGATTACAATCAACCCTCCTACCATCCTCAGCAGGGTCAGGGCTATGGCCAGGAGAGATATGACCCACACTCACAGTATCAGAGAGCACCACACCCTCCCGTGAAAGAGGAATAAGCCAACAGACGGCATGATGAGGTGTATCGCCAAGAGGCCTCACCTTCCCAACAACTCAATCATACAGAAATGTACGACCACAACCAGGTGTCTCAGCAACTCCGTGAAGAGGGATGAATTTGTTTGTTGTTTCGATGTTTTCTGCCACAGTCAACAATTTTTCAGTTATGTGGTGGCGCCCAGTTTTTATTGGTGGAAGAGAGAACCCAGATACAATGTACCTGGGAAGAGACCACCGACCTTCCGAAAGTAAACTGGGAAACTTTCTCACTTACCGGCGCTAGCGGGATTGGAACCCGCGCCGACAGAGGTGAGAGGCCGTGTGATTTTGAGCGCAATGCTCTAATCACTCGGCCACGGAGGCCCCAAGAGGGATGGAAAGAATACAATTATTTGAAAGAGGCAAATGGTACCCCTCGTGACCCTCCCATCCTATCTGTGGGCCTCAATATACCCATCGAGGCTGAGAGACACAAAATTGCAGAGCTCGGGAAGAAGTCGTATCGAGAGGAGTTACCAAGGCAACAAAAGGAACAAATTCTGAGCCGATCCCAGAACCAACTGGAGATTCCAGAAATTGACCATCTCCAGCCATATTCTGACCCCCTTCCTCCCAACACCCCTCCCCAGGACCGCCCTCCCTTGGGGAGATGGGACCCCAAGTCTTGCATGCGAAGTGCTTTTGTTCCAGTGAAGAGAGTTACGTCCCCTCCACACCAGGCCAATATTGGCCACGACGATTATGGACAATACTGCAGGCAAAATGAACATGAAGTTCGAATTGAGAACAAAATGAGGAACAACTAACAGCAAGACCAATTGTGAAACTTTTTCCACTTGAAATTAATGAAAAGGACAATAGTGCAAGTGATTAGAATCTGTGACTAAATATCCATCTAAAAATTCACAACGCGAATGAACCTCTTAATTCTTGTATATATTTTTTGTACATTTTGGCGGCCCCAGGATGTTGTGAAACTCGGACAGTTTAGTAATCCTTATTTGTGATCATAGAAATCTATTGACACTTATATTATGTATTATATGACGTCATAATAGTATGACGTCATAAACGTTACCACGACGTCATGTGAATAGCATATACTACAGTTTTACTTCAGAGTTCAAATAAACACAGTACAGAACAGAAGTGTTTTCATATCTTCCGGTTACATAACCCCAACATTCTAGACACCTATGATGGGTCGACATTTGTTTCTTTACTTACCGGCGGTGATCACTATTTGGACATTGTTGGAAATAACACCAAATGCAAACCACAATCACGTTACTTCTGACAACATCCTGTCTTATCATTGCCAAGAAGAATTGAATTTAGAGAAGTTCTGGAAAATACAGGACATGGGAAGCTTGGAAAAACCAACTGAGTTGCTAATTAAGGATCAGAAGTATGTAACCTTTGAAAATGACCAATACACAGCAAGGTTACCATGGAAAGAAGAAGTCTGCAATTTACCTTCAAATGAAACAATTGCACTGGAACGCACAAAAAATGTAATACGCCGTTTATCTCGAGATCCAAATACATGTATGTTAAAGACGTACGACAGTGTTATTAAGGAACAGGAAAAATGTGGATTTATTAAGAAAGTAGAGCAAGAGGACACATTCAAACAGCAAGTACATTACATTCCTCACCATCCAGTGAAATAGGATTCAAGTACAACACCGATTCGGATAGTCTTTGACTGCAGTTGTAAACAATCTGGAAGCCTAAACCTCAATGACTGCCTTGAATCTCACTATCCACCACGCAATGAAATTCCAACGATTTTAACACGATTTCGAGCAAAACGATATGCTGTGTCAACCGACATTGAAAAGGCCTTTTTTTTTTACAAATCAGACTTCATGAAAAGGACCGAAATATGACAAGATTCTTTTGGTTGATAGATCACACAAATCTAGATGCTGGGATTTCTACCTTTTGATTCAAAGTAGTATTATTTGGAGCAACTTACTCACCATTCCTTCTCAACAAAACCCTGGAAGCACATTTTGAAAGAAATTCATGTGAAACTCAAAACGAATTGTTGTATGTAGACAACGTTTTAACCAGTTTTGAGGATGAAAATTTACTTTTGTAATTTTGCAAAACCTCTCGTGTTCTCCTAGCAGAGGTTGGATTCAATTTAAGAAGTTGGAATTCAAACAACATAAAATTGTGCCACACAGCAGCTGAAGAAGGAGTCACTGACAGTGACGACATTGTAAAAATTCTAGGATTGAGATGGGATCCAAAAAAAGACTGCATTTCCTTTCCAAGATTTGACTTAGACATCAATAGGAAATTTGTAACAAAAAGAGAAGTTCTCAGTCAATCATCTAAGATTTTTAACCCACTAGGAATTTTGAGTCCCATCACTATTAGAGCCAAACTGCTAATGTAGGATATTTGGCAACAAAATGTTGCATGGGATGAAAAACGGCCATGAGAAATGGTGTGGGATTGCTGAGGAACTTGATGAATTATCATCTACCAAAATACCAAGGTTTTTATGTGAACATTCAGCCACAGAGTGTATGGTTCCTAATCTACATATATTCACCAATGCCAGCAAGAGAGCTTATGGAGCCTGTGCATACCTTGCGACAGAAAATACCTCACATTTGATAATGGCAAAAAACCGAGTCGCACTTATTAAACCTACAACCTTACCTCGTCTAGAGCTAGTGGGAGCAGCAATTGGAGCCAGATTAGCCAAGTACTTAAATAGCTTACTGAACGTGAACTCGACAACCTTATGGTGTGACAGTCAAATTATCCTTCATTGGCTTCAATAGAAAGTCAATAAATCAATTCATCACCAATAGAAAAGCAGTGAAGAATCAACATAAGGACATACATGGAAAAACATTACAACTATCCCGCAGATCTTCAAACAAGGGGAATTTCATACAAACAATTTGAAGATAACATTCTTTGGATGAATGGTCCTACATGGTTAACAGAACCATCCCAATATCCTCGGTGAAAACTCTCAAGGACTTCTGCTTTAACAATATATACAAAGAATATCCGGAGGTTGGGTCAAAGAACATCACCATTCCTGGAGTCAGCAACATCATAAACATAACTCGATTCAGCAGTCTACAAAAACTACTCAGAGTTACATGTTATGTTTTGCGATTCATAAAAGTCTGCAAATCTTTCAGTGAATGCAACAGTCAACAAAGGCAGATAAACAATGTATCTCAATTAGATAAAATAAATGAATCAACAGTACTCTGGATTAAAGATATACCACAAAATGAATTCCAAAAAGAGATTACTGCAATTAATGGAAGTAAACAGCAAACATCATTACAGAAACAGCTGAAACTTTATCGAGATGAAAAGGGGCTATTACACTGAAAATTGACAGTTCTTCTTTAGAGGACTTGGCAAAATAACCTGTACTGTTACCAAAGAAACACAGATTTACTGACCTGATAATGATGGATATTCACAAAACAAGTTTACACTCAGGATGTTCCAAACCCATCACAGAAATTCGGCAGTCATTTTGGATACTGGCCATAAGACAGAGCGTTAACCACGTGCTAAGGAAATTTATTCCATGTCAGAAGGTAGTTGGACAACCATTTCAATTACCGAATCCACCAACACTACCCAAGGACCGTGTATCAGACTGCATACCCTTTTCAATTGCTGGAGTAGGCCATGCAGGACCACTAAATGTCAAAGTGAATAGACAAAGCAAAAAGATGTACATATCTCTGTTTACATGCGCAACAACCAGAGCTGTTCATCTAGAAATTGTTCAGGATCTTTCAACTGAAACATTTGTATTAGCATTCAGAAAGTTCATTACCAACAAAGGAATGCCACACACCATCTACTCAGACAATGGGTCAACATTTTTACCTGTCCAGCGAATTATCATGGAGGAAACAGGCTTAAACATTACCTGGAAGGTTATACCTAAAGGTGTACCATAACATGGAGGCTTTTGTGAAGGTCTGATCAGAATAACGAAAACAACTCTGCGGAAAATACTTGGAAAGGCATTAGTGAGTGAGCCAGTCCCTAGTACCATACTGTGTGAAACAGAAACCACAATAAATGACCGTCCACTTACTTATGTCTCGTCAGATATCATGGACCCACAACCACTGACACCCTCTCTTCTACTTAATGGACGCCGGCCACTTCCAAAATACTTTTGTGGGCCGGAGGAAGATCGTGATGAGGAAGCGAACAAAAAACAGTCGATGAAAACCTTTGTCCGAAAACAAAACCTTCTTGCCGATTTACATCAACGATGGAAACATGAATATTTAACAAGTCTACGTGAATACCATCATTGCTTCGGGAACAAAGTTCAGACCTTGAAAGTTGGAGATGTCATCCAGATTTACGATACTTGTCCAAGAGTAGACTGGAGACTAGGGATAATAACAGAACTTTTGGAAGGCAGAGATCACTATTTTTGTTCTACCATATTAAAAACTAGTAATGGTCGTACTTCGACAAGACCTGTATCAAAATTATATCCGCTTGAACTTTAGAAATAATTTACAGCTAAATTAATTATGTACATATTGTATATATATCTGTTAATTATCTTAAGAACCATTGTGCCTTGCGGAGGATGTTATAAATACTGTACTATAACAATTAACTTCTTTGTGTGACATGTAATGTGCAGTGTACATTCCTGGCTATGACGTCATAATCGTGATGACATCATTGTGTTGTTGGTATTGTCCATGTAAATAACCGGTTTAGTTTTAGATAAAGTTTGTACTGTACAGATGTGTTTATCTATCTCTCATTACAAGCTGCTCATCACAGCGGATCAAAAGCTTCTGCAAGCTGCCAGAAATTCAGACTCTAAGACCACAGACTTGGAACGATCAGGCATATTTTAGTGCATCTGATTCAACACAAATTGATCTACCATCAATACAGTGACAGAAACACAGCATCTGCGAAAAACAACCTGGTGTCATTCAAACATCTTCCAACATCCGTCCTGCATTGATGGAAACTCTAAAAACACAACAGGACATTTGAAAAAATTCCCAAGCTCCCAAACGAAAAATAAAGGAAACGCTTAATCATCCACACACCTATGGCATACTGATTATGCAACACAACAAAATCAATGAGTGAGACAATTACAAGAGAGGTGGAGATAACGAACAGTGATCAATCTCATAACTCCCACAAGTAATACAAAATAGAGAGCTGGGCAAATACGGACCCCTGGATATACCTGAGGTGGGATCAGGTGTTTAGGAGGAGTAAGCATCCCTGTCGACCGGTCACACCCGCCGTGAGCCCTATATATTGATCAGGTAAACGGGGTTATCCGTAGACAAAATTAGTGTGCCAAGAACGGCCTAACAATTGGTATGAAACACGTCAGATAGCATTTAACCCAATGATAGGCTGTACTGGCAAACTAGATGGTTATAACAACCATAGAATTTGCAAAATGCTGACTTTAAATGAGACTGTTGAAACCCCTGCACCATCAACTTGTTTGTCAGTAGCCTGTCTCGATTTAAAAACTGATCATACGCAGAACAAGCTCAGCATATGCAGGTGATAATGGAATATTGCTACGTAAATATGGGATGTTGACGATGGAAAAGCTGAAATCGGGATTTTTATCATAAAGTTGAGTTGTTAGTTTGCCGTTAATACGAGGGCGAGTCAATAAGTAACTAGCCTATCCCATTTCCGATTGACCGAGACGGTCACGATTTTCATATCATGTTTCAATACATGCTTTATACCTGGGTACAAAATTGCACACGTATCGATTCATTCTTTAATAAGATATTGCATGTCAAACATGACTAGTGATGCAAAGGCATGCTTTTCTGAGTACCGTGCTATAATTCGGTACTTGTATTTAAAAGGTAAAACGGGCAAGGAAATACGCGGCGAGTTATCCGATGTTTATGCTCAGGTTAAATTCTGGGTAGGGGAATTCAAACGTGGTAGAACGTCTTTAGAAGATGAAGCCAGGTCTGGACGCCATCTGGATGCCACCGACGAAGAAATGTGGAAGAAAGTTCGGGATCTGCTATACTCTGATAGGCGCATTCAGGTGGAAGAAATAGCGTAGGCATTAGGCATTTCACGTGGTAGCGTTTCGACAGTCGTACATGATCGTTTAGGTATGAGCAAGCTAACAGGCCGTTGGGTCCCCAAATCCCTCAGCGATGAGCAAATGGCAACCAGAGCATCAGTATGCAGCGCCTTGTTGAAGCGTTTTAGGTCAAAAGATGATTTTCTTTTGCGTCTGGTGACTGTAGATGAAAGTTGGGTTCATTATTATGAGCCAGAGAATAAAGCTCAGTCAGTGGGTTGGGCCTAGGTCCCCGAGGCTAAAGAAGTTCAAGACGCAACCATCTGCTGGCAAGGTGATGACCACCGTCTTTTGGGACTCAAAGGCGCTATTATGTTGGGATTTTTTTTTTTACCCAAGTGAAGTACAACAATTGGAGTGTACTATGCAAACTTGCTAGACCAGCTGAGAACCGCCATCCGTGAAAAACGCCGAGTTGAACTCTCTAAAGGTGTTTTACTGCAACAGGACTACACTGGAGTCCACACTTGCAAAGTTGCAATGGATGCTGTAGAGCGAAACGGGTATGAATTAATACTACATCCTGCCTATTCGCCTCACCTAGCTTCTAGCGACTTCTTCCTATTCCCAAACTAGAAAAAGGATATCCGTGGACGTCATTTCCGGTCTGACGAAAAAGTCGTGACGACAGTTGAGGAGTGATTTAATGGAAATCTCGCCCTCGTATCTATTTTCAATAAAATATCTATGTATGAAGCAGAAGTGGACGACTCTGTGGTGTCCTTTATTTCGAGTTCACAGGGATACATCGAATCGACATGAATGAAAACTAGCATTATTGATAGATAAAACGTCGTCGATATATCTAAATGTCAAATTGAAGGCCACAGCAAGAGATTTCTTCTTCTCACTCTGTAGCTTTTGAATAAATTATGCTTCATAGGAATATAAAATTAGGTCAGCTAACAAAGGAGCACAATTCGTGCCCATGGGAATTCCAAAAGACTATTGGAAGACCTGATCACAAAAAACCACGAAGATATTGTCAATGAGTAATTCTTGCATATATTTTTTAATTTAACTCCCGAGTACTTGTGCGTAGAATCAGATTGGTGTTTAATAAAGTAATTTTTTGGATGACTGATCACTAGATATGAATATTTCCGTTTTCCATTTTTGTTGAAGAAACAACTGTCTATGATGCCAAAAAGTCTAGTCTTTAATTATTGTGAGGAATGGTAGTTTATATACATGTATTACAAAAATGTAATTGATTCGTAATGTAAGCTTGTAAAATGTTTATTCATTAGCGAAATAATGCAATTTGTTTGAGATATCAGTCTTCATAGGAGAGGGGGTCCTAATGTTTTTGTACACACACATTTAGTTCTGATTCATCTAATATATTCTTCCAGACCCGTGTGTCACCTACATTGTATCTAAAATGGAGCCTTCTTTTGCATTTTACGCACATGGCACGACTTCGATTTCAACTTGAATCCAAAGGTAGGGTTAGTCAAAATAAGTATGTAAATAACTGAATAACAATTGATATGAAAGTCAGCATTCCATCCAGTGATAGCTTATATTTACAAATTATTTCATTATAACGACCAAGAATTTGCAAAAGATTGACAACTTCTGTTCGAAAATAAAAAGAAACGTTGCGGATTCAGAAAATTTTCATTTTTTCCAGGCTTCGATTACTTATATCGGGGTACCTGTAAAGTGCGAAACGAAATCGAAACGAAACGAAATCTACCGAAACGAAACGATCGAAACAGATTGTATAACCGAACTCTTTTAATTATAATAATTAAAAATGGTATCTTAGGCCTCTATGAAAATTACCACATAAAAATAAAATTCACCTCCCCTTTGATGTAAGCTTTCGGCTTGACTAAAGTTGGAAAGGGGGGTGGGTGGGTGAGTAAGCACAAACTATCCGAAGTTGATTAAATACCATGTGCAATTAGTTACGGATCCATAAATTTCAGAACAGATGGTTACAATCTCAGAGGTCTGGGGAAACACACTAAATGAGGGGTGGGGTCGCCGGCGTTGGATCCGCCTTTGGGCATAGATACATTGTTTGAAGAAGCTGGGGTCTGAGAAAGTTCAAAACAGGATGAGCTCTTAACCTCTTATTTTCTCTCTAACTGCTGAGGTGCGAGTACTTTCAATAATGGAAAAAATTAAATAGTATACATTATATGAATGCAATTCGGTAAGATATATATACATGTGTTATTAAAAATTATTATTGATATGTAGTGAGTCTAAAGATAACTCTATACATCTGGGGTGTTGCTAAGACGGGGAATTGAAAACGGGACGGAAAACGGATTTTTTAAGTGCAATAATATCAGGAGGAGGTCAGCATTTTGTAAAATCAAAAGACTTATGAACAAGGGAAGCAGAAATTACAAAGAGAGCGGGAGGGCATACTCAGAATCCTCCGTTTGATATACTACATACAAATACACAATATCCACACGTATACATAGATTTGTCTTTAGATCAAAAAATACTGAAACATGTATTTATGCCTAAAGGCGTATCCAACGCCGGCGACCCCACTACTCGTTTAGTGTGTTTTCCCAGACCTCTGACCTGTGAGACTGTAACCCTCCGTTCTGAAATTTATGGATCCGAAACTAATCGCACATAGTATTTAATCAACTTCAGATATTTTGTGCTTACTTACCCCCCCCCCCCCCCTTTCCAACTTTTAAAACTTTGTATCAGTCAAGCCGGAAGCCTACATCAAAGGGGAGGCGAATTTTATAAGATACCATTTTTAATTATTATAATTAAAAGAGTTCGTTTATACTGTTTCGTTTCGTTTCGGTAGATTTCGTTTCGTTTCGGTAGATTTCGTTTCACACTTTACAGGTACCCCTTATATCGTGGGGAAGGGGGATTCCTTTCCCACACGAGTTCAATTCCTGACTTTTGAATTTGCATTCATATCATTCACTACGACTGTCAAAAGTAAAAATAACGGGAGGGGGGGGGGGGGGCAGTCTTTCAATATATCTATATTTACATATGAAAATAACGGAAAATAAATATACGTTGTCAAAGGGGGGGGGGGGGGGGGGCTGATTCTCTATAGGCAGCCAACAATATCATGTACTTCTCTTTGCGACAGCTAGAGAGGTTGTTATTCCAGGATTAATCGTGACGTTTTAGATGGTATGTGAAAGGCGTCAGTAGGACCGAATGATTCCCATGAAATAAGTGTTCCTGTATCAATGCACCAAAGAAACGTGACACATTTGTATCTGTACCATGCAATGTTTCGCTTGGGATTTTGTTGTTAACCACTGTATGAAGCAAATATTCAAAATTAGCTGGAATTTTTTTTCATGAAAACATCTTTCTAAACTAAGCGGTATATTTTTTGTTGTTAGTGGATCAGTTATCCGGGATTATTGGGTTATTTTAAATCAAGCCCGTGTTCAACATTATGTTAATGCCATAATCTCTGTTATGGTTACAGGTTTTCATTTTCTCAGCCGGGAATTACGTGATTGTAAAAAAAATTTCTTAAAAATTGTCTTCCATGTCTTTACATAAATATTTGTATTATTGTTTAAAGTAATTCCACCCTCCTGTGATGTCATCAGATTTTACAAAATCAATGATTTATTTAGATTTATGCGTGATAGGAACATAAATTTTATTTGGAGTCTTTTCCGATAGTTATTGTAAAAAATCTTGTTAAAAATAAACTATTTTAAAAGTTTAAGTTATAGATGAATAATTAATGATACGTTTCAAAATATTGAATCTAAGGGCAATAACTCTGTTTCTATTGATTTCTTTATCAAGTCTATTATGCGATAGATTTCCTTTATTTTTTACAGACATTTTGTATATTTTTGTGAAGATACAGTTTCATGAAATTGTTATGAATGCTATTATATCGTCATAACCAGTTTGTATGAAATTTTGATAACACTGTTTAAGGAAAATTGCAATTTTCTGACGGTGATATATGATTCTGTTTATGTACGTCTCGTATCTTAAAAAGTGTGATGACCTATGTATTTTATTTGATAATTTGTTAGTTTTAACTCTAATGAATGGAAATAAGTACATTTTTCAAACTTGTATCAGATAAAACTGCGAGTATGGAGTTACCTTAATTTCTTTATTTGGTACATAATATCATATAAAGGGGCATGGACACGATTTGAGCTGAAAAATTTCAAATCCCCCCCCCCCTCCATTTTTATTGTTTACAATGCTTAGCTAAAGTAGTTCTAATGGTCAACCAAAATTTGAATAGCAGTTTTTGAGTTATAAGTGAGATACAGCACTTACAATTCTTTGTTATGTAAACAAGGCTCGTGCCATGTTTTTGTTTACATGTGGATTGCTTTTAATAGAAAATAGCATGTGTACAACAGAACGATATGTGCTAAACACTAGAATCTATTTAAAGGCCGAGGTTTTCAACCGTTCGGTTTTACTCCGGTAAGTTAAGTAAGGGGCGGAGCTAATTTAAGGTTCAAAATTAACTTATAAGTTGAAAACATCTGCTTTGAACGAAACTTTTACTAATATATTTAACCTATACAAACAAAAACATGTCAACGAGTAATGTTTACATAACAAAGAATTTGTCCTTTGCCAACTGACGTTCAAATTTTTGCTGACCATTAAACATCAAAAATAGAAAAATGAAGTTTGAAAGTTTTCAGCTTAAATCGTGTCCATGCCCCTTTAATATTCATAGCACGAGCGTATTGATCCGGGTTATAATAGGTCCCCGGTACCCCTTGCTTGTCGTAAATGGCGCCTAAAGGTGCGGTCCTTCCTCGGACGAGATCGCAAAACCGAGGTTGCTTGTGGAACCCCTTCATCCTTTACAGTTTTTAAACGGTCAATGGCTCAGGTATTTAGCGTATATATTTTGTGAAAATATTCAACTCATACTAACTGTTTTATAAATACTACCACTGATCATAATAGACACAATACGCATTGAACAACAGGCGCGTAAGCACCCTCCCGCGCACACCTAATTTTGTTCTAATTGTTTTTGCCACCCCCCCCCCTCCTCCTCCACTTGTTCTTACAAATAAGAATTTTGGAGATTGGACTAAAACATCGTATATTAGAGTTTTTCCTTTGATCATTATATTGTGCTAGTAAATTTTTTTAGACATTTTTAATGTCAACTTCTTTGCCCCCCCCCCCCTTTTCTGAAAAAGGGGATGGGTGGGCAAAAACAAGACGGAATATAAAATTATAAAACTCGTATTTTGTTAATACGTTCTGGGCAGGGCTTGGATGTTTTCAATCTTTCAATATTTTATCAATAAATGTAGGTATGCCAGTAATGCCTTGTAAATTTGTGGCGAAAAAGGGGGGTGGGCTCTAAATACGCCACTACACTTTGAAAATCGGTGCTAAGTGCCCACTGATCGAGTTATACACTGAAATCACTCAATCTTGTCACTTTACTTGGAGAGAAACAGCCTTGACTGGAATAACGATAGATATGGCACGCCAAATTCACAAAAGTGAGCTAAACATAGTTTCACAGTTGATAAACTAGGTTTATCGACTGTAAACTATAGTTTACGAACTGTAAACTATAGTTAACGAACTGTAAACTATAGTTAACGATTCATTAACTATAGTTTTCATCCGTAAAACTATATTTAACGGTTGTAAACTATAGTTTACAAATGCTAATCCAAGTTTATCTGTCTTTAAATAAACGTTAACAATAGATTTTGCTGATAAATACAGATTCACATTTGTAAACTATAATTTACATTCGTTAACTATAGTTCACAATTGTTAATCCTAGTTTCACAAATTGTGATACTATATTCATCAGACTTGTAAACCGTAGTTTACAATCGTGAAACCGTATTTATCAGATAAACTATGTTTTGCAATCGCTAATGATTGTTTTCATTGTTAATTATAGTTTACGCTTGTGAAACATAGATTATCTGTTAACTATGGTTTACAGATGTGAAATATAGATTAACGTCGTTAACTATAGTTTGCGGTCCGTAAACTATAGCCTAGTTTACAGTCGATAAACCTAGTTTATCAACTGTGAAACTATGTTTAGCTCATTTTTGTGAATTTGGCGTGCCATAGATAGAGGACTGCATCTGTTCACCTGCCTACCTAACAAGGTTTAAGTTAGTCAGTATAGCCGTAGTAGGTGGCATATCTCTTGTATCAGGTACACAGTTCAATATGTTAAAAAGTTCTTATAAATCAATATTCCAGCCTTGCGTTGTTTATATGACGTCATTACGATACTATGACGTGTAACTGACGTTTTTTCAATCAAAATGACGTTTAAACTTAAAAAAAACCTGACAACTTTGAAAACAAAGCTGTGAAATATTGACCATAAACTCGAATATATAAAGCATAAAACAATCTGCCCAAATCAGCCCGGTGACCCCGCCGCGGTGGTCTAGAGGTTATAGCGTTCGCCCCGCATTGGAAGGCCGGCGTTTGAATCCCGGCCGCAACAAACCTGTAGACGTCGTTAAAACAGGTAGTGATAATTCCATCGCCAAACGCTCGGCATCACGGGTCCTTGGAGATGACCTTAAAAACGGATGTCCCGTGTCACAGTAGGTGTGGCATGCTAAAGAACCCTTACTGCTCAATGGCCGTAAGCGCCGAGCAAAGGCCTAAATTTGAAGCCCTTCACCAGTCTTGGTGACGTCTATATGAGTGAAAAATTCTCTCGAGAGACGTTAAACAAGATACAATCAATCCTATAGCACATAAAGTAAGTGTTCTGTTGCGTAAGTGCCCTATTTCATAATTGTTGAAATACATTTAAAACAACTGAGAATATAAATATATTCAATATCACTAAATATCTGTGTATGATCAGTTTTTAAATCGAGACAGGGCCGTGGAGCTAAGTGACAAACAAGTTGATGTACAGGGGTTTCAACAGTCTCGTTTAAAGTCAGCATTTCGGAAATTCTATGGTCGTTATAACGATCTAGTTTGCCAATACAACCTGTTGTAGGGTCAAATGCTCTGACGTGTTTCATACCTATTGTTAGACAGTTCTTGGCACATTGATTTTGACTACGGAACACTCCGTTAACCTGATCAAGACATAGGGCTCACGGTAGGTGTGACCGGTCGATAGGGGATGCTTAATTCTCGTAGACACCCGATCCAACCTCTCATATGCCCAGGGGTCCATGTTTGCCCATCTATTTATTTTGTATTCCTTGTGGGATTATGAGATTTGTCACTGTTCGTTATTTCCGCCTTTCATTCTTACAACAAAATTATTCATATGTATATGATAATGTATATTTATCACTGTTCGTTATCTTCACTTTTCATACTGAATAAATCTGTTCGGGATGTGGGGCTCATGGCGGGTGCGATTGGTCGGCATGGAATACTAACTTCTCCTAGGCACCTGATCCCACCTCTGGTACATCCAGGGGTCCGTGTTTGCCCAACTCTCTACTTTGTATTCTATGTACAGGATCACTGTTCGCTATATTCACCTTTCAATATATAGACAAAATAATTAATCCAAAACCCGTTTAGTTTATGTACAGGTTTTGCAGACAAGGGAGGGGTTGTGATGTATGTAAACTGAATAAATGAGCGATCAGGTTAACTAGGAACTAATTCATGACACTGTATAGATCATTGATCTATATAACTGGGGTGACTGAATAATACCAATGGATGCTTAAAAATATCGTATCTACTACTCCTAGTGTAGCACAGCCAGATTGCTGAGGAAGTCTCCGCTACCACTCACTTATGCTTTTCCAACGGGAAAGCCTTGGCAGTTAATTATATGGATCACCTTGTCGCAACAAAGCGTAATTTATGTTTTTCTTCATAGATTATGTAAATTACAAGTAACAAATAGTCTTCTGTTATCCCAGTAGGTCCTCACGTCAAAGTGACACAGGCTATTGTATCATAATATTGTTCACAGTACAATGAACACTTGTCGTATTTTTCGCAACTTTTGAAATCAGTATTATTATCTCCTGTTTATTCCAAGTTTATGTGTAGAAGGCATTGCAATGTAACAAGCAACAGGAATAGTTTCCCCGCAGGCGACACGTGTATATTCCTTGAAAGACACTTTATGGAGGTACTCTACATCGTCATAATGGCTGACTTCCTTTTAAAACATGGGCGAACATATAAATCATAAAGCAATAATTGTCTATTCATTTCGAATTTTATTGCCTAGCTCAGTAGGTTAGCACGTCGACAGATGAACTGTAGATCGGGGTTTGAGTCCAGCAGGAATTCAATCCCCCCCCCCCCCTCAGATTGCTTTCTACGAAAACCGCATTTCTGACTAAAGGAAATAAATAAAAGTTTTCAATTTCAAAATATTGTTGTACATATCCTCCATTTTTCATCCATATCAAATTTCTTTGGTGTAGCATACCTCCTTAAGTGAAATTGGTATGCTTTATAATTTTGCATGGAGTAATATTAATGCATGGGTGTACCAAGTATTTATTGATTTTCTCGTATTGCATATTTACCATCACTGAAAAGTTTTAAATATATAACATGAATTCAAGTATCAATCACAATTTTCTTGCGAGATGACTACATTCATTTTGTATTTCAAGTTATCAGACGTTTTACAACTTTTGTCTTTCTTCCACAATTCCAGCCTTTCTCTTTTTCTTCTCTTCGTGTTGCAAGGCTCAGGACTATCGGATATCATTTTGAACGATTTTATGAAATGACTATAGTTCTGTTTCACAAAATCTCTTAATGTATATGACACCATTCATTGGTTCTTGTCATTTTCTGATGGGTATTTTTATGTTATTCTGCTATATAATGGTCATTTCATCTTCGAATTTCTTTTCCATATAAACCTGGAGATTGAGGTTAGATATTCACTGACTAATAACGTGTTTTTCAAATATTTATGTCATTTGCCACTAGAAATGCAAAGTCTTTTTTCGGTCCCATTCGGATAATATCAATTTTCCAGTCCCATTCCTATGTCTTTTGGGGGAATTGAAGGCTTAATTTTCTTATTATATGTAATTTTATTTTGAAAAGGATGATTTTGGACTGTAGGAATATTTGGCAATGGAGAACATTTAGGGATTTCTTGAATGTTTGAAATGTAATTGTCTGACTCATCGATTTCGTTGTGTTGTATAAGCAGAATGTCGTAAGTATGTGGATGTTTAAGGGCTTGCTTCTTTTTTCGCTTGGGAGCTTGGAAAAAATTACGTATGTCCTGTTGTGTTTTTGGAGTTTTCACCAATGGAGGAAGGATGTTGGGAGAAGTTTGAATGGTACTAGGCGTTCTTTTCGCAGATGCTGTGTTTCTGTCGCTGCATTGATTGTAGATCACTTTGCGTTGAATCAGATGTACTGAAAAATGCCTGATCGACCCAAGTCTGTACTCCTGTCTCAATTTCCGGCAGCTTGCAGACACTTTTGATCCGCTGTGATGAGCAGCTAGCGACGCGTTTCTTTGGTGAAATGTTTCGTAATTGTGGTAGTTCGACCCCACTGCGTGATGTGTTTTCACAATAAGGCAACTTTGTTTTTAGACAAGATTTCTGTTATATATTGGTGGTTGAAACTGTGGAGCCCGATCTTTGATGGTGTTTTCAGTTCCGTTTTTATGCTCACTTTGGTCCCTCGAAATCCTTTTGTTTATTTCATTCTTCAAAATCCCTTCTTTCCTTTCCTTGGTAAAACTCCTCACGGGTTGGCTTTCGGACGTTTTCGGATCCACTGGTTCATTAACGGTCTGTCCACGTTTTTTATTCCTATTTTCTTTCTTTTCTGAAGCAGTGTGACATGTTAACTGCTGTCGGGAAAATTCAGGAATCCGTTCCTTAAGTTCATCAACAGACAACTTTCCCCATGGATCTTTAGCAACCAAATCCGTCTCCATTTGTTCATGTGTACTTTCAAGTTCACACAATTTTTCATGGAGTTCGAAAAGGTTCTGTTCCAGAAGCTTATTGGAATTAACTCCTACACTTTTTCTGTATTCCAACAGCTCTCTTTCCCAGTTTCTCTTCATTTGGATGATTAGGAGAATACGCTATCTTTCGATTGGAATCATTTTATACAAAAATTAGAAATACATAAACGCCCTGGTGAAGATTCGATGTCTGTGATGTATGGTCCGTTTACCTGATCAGGATATAGGGCTCACAGCGGATGTAACCGGTCGACAGGGGATGCTTACTCCTCCTAGGCACCTGATTCCACCTCTGGTGAGTCCAGGGGTCCGTGTTTGCCCAACTATCTATTTTGTATTGCTTATAGGAGTTATGGGATTGATCACTGTTCGTTATCTTCACCTTTCACAATGTCACACTTAAAATCAATGACACAGTGGTAGCTTATAGATTGTTTGTAAAAACTACAATTTGCTAGTTTAGACAGACTTTTCAACTTGTCACAAATGTAAGGATTTTTGTAAGTTGATTTCGTACATGTAGACTTAAAGTTCTCAGAGATTGGACTGGTGATTGCTTATGGGCCTCTTTTTCGATTTGCTCGTCTGTTACTTCAACCTGGGTCGAGACCATTCATTTTGGTCAAAGTTGTTACAATCAAACATGGTATCGCTACGCTTGAGGAATAGTGTTTCACAAACACATGTTGTTCTTCAAATATCATGCATTCAATAGATATTTTCATTCTCTTTGTTGTAGAATTTCAAGTTCATATCTCAATAGCGCATAAGGCAGTTGACAGTATTTGATATAAAAGGCGGGCAAAGTGTTGACTACCGAAGTAATTAAAACGAAAGCTGTCAATTTTCCTTGATAAGATATTTGGTTGTCGTTTTAAGCAGTCTATGGTAACCAAATCAAAAGCTAACCGAAAATTTTCTTACAATAATTTTCAGAGAATTACCACACAACTCCAAAGAAACAAACTTTAGAATTTTTCGCCAATAAAAAAATTCACTTGGCCATGAAAGGTGAAGATAACGAACAGTGATCAATCTCATAACTCCTATAATGTAAAACTTATACGGTGCGAATTTTGATGCACCAGATGGGCATTTCGACAAATAATGTCTCTTCAGTGATGGTCAACCGAAATTTTTGAAATCCGAAATAACAACAAACTTGTAAGAGCTATTTTAGGGGAAAACAGAGTGCCAAAAAAGTGGAGCCAAATTCGTCCAAGGATAAGAACTATGCATGAGGGAGATAATCCTTAATTTTGAAATGAATTTCTATATTTTATCACAGCAATTAAATATACATGTACATCCGTATTTTCAAGCTAGTAACGAAGTACTTAGCTACTGGGAGGTGATGAGTTCGAGCCCCGCTAGTGCAATGGCCACGTCATACATATAGGTGGTGATTGCTCCTTCGCCAAATAGTCGTCATTTAGAAATGAGTCACGGGTCTTCGAATATGACCTTAAAGACAGAGGTCACGACAGGCGTTGGCACATCAAAAACCCTGATTGTTACGGTCCCGAGCGCTAAACTTAGGTCTAAATGAACACTTTAGGTAAGATGGTTATAAATGCGTATAAATGGATCTTAAACGTGTACTGCAGTCTTAAAGAATGAAAGGTGAAGATAACGAACAGTGATCAATCTCATAACTCCTATAAAGGTGAAGATAACGAACAGTGATCAATCTCATAACTCCTATTTAAGCAATACAAAATAAAGAGTTGGGCAAACACGGGCTCCAGGATATACCAAAGGTGGGATCAGGATCCAGGAGGAGTAAGCATATTTTTGTTGTCATTATTTGAGAGATTACTCTTTCTTGTGTCATCTAATTTTCTTACAATGATGGGGCCATTATTCACCAATAATGACAATAAAACCACAATTCGATGTTTATGTCTTTCAAACGATTCGATAAGCGAGAGCATATGTACATGTTCTGTGTATGATCAATTTTAAACCAGGGAAGGCTTCTGCAAATAAGTTAATGTTACAGGGGTTTCAACAATCTTGTTTCAAGTCAGCTTTTCGCAAATTATATGGTTTTTATGCAAATCTTATTTGCAAGTACAATATGTCATTATGTCGAATGCTGTTTGGCCTGTTTCATAGATCGTGTGACCGGTCGCGATACAAGCTCAGTGGTAGAGCGTTCGCTTCGTAACCGGGAGGTCGTGAGTTAGAGCCCCGGCCGCTCGTACCATGGCGGCCATGGTACGAGCGGCCGGGGGTCTAACTCAAACCAAAGACGTTAACATAGGTAGCGAGTGCTTCTTCGCCAAACGCATGGCATTGAAAAGTGAGAATCACGGGTCTTTCCGATATGACTTTAAAAACGGAGGTCGCGGCTGGCGTTGGCACGTTAAAGAACCCTCACTTCTACGGCTCTGAAGCATAGGTCTAAATTTGTGGTACTTCACTTACAGCTGGTGACGTCTCAATATGAGTGAAAAATTCTCGACGGGACGTAAAACAAACAATCAATCAATCTGTACAAACTGATTTGGATATATGACTCACGGTGGGTTATTTCTCGTCCTTGGTAAATAATCCCACCTCTGGTATATTCAGGAATCCGTGTTTGCCCTAGTCTTAATCTTGTATTCTTTATAAGAATTATGATATTGATCACTGTTCGTTATCTTCACTTTTTCATTATTTGCACTTTCATCAATGGAAACATTTCTGGAGTAATTCTAAATGGGATAAAATATATCACTCGGGAGGAAAAATAACTGCTTCATTAATACATACTGTGAAAGTTGATTATCTTGTGCCCTTTTCAATGCTCCTGAAGTGAATTCTCCTAATACCGAATCTGTTGTGAACAATATAGAGTTGTTGTTAGATATTTGTTAAATTATAGCAGTGCGGGGAAAATTGACTAATGTATCACCGATTCATATTACACTACACAGTTTTCCATCGTTTTTATCTTTTCATTTGTCTTATTGTTCTGTCACTTTATTCCATCGACAGATACCATATCAGGCGCACATATAGAGGGGCACCAAAAGCCCCCCCCCCCCCCCCCCGAACTTGGTAAAAAACAGATATTTTATTATTTGGTAATACATGAAATCAACTTCTATATGTATTTGTGTGTGTGGGGGGGGGGGGGGGGGGGGGGGGGAGGGGGGGGGGTGTTGTGTTGTGTTACGATACTACTATAATCTGAGGACAGATTAACAATATTCTAGGGGAGTATGTGATTTATTATAATCATTTTTTTTGCTATATACACTACAGCGCTAATAATGCGCACCTGGATTGAGTTGGTTGAGTAAAGTCATTCTTTCGTTTTATATCTTTGTATACAGATTTTAATTCCTATATTCATTTTGAAGATTCTATGTAAAAGATAAACAATTCTTTGTGTATAAGAATTAAATTAATATTTCTTATTATAAATTTCTATCATATTTTAAGGGGGATGCTGAGTCCAGATCGGTTTTCAAGCAAAAATGTAAAGATCAAAGTCACTAGAAAGGTAATTTCCTTGTAAACAAATTTTATTTCAAATACACTTGTAAATAATGCTCTCACACACAAAGATATGTTTGTTCCTATTGGTTTTCTCTTATATATATCAGCTTCTTCTCATCCCCTCTTAGAAAAAACGATGTTACGTGCCTGGAACCATCCTCATAATGTCAACGGTTTATCATTGCGTACCGCCTCACAATGTAAAGGGTTTGTGATTACGCAGCTCCTCACAATGTCAATGGTTTATGATTACGTACCTCCATATAATGTCAAGGTTTTATGATTACGTACTTGTACCTCCACATAATGTCACGGTTTTATGATTACCTACCTCCACATAATGTCACGGTTTTATGATTACGTACCTGTACCTCCATATAATGTCAAGGTTTTATGATTACGTACCTGTGCCTCCACATAATGTCAAGGTTTTATGATTACCTACCTCCATATAATGTCAAGGTTTTATGATTACCTACCTCCACATAATGTCACGGTTTTATGATTACGTACCTGTACCTCCACATAATGTCACGGTTTTATGATTACCTACCTCCACATAATGTCAATGTTTTATGATTACGTACCTGTACCTCCACATAATGTCACGGTTTTATGATTACGTACCTGTACCTCCATATAATGTCAAGGTTTTATGATTACGTACCTGTACCTCCACATAATATCAAGGTTTTATGATTACGTACCTGTACCCCCACACAAGGATGTACACAATCACAAACCCTTGACATTGTGAAGGTGACCTGGAACTAGTAATTTATCACCAATTCATTATAATTGGTGACTAATTGGAATGAGATGATATTATCAATTCAATGTGTGATATCACCTATTGGAATAATCTAGAACTCGAATAGTGAATATCACCTGCTGAATCACAAGAACCGATAGTTTTGTCTGTAATAATAGGACGGGTCTATACTATACCACCCCCTTATAATTTATAAGAAGCTTACCCGATTTTTTTCCGGATATTAAGTTGGATTCCGGACCCTCCCCTCCCCCACCTTACTAAATGATTTTACAAATACAAATATTGGTGTTATTAGACAATAGGCCGTAGCAACGTATTTTTATTTATTTATTGATTGTTTGTTGTTATTTTTTTCATGCATTAAACAATACATACAAAGTTCGCTGGTTGCTCCCTTTTATTAAATAGTAGAACTTACAGGGTCGGATCCAGGAATGGCGGTTAGGGGGGGGGGGGGCGCAACTTTATGAGGGTTGGGGCCGCCTTGAGGCCCCCAGTGGATCCAGGGCGAAAGCCCTGACCCCCCCCCCCCCGGAAGCTCCTGGATTTTACAGATTTTATAGGGCTTCAAATATGTCTCCTATGTAGTAAATTAATTTTTTCTATTTTCTCTCATTTTTGATAGAGGGAAATCAATAAAATGACGCAAATTTTAAAGGTTTTTGGAAAAAATGTAAATTGTCCCAATAAATATAATTCGATCAATAAATCAAAAGATTTTGTCATTTATTGCTATGAGAGTGGAAGAAATTATTGCTTCTTTTATCGTTTACATTTTTCTAAACACGAGACCATGATTTACCTTACATCTAAAAAAAAAATTAGGGGAGGGGGGGGGGGGGGCACCCCCCCCCCCTTAAATCCGCCACTGACTTATAGTAGGTGAGGTGTAAACTTGAACTGATGAATTGAACTCGTGAAGTGAACGACCAAATTTAACCCAACCCCCACCCTAATTTAGGATTTTGAGGTTTGGGCAGAACTATTCTTAGAAGGCTTTTGAAATTCTTCGATACTATTTTATGTTTTTTTATTTTATTGGTTTTTTCAGACGATTGTGAAGCTGAAGTCACCCCCTCCCTCTTTCCTCCGTTGAAAAACTTTGCTTCTTGATTACAAGTTTGTCGATGACGTGTTTGCTTTGTGTGTAGTATACTCGATTTCCGGTAAATCACGTCCTTGGCAAAATCATGCTTTTCATTTCCAGTGCAGAGGTGAGTGACATAAAATTCAGACTTGGATAACCACGATGAGAACAAGATCTCGTTATTATCCTCCTCTACGTGACAAAAGTCTAAAACGATCCACCGGACAAATGATTCAAGCAGAGGCCCTCAAACTGAGCAAATCGGGTGAACAATTTGACCAACTGAACAAAAGGATCGCTGTCCTGCAAAAACGGTTCAACTCGGCGAGAGAAAATAAATGCAGGGGACTCTGTTACAGTTTAAAATTACGTCTAGCTGTCGCCGAGGCTGTTCGAAACGTATACTTGGAGTATGCTCGGTTAAAGCTGGAGGAAGTGGCGAGACTTGAAAGACTTTTATGAAGGCATATTGCTTTTCATGGCAATTGGGTAATTTCTTATCGAACGTAACTAAATGGTGTTTTATCAAGGAACTTGGAAAATGAAAACAATTCAGATGCACATGTTCTTATGTTACCATGGAAACAAGAACACACTCTATTGGAGGTTTATTTCCACACAGACTTGGACATTAAAGTAAATTAATTTCTATTTCATTTATGTGTTGAATTGTATATTTTATTATTTTGTAAACAATTATTGTGTTCATAATTGAAGTTCACACAGCTTTGATAATTTTAATCCCTTGTGTATTCTTTAGGTACATGTTCATTATATTAATAAAGCTGTTAGAAAGCTTAATTGCTGAGCTGGCAAACACAGTTTTCTGACTCTTCATGCAATGATTAAATTGGAAAAAAACTACATCTGAACGCAGGCTCGTCACGAAATTTTTGTCTTATCAAAATTTGACATCGTCTATTCTAATATAATAGAGAGGGTCAATTCGTAACGAGCCCATGGTCTGAATTTGAAAAAAGTTTACTTCAATACAGAATTCTACATCCAACAATTAGGATTGGGGCAATTTATAGGTAACACAGCGTATATATATATATATGCTTAAGAGGCAGAACAAATGAAATGGCTATGGACAATTTGCTGCAAATCTAATGTTAAAGCAGACAGTGCAAGAGGGAACTAGCTAGTGAGCTAGCTTTTCTAGTCATCAGAGGGAACTCTTTTAACATTTTTATCTTTTCCAGAACCACTGGGCCAATTTCAACCAAACTGAGCACAAAGCATCCTGGTATAAAGGGCTTTAAGTTTGTTAAAACGAAGGGCCATGCCCCCTTCAAAAGGGAGATAATCACAAAAATGCAAAATAGGGTGGGGTCATTTGAAAATCTTCTCAAGAACCACCGGACCAGAAAAGCTGAAATTTACATGAAAGCTTTCTGACATAGTGCAAATTCAAGTTAAATCATGACCCCTGGGGTTAGGGTGGGGCCACAATAGGGGATCAAAGTTTTACAAGCAAATATACAGGGAAATTATTTAGAAACCTTCTCAAGAACCACCAGACCATAAGAGTGGAAATATAAGTGAAAGTTTCCTGATAAAGAATAGATTCAAATTTGTTCACATCATGGCCCCAAGGGGTAGGGTGGGACCACAATAGGGGATAAAAGTTTTACATGCAGATATATAGGAAAATATTCTCCAGAACCATTGGGTCAATTTCAATCAAACTTGTTACAAATGATATTTACATGAAAACTTCCTGAAAAAGTGGAAATTAATGTTTGTATAGAAATCATGACCCCTGGGGTTAGGGTGGGACCACAATAGGGGATCAGAGCTTAATTACATGCAAATGTATAGGGAACCAAACCTTAGATGAAATTTAGGCCATACTGTCTACAAGGGCATATATGATAACTAAAGAATTTGTAGTCAGGTTTGATAATTAATGAAGTTTTAGTTGTTACCCTTGAAAAGGTTTTTCTGAAACAAGCTGCTTGTATATAATTATAGTTTTGCTCAAGCTTGTATATTGCTAGGAGCTGCTCAGGTGAGCAATGTGGTCCATGGTCCTCTTGTTAGTATTGTTTCTATCTTGTTTTGTGCCTCTTCAGCATCTTCCATTGATCAAACGTGTATACCAAGTTTGATGATTGTCTCCTCACAAGTGAAATTTTTATCTGACACACAATTAAAGTGTCCCGGAAGTCAAATATACATTTTGGTTTATCTTATGTACCTTATTTTTAAAAAACCTATTGCCATCGGTCTTCATCCATCGTCCTGCAACGTGCGTCGTCCATTAACAATTTTACATTTTTAACTTGTTGAAATCTTATAAGGTCAATCATTACCATTTTTGGTGTGAGGCATCTCTAGGATAAGAATATAATTTGTGAAATCTATGACAATGCAATTTGACCATATAGTGTAAATTAATGCTTAGAAAATCTTCTCTACTGCCATTTATATATATATTTGAAAAAAACTAAGTGCATGATAATAATTTATGTCCATGAAGCCATCTACTTGAATTGTGAAATTCATGGCTTCTGGGTCAGGGTTCAGGCCAATATGGCCATATAGTGAGCAGATACAGATTTGGATAATTTTTATTACATACTGGTAGAGGAGAGATATCTTTTCTCAAATCAGCATTTCGATGTTCAACTGCAGGGACAATTACCTTTGTACAAAAATTTAACTGTAGTAAACTAAGTAGAAAGGTCACCGTCTGCTGTAACCTTGACCTATGATATCATGGCCAATAAAGTGTAATGCTAGGGAGTAGGGACTAGGGTAATTTATGATACACCCATTTGGAGCTATGTGTACATGATGAATTCTCTATTTGCGTAATCCAAGATTCATCAGCAGACAGTGTCATGATATCCAGACACATTTAACTATACTTGCCACAATATTCCAAAATGAGAAAATAAGGCCACTGTTTTGAGTTTGACAATTATACCCAGCCCCCCTTGATGCCCCAACAAACCAAGTTTGTAAGATAAGATTCAGACATGATTTTGAGATGTATAGCCATAAAATTCCAAGACACAGTGATCTACTGTTGGGTAACAACACATCTCATTTAAAGTCAGCATTCTGCAAATCCTAAGGTTGTTATAACAATCTAGTTTGACAATTGTTAGGCCTTATTTACACAATGATTTTGTTTACTTCATTTACCTGATCAAGATATAGTGCTCATGGTGGGTGTAACAAGTTGACAGGGATGCTTACTCCTCCTAGGCACCTGATCCCACCTCTGGTATATCCAGGGGTCCGTGTTCACCCAACTCTTATTTTTGTATTCCTTAAACACGAATGTTGGAGTTATGAGATTGATCACTGTTTGTTATCTTCACCTTTGTCCTAAAGTGCATCAGCTGACCAGTTTGACCTTGACCTCACAGTGCTAACAGATGGGTGGACAGACAGAAAAGCCCATACCATAACATGGTCCATCAAAAGACAGGTAAAAAAACCATGTAGGCAGATCTTCTTAATGATGAACGACCATTATATAGGCCACATATATATTATTACTACAGTAACTTGATCCGAAGAGTCGCATCACGTTGAGTTGACAGGAGTGGATCATCAGATCACACAAGACGTGAAGCGTCGAGTTTGATCTGATGATCCACGCCTGTCAACGAGACGTGATCCAACTCTTCGGATCAAGTTACTGTAGTAATGATAAATTTATTATATACCCCCTTATGCATTTTAAATCCACATTTTATAAGATAATAAATGTAATCCAAATTATCAAAAACACAGACATACCATACAATCAAGTTTTGTGTACGCAGTTTTGTTTGTGACGCGGTCAATATTTTCCACAAATAATGTTGCGTTGGTGCATTGTGACGTCATCAGTTTCTGAGGATACTGATATGGAATCGGAAAACCACACTGGTGATCCGGAAAACCGGATCACACGCTGTGAAATCCACAGTATCAAAGAACGATACATTGATGGGTATATAATAAAATAAAATATGTGTGTTTCCGGTTTCCTGACTCTACCTACCTTTTTGCTGCCGACCCTAAATATTTTATTGATGATATACATGTATATGCATGTAAAGGGAAATAAAAATACTGAATTTGGAATGTTTATCATTTTCCATTCGAGTTTCTCTGATTTACATTTCACTACTATTGATCTTCAAAATGTGTGAAAAGTATTTGCAATGTACATGTACCAGTATGTAGACCTGTATTGAAAGTGTATCAGGAACTAAGATTTCAAATAAATTGATTTGATAAAATGTTTTGCCTACCTTCCCTACCTAATTTTGTAAAGAGCGAAATAAGAAGTGCACATATATTTTATTTTGCTTAGTAAGAAAGTTTTTCTCTGAAAACTTCTAAGTCACAATGAAAATGATGATGGACAAACATACAGACAGACAGGTGCCCATAACCTTCTAATAAAAACTACCTTTATATGAAATGTTGACAGCATTATTGAAAACATCACCATGAAATTGTAATAAAGTTTATTTTAAAGGTCTGCTGACACCTTGATCTTTGACCTTGTGACCAAAAAAACTATAGATATCTTTTCTTCATCAACTACCTTTGTATGAAAGATGTATATTGATAACTTTAACATCTCGTGTGACAATAAAAGCATAGTGTAGGTATGTTGTAACCTTGACTTTATGACTCCAAAACAATGACCTTTCTATAGAATATGAAAGCTTTATGTTGAAGGCTTGTGTCACAACCAAATAAACAAAACTTCAGGTGTAATTCTTTAATTAACAACTTCCTTTATATCAAATATGAAAGGTATAATGTTGAAAACTTTTTATTTTACCATGTCGCAATGGAAGCATAGTTCAGAGATTGAAGGTTTGTTCTGAACTTTGACCTCATGACCCCAAAATTTGTCATAATCCCGACTGCGACAGACCTGGCCTCAAGACCATAAACTGAGAATAGACTTTTAAGTCTACATTTCAAATCCAGCTAACATTTGAAATGTTATTCATAAACAAGCGAAATTTTCAGTATATGTCTGTATGAAAACTTTCTTGACACAAGAGAGAATACAATGTTTGATTACATACTAGACAATGAAAAACTGTCTTCACTACACATACTAGTTTTAGAGTGTCATTCACAAAACATAGTTCATGTATAAAACTACAAGAATTGAAAGAGCAATAAAATGTGAATTATGAGTGTAAAATTCAGTCTTCATCATCATCATCTGATGGCGCAAACTGGTTGTCAAACTCCTCCTTTGAAATCTGAAGAAAACAATGAGAATAATACATTTGGTGAATAAATCAATACATTTGGTGAATAAATCAATACATTTGGTGAATAAATCACCACCCAAGTGAGTTAAGGTGACTTCACTTTAACATTGTTAAATTTTAGTGAAATCAAATAAATACTCATAATTAAGGTTTCTGGAAAAATACAAATGTTTGTCAAAAGTGTTCTATACAAGTAACTCATTGCATGTACAGAACAATGAAAACATCTTGCAAGAACCAATCTATTTTTTTTTTGTACACCTGCATAAAAATGCGGGCGTATTATGCTATACCGCTGTCGTCCGGCTGTCTCTTTAACTTTGTCTTCGCAACTCCTAAACCCTTTGGGGAATTTTAATGAAAGTTGGTACAAAGAAAGATCACAATGTGGAGCTGTGCATATTGCTGTCCAATGTTTTTTAAAGGAGTTGTGGCCCTTGGACTTAATTTTTTCTATTCAAAATACTTTTGTCTTCACAACTTCTCCTAAACCCTTTGGGGAATTTTGATGGAACTTGGTACAAAGAAAGATCACAATATTGAGATGTGCATATTACAAGGGAAATGCTGCATCACTATTTTTGAAGGAGTTAGGACCCTTGGACTTCGATTTATTTTATGCAAGTACCTTGCCTTTGCAACTCCTCTTAAACCCTTTGGGGGATTTCAATGAAACTTTATAGAACAAAGGAAGATCACAATGTGTAGATGTGCATATTACAAGGGGAATGCTATCCCACTATTTTTGAAGGAGTTACAGCCCTTGGACTTAGATTTATTTAATGCAAAATACATTGTTATTGCAACTCCAACGAAATCCTTTTGTGGATAATCCATAACTTATATTGATCCAAATTATTATCCTTGAATATGGATTTACTTGTTCAAATTCCTTGGTCAATAATGTATACAGGCATATCATGTACCGGTTTAGCTGTGCAGTATTTTTTTTTTTTAACATTTCATGAAGTCAAAGACTGGATACCGAAAGACACCAGAAATTCTACATGTATTTATTGCTAATCTTAATTAAAAGCAACATGCACAAAAAACCATTCTTAACTGAATTTTTCAAAGTTTCAAAATTATCCACACATTCAACAATGAATACAAAATTAGTAACATGGTCTAGCTGTTGTGTTCTGGAGAAGAGTTTTTTGGTCTATATTCATGTACTAAGGTATATTTGATCATCGATTCTAGCCCCATCTTATTCCTATGGTCAATGATTTGAAAACTAAACAAAACATAAAAAATTAGTCTACACAACTTGGGAATAATTTAGTGTGGTTCTGTGACTCTTGAAAAGAATATGTTTTAGCATTTCCTATATGGATCTGGGTTAGAAAAGGTCTCAGTACCCCTTGCTTGTTGTAAGAGGCGACTAAATGGGGCGATCCTTCGGATGAGCCCGCACAAACTGAGGCCTCCTTTCACACCAGGTGTGGCACGATAAAGATCCCTCCCTGCTCAAAGGCAGTAAGCGCCGAGCATAGGCCTAAATTTTGCAGCCCTTCACTGGCAATGTTGACGTCTCCATATGAGTGAAAAATTCTGGAGTGGGATGTTAAACAACATCCACCCATCCATCCTTCCTATATACATTCTCATGTAAAACTTTATGATTCTATATTTTAGCCCCACCCTAACTAGCCTCATGGGCCATGGTTTGATCAAATATTAATCTGTCCTAAATTAAAATGATTGTATATTTCAATATGACTAATGGCCAATGGCTCCTGAAAAGATTTTTAAAGATTTTCCCAATGGCATATAAGATTTAATCCCTATTGTGATGTCTAGATGACCCGAGGATGACTGCATACTACATATACTCATCCCCCTGCTGATCTTCAGCTGGAGCAGCTTGTGGTCCCTTTTTACCATCCCTCTTTTCAACGAAAAAATTGATTTATCTATTATACTTTTTGGCTGATGTATCTCCTGAGTCCTTCTTCCCTGGGATATTGGAAGATAAGGGTAGAAAACTTAAGTTTGAAATGGTCACCATTAGCCTGAAAACTACAGAATTACTACCCGAGGTCAATACTGGTAAATGAGGTAGAAAGAAAATGTTTAGTTTTTGCAGATTTTTATTAATTCATGTGAATTTCATCACCAGTCCAGTCTTGTCTTTTGGATATAATTTTCTTTGTTGCAAAATAGACTTTAAATAGAAAAGAGAAATTTGGACAACCTTGTGCTCGATATAAACTTTGGCTTTAAAAACCAGGCATTTGATGAATATCAATATAGAGATTTAACAAAATCAGACAAACCCGATTTCAAAAAATGACATTGCTTTTTAATGTTAACGAACTTTTAAGTAAAATAAAATGCCAAACCACTAAGTTAAGGTAATGATGAACATCTTGGGACATTGTAAATTGCATAATTCAATCTTTGATGTTTTACTAAATCATCTAGGGTCATGTGTCACAGCTAAAGTGGGGAGGTCCTTTACCTCCTTGAACCTGTATTGTGGCCCATTGATTTGATCAAACTGAATCTGCACTACCTGTTCAGAAGATATTTTCATATTGATATGACTGGTCCTGGTGCTCTTTAAAGGGGCATGGACACGATTTGAGCTGAAAATTTTTTAATTCAATTTTTCCATTTTTAATGTATAGAATGCTTAACTAAGACATATCTAATGGTCAGCAAAAATTTTAAATGTCAGTTGTTGAGGTATATGGGAGATACAGATCTCACAATTCTTTGTGAACAAGGCTTGTGCCATGTTTTTGTTTACATAGGTTAAATATACAAGTAAAAGTTCGTTTAAAGGAGATTTTTCAATTTACAAGTTAATTCTGAACACAATTAAATAGTTTCTAGTGTTTAGCACAAATCATTTTGTTTTACACATGCTATTTTCTATCAAGTAATCCATTAGGGCTGAAACGATTTACCGAAATATTGCTTATATCTTACCGTGCAGCAGTTTAGAAACAGTTTACTTTTGAAATTCTGACTGAACAAACATGAATGCCCTTCACCCAGTGGTTCACCTTCACCCAGTGGTTCTGGAGAAGTCGAAAATGTGAAAAGTTTTACCAACAAACGGATGACGGTCAATGGGTAATCAGAAAAGCTGACTTGAGGTTTCACCTCAGGTGAGCTAATAAGTAACATTTTGAGAAGAAGATTAAAAAAATGTTTCCCATATATTGTCATGTAAAACTTTTATTCCATCTTGTGGCCCCATCCTACCCTCTGCCGTCTGGGGCCATGACTTGAACAAACTGGTATCTGCATTACCGTAGGATGCTTGTCTATCAACAAGCTGTATACACCCTATAACACAATACCGTATACACCCTAAAACACAATACCGTATCAGTGGAATTTTTAGTGAGACACAAATTCATTTAGTCAAGTGATTTCTCTATAAAAATGGGTATACATTTGTATATATATTTAGCGAGAGCTAATTTTAGTGACTTTATAATTCCAGGAAAGATAACTATTACCTCCAATATGGTACTCAAGTTTAGCAATCTGATCACTTTAGCTAATAATACCAAAATTAAATCCTCGCTAAAAATTATGCTTATACGGTATCAATGATGAATAAAAATAAAGCTGCCAAATATTACAAGAGAAGGTCAACTAATACATACCTTTCCTTTCTTAAGTTTCTTCATAAGTTTAAGATCATCCTGAAAATCCTCTTCCTCCTCCTCTTCCAACTCTTCAGCTTTCCTTTTCTTTGAGCTTTCTTTCTGCTCCTTCCTCTTTTTTTTGCGGTCCTTTCTATCCTTCTGTTTGGACCAGGGCTGGGATCTGGGTGGCCGTCGGAATTTGGATGACTTGGGTTCATCCGACTGGATCTTGATCTGTCTTTGTTTCTCTCTGTTTTTGTCTCTATCAAACAATACATCCTCTCTTGTAATGATTTTAATTAAGAAGTGAAAGCACAATATCTTAAATGGATGTCCATGACATACAGAAAATGTATTAAAATGATCTTGTACTGTTTGCATCAACTTACTTGTAAGCAATCTTATCAAAGTCGGCCTCCACTGGGACAAAGCTCGAGACATCTTTCCCTTTCACTTCTGGCATCTTAGGAATTCGTAAAAGTCCATATCCTGTAGCGAGTTTACCAAAATCCAAGTCCTTGATTCTAAAAATAAGGCCACATTCATGTTTTGCATAAAATTGCACAAAGGACACATATGCCCTGGCTCCCTTTTCCACTAGTGCTCTGTCTTTAAGAGCAAATTTTCGTAGTTTTGGTAAGTAATTATTAACACTGTCACATGGATCCAATTTCTGTAGAAGAACTTTCTGATTGATTTTCAAGAAATTGATGTAGGTGTCCTCAGCAGGAAGGAGAAACACCAGAGCATTTCCTGTGTTGCCGATTCTGGCTGTTCGCCCACATCGATGAACGAAGAAGTTGGCTGACTTTGGCGGGTTGTACTGTAAAACCCAGTTAACCTCTGGAATGTCTATTCCTCTAGCCATCACATCACTACACACGAGTATTCCACATTCCAAAGTTCTGAATCGGGTAAAAATCTTGTTTCTCTTCTTTTTCATTTTTCCATGTAGGCATAAAACCTGCATAACATAATATATATATATATATATATATATATATATATATATATAACAGTGCTCCCTCGATATATTGTCAACTTTTGTTCAAGACGAATTTGAGCAATCAAAAGAAATACAATACTATGAAGTTATTTGGACTCCATTCTGTTAAACATGTACATTATCTTGAGTTTAATTCCGCAATTATTTGTAATTAACTTGGCCGTCAGAATACCTTGTCCAAACTGTCACACTTCACCCCACCGCTATTGAAGCACAGGTGTGATTACCAATGGGTGTTTGGCATTATTATCGAGGATAAACCCTATAAAATTTGACCATTTGTTTGTGAAAATCAGTGGCATATGGTATTATGCAGGGTTGGCATTTTAACAGGGGTGTTAACATGGGAGGAAATCTGTTTAATCTGGGGTTTTTAAGGATTTTCAGACAATAAGTGGGGGTGGCATAATGGGGGGGGGGGGGGGGGGGGGGGGGGGGACAATATATATCGAGGGAGCACTGTACATACAATGCATTCAATCCAAATAGTGTAAATCACTTATATTTTGTAAGGGTCTCGTTTCTTGCTTTTTCCAATTTATCAGGGAAACATATTTTTGCAAATGTTTCAAGTATAAATCACTGAATTTGATCATTATGTACAAAATTATTGAAAAGAACCTTATTTTCATGTCAATGGCAACTTAAGACAATCTTGCAAATTACCTAAAAATACAATATTCTTGCAAATTCAAAGTTATTTATGGTACTTTGAATCAAACTGTCAGTGTTTTCATGCAATATCATTTTTCCACTTGAATGCCTTAATTTGCTTGTCGCTATCAGAGACATATATAACAGAGATAAGCAACTCCTAAGGCGACATGTTTGCTGCTTTAAATATGTGATGGTCCCACCTATAAATCACATTTTCCTATTTATTGGTTTGATAAATTGATCTTGATTTAAGTTTATTTCTCTCCTATCATAAATTGGTATCAAACTTAACAAGTTTTGAAATGATTTGATGATCAACAAATATACTATTAACAAAAAAAGTAGGAAAATCACAAACATTTCCTGAAATCTTGCAGATTTTTCAGAGTTTGGATCATGTGTTGCCTTTTACAACTTCACTTTCATTTTAATTTGAAGTGAAATATCTCCTGAAAATATTGTTTCTTGATTGTGTTAGTGATAGGATTTGGAAGGTTTGAACTTGATATAATTCATTCTTAAGTCGGTATATGTAATTTAAATCAGTGTGTGCATTTTTATCGAAAAACGGGACTGCGAGATAATACGAGACTTGAGGAAGTTGCTAATCTCTGTTATATAAATGTCTCTGTCTCTAACAAGCAGACTTTTTTATTATAATCTAAAATTACTTACCTGTGTGTTTTTCAATAAAACTTGCAATACTTTGTAGAAGTAATCCACATCTGCACATGTGCTGAAGAAAATCATTATTTTTTCACTCTTTCTTCCTTGAATGAAATTCATCATCTGATTAAATTTTTCATCACTTTCTATGATCATATAAAAATTCTGTAATGTTGATGGTGTTCTTTGTTCAATCTTGCCATCGTCTTCTTTCTTTTCTTTTACATTAACACGTACTGGGTTTCTTAGTCCTGCCCTGATAAGGTTCTCCAGTTCATCAGTTTGAGTTGCAGAAAATAAACCAGTTCTTCGCTGCTTAGGCAGATAGCTCAGTATTGTGTTGATGCTGGCTTGGAATCCCAAATCCAGAAGTTGGTCTGCTTCATCTAGAACCAAAACTTCCAAAGACCTGACATTGGAGGCCAAATTCAACCCATGCTGAGGTTTCTCCAGCATAGCTTCAAACTTTCCTGGTGTTGCAATGATGATATTTCCTTAAATTAAAACATTTTCCATAGTGAACTAGTAATTTTTTCTATCAAATACAGTAATAATAGCCTACTAATGTATATATATATATATACCTAGTTTAATACTGAGCACTGATCATGGGTGACCAGAGAGATCAGGAGCGCGTTTTACAAAAGAACTTACGACCAACTTTACATACTGGAATATTCCCGTTTATTGTAAGATTATTCACTCCAATGTGAAACAGTAAAAAAATATCATGTTGAAAATTAAGCCTCAGAAAAGTTTTCATTCATTCATTCAAACTAATAACTGTAATACCATTTAAGACTTGCGACTTTTGTCATAAGATGTTTTGTAAAATGGGCCCCTGACTAATGATACTGAAGTCCCTGCTTTAAATACCAGTTGGCTTTTCTCATTTCCCCTAAAAAACTAACAGGTGAAACAGTCTTACACTGAAAGTCCAGAGAATGTGTGGGTATTTAGCACACTGAGAGTATGCAACAAACAAAATCAGCATGTGTGTAATATTTAGTTACTTCCGATTGTCAAATTAAAACTCCGACGGGTAATTTTTTTTTACAAGCCAGTCGGACTTTTTGCCAAGCAGATTTTACAAGTCTGACAGGAAAATCACTGGCCGCGGGCATTCGGACTACTGCTAATTTCGCAGACTGGCAACATCTGGAATGTCCATGGTGAGCAAAGTATTACCTGGGTCCTCAAAATCATACGATGAGGTTCACCATGTCACTGAACAGAAAGGACATCATTGTTTAAGTCTTCAAGTGTACAAAGCCTTACACATTTTGAGATAATTGCAATAATATAGGGCGAAGCCCTCTCACTCTCCCTATAGGTAACACGTATATACATGTTTATAATAAAAGGAAAATATAGAAAAGTAATAAAATTAAACCATACCAATGCAACTTGAAATTTTGGTTTAAATCATTAATGGCATCGATTTGAATACCGCGAGCGCATGGACATTTTGAACCTCGTGTACCCAAGTTCATGTAGTTCTGAGATGTTACATAAAATTCGTAAAAGCATGTAAATCATATTTTCTTAATCATAATCACTCCTCGAATAGTTAATGCGATTGTACCATGTCTCCTATGTTTGTGAATTTGCTAAACACTGATGCTGAACGACGTCACAATGCACTATTTACATCAATTATGTTATGTTTCCCACGTTCAATGAATAGGCAGATCAAATGTCTAAAGTTAGGATGCTTTGCAGCGGTTTTCCCCTTATATAACTGGTACCGATAAACGGTACCAATCCCAAATGTCGTTGATTTTTTCCAATTTTGAGACTAAAAATTCCCAATTCACTTGCCAAAAAATAGACCGCTGACATCGTAATTTACTTTGTCTGAAACGTTGTATGAGTTAACTAAAATGTTCACTTCCGGTATTAAATCGAAAGTACAGTGCGCATGTTGTAGAGCTACGATGATTCTAGAACGAGCCTACGATGATTCCTAATCTAGCTGAGATCATTTGCTGATACATTCAGAGTTGTCGAAATTTTTAAATCATTGTCAGACATTTGGTCTGACAGAGTTAAAGGTTCTGTCAGACCGGACAAAGTTTTGTCAGACCAGATACATGTACCTTGTATTATATAGAAAGAACGAAGAAAAATGATCTGCCTTAAATTGTTTTAACAGCAATGCATCCCCTACTCATAATATCCAGCCAAATACAATCAGTTTTCCAACCATCTTGGAACTCGTGAACATCACGGAAGCCTTTGTAATTTTCTAAGTGGTCCAGGTTCAGCATTTTTTTCCCTTTTCTTACCAAGTTTGTTTTATGTCCCGTTAGGAATTTTCCCCTCATATTGAGATGTGACCAGCTGTAGGTGAAACACCACAAATTTAGACCTATGCTTTGTACTTTGATTCAAGGCTGTAGTAGTGAGGGTTCTTTAACGTGTATCTTAAAACCTGCCGCAACATTGGAGGTCATATCCGAAAGACCTCTCACTGCTAAATGTCGAGCATTTGGCGAAGATATATTTACTTCTTAGGTTTGACGTGGCCATGGCACAAGCAGAACTCAAACTCACGACCTTCCAGTTACGAAACGAACAGTCTACAACTGAGCTACCACGACCAGTCTTTTCTTCCCGGGTAGAGAACTTTTCATAAATTTGATCGACCGTGCGGCCATGTTGTTTGAGTGACCTTCACTTGCGCATCTCGAACCTAAGCTCTAAAATAATCGGATTACATCCGATATTTTCAAGCGGTCATTTGGACCGACATTTTCTAGAAAATTATCGGTCCAGCAAAAATTTTACTGGCCTTGCCAACAGGACCAACACTTTTCGACAACTCTGTACATTGGTAGAAAATTCCCAATTTGTTCGATTTTGATGCTATTTTTCCAACTGAATGGGTCCTGGTACCAGTAGGTAGAAAAAAACCTGCTGCTTTGATAGAGCTCTGTCCTCACATGTTAGGTGCAAACTTTAGGATATTTTTTGCCCTGTTATGGTTATAGATTCCAATGCCAATACTTTTTGCTTCGTCCTCAAAAACGGTCATGCCGTAAGACATATTAAAGCCCTCTCTAAGTCTAAAAGGAAAATGTTACTGGAACTCAGTTAGATATCACACTGAGAGAATACTAAAAACTGCTGAATCTAAATGTGGAGAATGTGTTGCATTTAGAAGCAGAATTAATGCAAGTTTGTTTTCATTTATGAACTCTCAGCACTGGTCACATCTTAACAGTAGCACTGTTGAGATTTCATCATAACACATCTAATCCTCTTTACTTACCACCGTTAGTCTTGAATTTTTCTGCATCTTTGACATGATTTTCACCTCCTATCAGTAACCATGAAGTCAGATCGGGGATAAATCTAAGAAAGTTTGACAGAACCTCATTAATCTGTGTAGCAAGTTCTCTTGTTGGAGTAATTATGACGGCACCTATTTCTGTTTTGGACCAGCTACCACGTTTTTTCAGGATTTCCAGTACAGGCACCAGGAAAGCTAGTGTTTTCCCACTTCCTGTCACTGCCTCTGCTGCTACATCTTTATTACTCAAAAATAATGGGATACATGTCGTCTGCACGGGCGTTGGATATATAAATCCCTCGTCAGAGAGCGACTGGTAGATCACGTCACTCAAAGTTATGGGTAAATCTCTCCACGTGGTTTCTGTCATTTCTGTGCATTTCAAAGCGGATATTCAACTTACACAGTAATTGAAAAACCCGAGAATAAAACAGATAAATACGAAATTAAAAAAAAAGGATTTTTAATCGAAGTAGACCTTACTCACTATTCGGGATGTACGAGTTCAAAAGAATTTGTGATGAGTAAATCAATTAAACAAATTATCTATTTTATATCATCACATACTATTTCCGGAAAAATATAATAGACGATTTTAATTTTATACTTGTTATGCCGTCGTTTTTACCTCTTTGTACAGAAGATTACCGCGTTATTGTTCTGACCCGGGAGAGAGAGAGAGAGAGCGATGTTGTTTTGTTATTGTTAATTTTCATTTGGTATTTATTATACTGTTTATTAGATTTCTTTCCTCTCCGCGTAAATTGTTCAATGTAAATACTCTATGCTACACATATTTCTCCAGTTCCGAATACCTGGAATATTTTGCCGACAGCTTGCAGCGACGGCTTCAAATTCAATGATGAACTAAAAGTTAAAACTACTCATCGCATCGTTGAAGAACCGTCAGTTTAATGTACAATTTAGTGGATATTAATTTAAAAAGTAAAATAACATTGAATAAATGTTCCAATCAAGTTTAAAGGTGTCGAAAATACGCTGACTCGGTCATTTGATATGCAGTGATTTTTTTTCATGCAAGGTTCTTCACAAAATAGTTGAAAGCTTAAGTAACCAGTAACAATGAATTGAAATTCTTCATTATACGGATTTCACTGGGCACACAGAGCAGACTCCTTTTAAAAATCCTATTTTGGGACTTGACATTTTAGAAATCCTATTTTAGAACCAGACTTTCAGCAAATATTAAGCAATGTTAATGTTTCATTTACATTACATTTGTTTATGATACAGATTTCTGAATTATTGATTACTTTTTGGTAGTATCCCAATTTCTTGAGCCTCAAGATGGATACAACTTCAAATCCAACCACAAATGCAGAAATGCCACCACCTCAGACCAAAGAGGTTATAAAAAATGACAAAGGTACCTGAATCCCATTTTCAACGCTTTAGATAATGAATTTAAATGAACAAAATCACTAGATTGAAATTTTTATATTTCTAGCTGTAGTGGAGATTTTGGATTCTGATTCTGACGGTGATGAACCCATCTATAAGTTCAATTTTTATATTTCTAGCTGTAGTGGAGATTTTGGATTCTGATTCTGATGGTGATGAACCCATCTATAAGTTCAATTTTGACATTGAGGATCTAATTGCATCTACGCTAAACGAGTTTGGAGATCCAGAGAAAAATGAAGAATCGCCAAAAATTACCCAAGCACTCACTGATCTTAGTGGACAGATTAAGGGAATTGAGAGTAAGCTTTCCAAATAAATTTATTTGTACTTTTATGATGAAAACTGGTTTTATTTCTGACCTTTTTGGAAAGGAGGCATTGTGTTCTAATGTGTGTACAGGTAGTGCATGCTTAGATATTTGAAATATACAAAGACACAATATTGTTTGCAGGAAAACAGAAGGAAATTGAAAAGATCTTTAGTAATTGTGAGGAAAGATTAAGAATTTATCAACAAGAGCTGGAGGAGGCAGATAAAGAGGAAATGTAAGAACATATATTTCTTGATAGCAAAGAGAGAAAGATAGACTGTAGAGAGATTTATTTTATCATTCGATGAATGCCGATATTTAGGGCTTTTGGGTGAGCAAGACCACAAAATTAACTGATTAGCAGACTACAGTTTCTCTTTGTGTACAAGATTCTAGATCTACTATATTTTTTATTATTAGAACATTCAGTAAAAAATATTTAAAGGGGTTTCTATTTTGATATATGAAATATAAAATACTATTGAAAGAAATGTTTTGCTAAAATGAAAATATACAAATGTAAAAAAAACCAAAACAATTTCATATGTGTTAGTAATATCCTAAATATCGTATGTATGAGGAACAAAATAAGGTGTCAGATATAATAAGAATTAAATGTGTTTATTTACTATTTAAATACTTATTTCTTCCTTGGATTGTGAATCACTCAAATTCAGATGATGAAACACTTACTGCATACATTCACCTATGCAGTGATGGGCATTTATCCCACAAACTGCATGTAACTACAGACTTAGTTTGATCAGCAACCATGGCAGTAGTCTAGTGGACTTCTAAAACTTCAGTGCACATATCTGACTTTCTTCCTGACTAAATTTTCAACATTCTATAAGATCGAGTTGGTTTATGGAAGAGTCAGACCAAATGTTTAGTGACACGCCTTCTGTTTTGACCAAAGACAGTTTGATTTGACTTTGACTCTAGTTACTAAAGTTGATGTTCAAACCAGGCCAAATTTATTTCCCACCTTACTAGTTAACTAGTTACGAAGTGTTATCTAAAGGGAAATAACTCTGGACACATCTTGAAATGTGATAAGGTCCAAGCTAAAAGCTATCCAATTGTATCAAACCCAGAGCTTTGGAGCTATTTTCTACTGCATTATTTTCCCCATGGAGAATGCAAGTTTTCATCTGGTATTACATTGTTATAATATTTGATTATTTGTTTCAGTATCTCTGAAACTTTGTGATTTTAATCTCACTAGATACCAGCTCTCCATTCATCTTCAGAGATACAATGACAAGCCTTGTTTGTAGACCTTGCAATAAGTTGTGTCTATCACCAAGAACTGGCAGACCAGTCAATATCACACCTGTAACTTATTTCATGCTGATGCGATCCCGGTTCCATTGTTCAATCTTTCAATCAAATATTCGCTGTATGTTGGAGACTATGGTAGTCACACACTTGGAGACAAATTTTGAAAGATTTCTAGGTTCAATAGTTCATTCACTGATTGTTTAAAAATCAAGTGTCCTGCAATTGCGAATATTTGTCAGTTGTTTCCCCTATTTCAAACATAGGTGTCGCAAGACTCGTGCACCACCTGTGATTAAGGGCGAGTAATTTGAAGTTTTATTTGCCATTGTTTTGAAGTGACAGAACAGGAAGTTCATTCCGGTTTGCGATGAAATAACAGACCAATAATAATAAGACATATCTAGTTCAAAGTCTGATATGTACTGTCAAGATTATTTATCAAGGAATGAAACCATGAGGATCAAATTATTGAAATGAAAAACTGGTTTATATGCATGGATATGTGAGAAAATTTGGGGAATTGAAAAAAAAAATTTTTTTGCAAATGGCTTTCACTAATGGTGAACACGCAATGAAAAATACAATATTCTAAAACGACAGACTGTAGACATTTTTTTACTTATTAGAAGTGATGAAGAATCAAGTGTGAGGTAAACATTAAATGAGTTTGTTTTTTCCTTGGAGAATGCAAGCTAACACTTTATAGAATGCAATCTAACACGTTTCATTTCATGTTACAAATCTATGCACACTCTCGGAATGGCGCAGGAATACGGGTTGTCAGTTTGATTGTGAAATTGAATTTTCTGAAGGTTTTTAAGTGACTTTGTTGCCAATACATGTCACAGTAATTAATACATTTTTTGTAAAACGGAAGTAATTCATTCAGTTCAATCCATTCACATTGATTAATGATGATTGAGTATACGGACAAGACTGAGAATATGAAATTTTGTTTCCAATTGAAATTCTTGATGTTAATTATTGTGACGTGTGACTTGTTTGAGTCCTTTAATGTCTACAGGGTATTTTGTCTGTCTATTTTTGTTCTATATGGCATGGGGTTTTCAGCATGTAGAGATGAGATTAAAGTAGGTATGATTTATACTGAGATACATATACATTATGGATTTGGTTAATTTAATTCCCCACTCCCCTTGCATCTAGAATACAAAATTATTGAATTCCTGTTACTTACAGATAATTTGTATAGAAATTGAAGTATTTATTTCAAACATGATGAAAAGTTGATGATAATGAATTTTGATAAATTACGTAAGGGCTATTCCAGAAATAAATACATGGGGGGGTCGGGAGGCACCTTTTGTATATACCAAGCACCCATAAAAAAAAAATAAAAAATTACCCCATGACCCATCAAATTGATAAACTCATTTTACAATGACCCATCTAATTAAAAAAAAACTAACCAGACCCACCACAAAAATATTTTTAAAAATGAAAACGGTACAAATCTCGCGAGGTTTTCGGGACAAACATTCTAGTCAATGACGCGGTAATGCCTGTGCGACATTGTATCACAGTAGTTCTGAAGAAACGATGTCACATCAACAATCAAAGGCATCTATGGCGGGAATGTTGGAAAGATTGGGAGTCCAAACGATGCTATTATCATGAAATGGGTATGGATATGTTTTTCCACGAATCGTTCGTCTTCTAATGGAGCCCGCGCCCGGAGGCCTCTATATCACCATCACACTGACTGATAAATATAACGCATCGGTACCCTCGTATAAATCAACTAAGGTTTGCCTATTTTTATTAGAAAACGGAATACCTATTGGTTTCAAAATATTCCCAAAATCGATGCACTGTAAACTGTAATAATCTACAGAACAGAGTTCGCCGCCATCACGTCCAAAGGATAGTTGGTAAAATGGGTAGTAAAAACCGGGCCGGGCCGGGTCAGATCACCTTCGTTATCCGAATTTTTTAGTTTTCTTAATTGATATGTCATTGTTTCCTTTGAAACTTACGGAATATATTCTAAATGATATATTTAGTCTCCGCCACAAATTTTAGCACATAATATTACCTATAGGTAAGGAATTCAATGATTATATGAAATATGGTTGGTAAAATGGGTAGTGAGACCAAAACACACATTATTGCATGTTTTCTGTATAATATGCATCTGCTGCTGAAAACCTAGCATTTTTTCAATTCACATAGAGTTGAATTTGATACTTAATGCATTATTTGACCATTTATATGCCTTTTATCTTAATTATCGGCGATTTTTCCAAACCTGGGCCAAAAGGAAACCGGATGCGGTCGACCCGGGCCGGCGTTATTTATTCCGATTTAATTGTTAATGCTTTGATTAATTAACCAATAATAATGGTCCTAAAAAATATCACCGACTGATAAATTATGCCTACTTTATGAATATTTAAACTGAAGATAGAGTTAAAAGAGGATTATATGGAGAGCAATTAATCACTATGTATACCCTGCCTGATTAAAATAAAAATAATAAAAAATGGTAATTTATTAAAAATTAAAATCATTTTAACCATACTGATTATGATATGTGTAATAATGACTTAAAATATTGTATTTATAGTGCTAGTATTCATTTCTTCATAAATAAAAGATATATAATATTTAAAAACATCTTAAAACATCGAGATATGAAGTGTGCATATATTCATAATATAAAATGATGGTATTATATACATATATATCTAATTTTTAAATGAAACAATTAACAACACAGTATATGTACATAAATTTTATTTTCAAAATGGCACTCAAGTAAGTCTGCATATAAGTTAAATTTGAGGATCATGAAAATTGCAATTTTGGTAGGCCTTCCTGCTCTACATCACTATGCATTTAGTTTTTCTTACATATATATGGTGGTAGAGAAGAAGATTGTTGAAAATTATTCAATTCTGTGGCAGTTTTTGCCCTGCCTTTAAGGCTAGTCCTGAAGTTTACCATTTATGTCCCCTTTGTCCCAAAGATGCTTCATACCAAATTTGAAAGGAATTGGAATGATCATACTTATCAAGAAGTTAAAAATGTTCAATTGTTAACGCACGATGACAGACGACAAGCAATTGCAATGTCACCCGAGACCTAAAAATCGTAGAAACGTCTTTTTACATAGTTTCTACCATTTAATAAATCGTAGAAACGATTATTTTTATTTTTTCTGCTAGGTTACTATTGGCACGAATATACCGTCGTAAGTAACTTAATGATAGTTAGGTTAAAATTTAAATTAAAAAGATGGTTCTTATGAGGATACCTCCAAGTGGTAAGAACCGTGCAATGTCACGTTTCATGAGATCGTGCACATAATAGCTAACATCCTCATTTTATTCGGAATTTTAATATCTGGCCCGGGTTACCGTATCCGGTTTCCTTTTGGCCCGGGTTTTAATAAATCGTGAATATTAAATATATAAGACTCGCATAACAAGTGCTATAGCATTTTGGTGATGAATTATCATAATATTAATCTAAATCGTGTTGTTTCATTGTTGTGTCACATAGTTCAACCGTAATCACAGAAAAATGTGTATTTTCCCTCGCTACCCATTTTACCAACCTGAAATAAACAAACATTGATATTTTCACAGTGAAGCAAAATTATGCGGTATTTTTTGTAGCGAAGATCCAATGTATCATCCAGATTATGATTAAGAAGTTTCACACCAAACAAAAATAAAATAACAAAGAAAACTAAAATATTCGGATTACGAAGGTGATCTGACCCAGCCCGGCCCGGTTTTTACTACCCATTTTACCAACTATCCGTCCAAAGGGACCCTACTAAACGCGCCTCTAATTTGAAGAGTACCGTAATGGAAAGTTATGCGCTGCAAAGAGCGACAACTCGAATAGTTCTATGTTACTTCCAATTTCCGATTTCGAAAGCACGTTTTCAATTTTCCCTCCGACGTTTTGTAACCAACACGACAAGAGCGACAATAAAAATATTCTGAAAACTCAACACCCACGTGGCACAAAATAAAACAATAGAAACTACCCACTACCCATAATAAATATTTTTTTAACAGTCCAACCACGGACCAAATAAAATATGAAAAAATACGACCACCCACACAAAAAAATATCATTTGCCGCCCGACCCCCCCATTTTATCATTTCTGGAACAGCCCTAATTTAATAATCTCAAGATTTAAGTAATAGCTACCCTTTGTCTTCAGATTTGAGGATGCTATTGCTTACATGAATGTTGCAAACTGAGTTTTGCGATAAAACATGTTCAGGACCATTAGATAAGCATTAACTTCCTCAAAACTGAAGGCAAAGACTAATCACTCTAATGCAATTTGTTTGATGTTTGTTTACACCCTTATTATGTTAATTTTTGGGTGGGGGTGGGCGGGGGGTAAATATGCTGAGAAGTGTTTGTATTTGACCCTTTTTGTCATTTTATTATGATGTCACAGTTGAAAGCTATGCTTCTTGCATTAGCTAGTTAATATTGGCTGATTACAATGCAGTTGAATTGGGATTAAAGATAACAGATACCCCAGGCCAGTTAATCAAAGATATAGTAAAGCTCATTTTCGTGATTTTTTTTCTCTCACCTTAAATCATCAGATTTCTTTCCAACTATTCATTAACTTTAAAATGATTGCATGTTTGTCAAAATTTACACTAGGAGCCAACTTGTATATCAGATTGAATTTTTATCCACTTGGAAGCAAAAATTCAAGGGATGTAATTTGAAGATTATAATGGTTTTAAATTTGGAAATAAATACAGATAAACGCATAAAATTGTTATTATTTACAGAAAATGACTTGTTTTGAGTCAAATGGACTCATTTTTATTCTTTTGAAATATTTTAAACAAAGCGACCTTTACTATCCCTTTAATGAACATGTGAGGACAGTTTGTTACAGTAAAGCTTATAGATTGCTTCAGTCGACAATGTTTTGTTCAGTAACATTCAAGGCGATGTTGAAAGCTCTCTAATGCTTATGATAAACATTGTACTGATTCAGTAATATACAAGGCGATGTTGAAAGCTCCCTAATGCTTATGATTAACTTTGTACTGAATGGAAGGTTGAAAGAAGTGGCAGCTGAGATGGAAGCGAGGGAGGCTGCTGAAGCCAATGCTAAGAATGAAGAAACTGACTCAGACGATGATGTCCAATTCATCGCTTCTTCCTTTGATCCAGAAGTTGCGGCTAAAAATAAGAGGTATATTCACTTTTATATATTTTATATAAAAACTTAATACAATGGTACATTGTAAAGAGTGCATGAACCCTATTGATTTTGAGGTCACTTAGTTAAGGATCAAACTTTACATAGTGATATATTGCTTCCTCTATATTTTGAGTATCACTTCCATGATTGACACCCAATATGGTACATCTTAAGGAGTAGATAACTCTATCCTTATTGATTTTGGTGTCACAAGCTCAAAGGTTAAGGGTAAAACTGGACATAGTAAGATATTGTCTGCTCAATGTCTTGAGAACCCTCTCCTTGTGGACATCAGACTTGTACACTGATTCTGCCTAAGGAGTAGATGATTCCTATTGCTTTTGAGGCCACAATGTCACGACCCAGATTTATATTTAATACTCCTTGTTTAAGAAACATTTATGCTTTTCTCGGTCTGATTTGGAAGAAGTTTTTATGAAGATATAGTGGAAGACTGTCAATTAAATGATCCATGTGTATAACCCATTACAATGCACCCACTGCCGCGTTGGTCTAGAGGTTAGAGCGTTCGTCCTGCATGCGGAAGATCGGGGTTCGAATCCATTCTTCGACAGACTTAAGTTGTTAAAACAGGTAGTGACAGTTCCATCGCCAAATGCTCGGCATCAGGTGTGAATGTCACAGGTCCTTGGAGATGACCTTAAAACAAGTGTCACAGTAGGTGTGGCACGCTAAAGAGCCCTCACTGTTCAATGGCCATAAGTGCTGAGCAAAGGCCTAAATTTGAAGCCCTTCACCGGTCTTGATGACGTTTCCATATGAGTGAAAAATTCTCAAGAGAGATATTAAATAATATACAATCAATCAATAAATTTTGCACCACAGGGGGCATACATGTACTTGTTTCTGAAACATTTCTTGTTTCTTCAGACTTCAAGTGTTGAAAATTCCACCAGGCTCTAACCAGAAATGTTCTTCTCCAACTCTGGCTAACCTGAGACAGGCTTTGACAGGTGCAATTAACGATTCCATCAATCAGCAACAGCAGGGGAGCAGCACTCAGGTATCGTATCCATAGATACACGTAAGTCTGGATACAATGTAATACAGCATGTTAAGTATCATATCCGTAGATACACATACATTTGTAAGTCTGAATACAATGTAATGCATGTCGGTTTTCGTATCCATAGATACACATAAGTCTGGATACAATGTAATACATGTCAGATATCGTATCCATAGATACACGTAAGTCTGGATACAATGTAACATATGTCAGATATCGTATCCATAGATACACGCAAGTCTGATTACAATGTAACACATTTATGTCTAAATTGGTAGTGATCTTCAATTAAACAATGAAAACACTTTTTTTGTTGTTTTATCAGGTGATGAAGGTAGTTAGTATTGCAGAAAAAAATCATAACCTCTGTTAGCGGGTTACGCAAATTATTCTGCAGTGATTACTACCTTCTTCACGCAATAAAACAACAAAGAGACATTTTATTGTTTATATTTATATTTTTCTGTATTTTTTTTTTTTAATATAGACTAGATTTAGGTACTAAAATATCATCTTCGACCATTTTGTTACTTTAAACGGAACAGTCAATACAATCTTTAACCTTGGCAATGCTCCATATTTTGTAATGATTACACGGATAGGTTGTACAAAAAACCTGGATTGAACTAGTTTGCAACAAACATGTATTCATTGTCCATGATAAAAGCAATGTTAATTTTAAAACAAATTCAGTTTAATAATGTAAATATTACATGTTGAATTTTGTTTTTAAGTAGACATTGGTGTGCTAAAGATACAACCTTAAAATCATTAGAAATGATTAGAAATCAAACTATCATGCCACAGAGAGAAATTGATGATGTTACTATATATGAATGTCGCTGGAATTCTATTATTTTAAGTTATGAATGTCACCACCATTTACATTAGTGGGAAGATGATTGGGTTTAGATAAGAAATAAATATGCATGTATATTTTAATGATGATTTATATAAAGGAGTAACAGGATGCACAAATATTTTGTTTGTTTCTGATGGTGAAATATACTTTTAGAAGGTCTGTATATATACAAAATTTTTTCATTAATTTTTTTTTTAACCGTATAAATGTATTTTGTGCGTCAGTAGGGAAAATGTGTTGGTACTTCATCATCATGTTAACTCTGGAATGTTTTTAATTTAGCCCTCAACAAAGAGTTCGTCAGTACTATCCAGTGCACAGACTAGGGTGGCATATCATGAGCTGGCATTGTAAGTAATGGTGCAATGTTCTAAAGAGAGAGAGAGAGCAACTTTTAACCGATGATTTCTGATACAGTCATCAGCTTACTAAAGAAGCTAGAATTTCATGTGAGCTGTTTTTATGAACAATGAAGTTTGTCTGTAGTCTGAATTTGTTCATCTCGACACTCCTTATTCTGTTAGTGTTTACTTTCTTCAGAACCAAATTTGGCATGAGCGATCTTCGGTTAAAGAGGATTCAGGTCTCACCTTTTCCAGAGAGACATAACTTTAATATAGTGGAAATAGGAAAGGGTTATATCAAAAGACTTCTTTAAGACTATGATTTTAGATATGACAAAATTTAATGAAAGTCTGATTATATGTTGTATAGATTAAAAAATTCTTCCAAGAGTCATTTTAGGAGCAAAAGACTACAGTTTATTAAATTTGATTAATGTGCTGGTATCATTGATTCGAGTAAATTCAAGTAATCATCTTTTTTGGGGTCGTGACTAGACCAAAAATTTTACATACAGGTAGAACTCCATGTAAGAAAATTCTGGTTTTTTTTTATTAATATATTTTAAGATTTTCTTAAGAACAAATTTTCATGTACATGTAGTGTGTATTGGAATTGTTCAGATCATTGCTTTTAGCAGGAATGGACAGTTTTACATAGGGATAAACACATCCAAGATTCATGTATGTGAACATGTACAATTAGTTTGTACAAATTATGGAACCAGGGACCATGGAAGGGAACCAGCTAATGTTTTACCGTACCTAAGAATATATGAAAACTTTAATTTTCTAAAGCATCATTTTGGAAAATTTACTTATGAAATTTTATACGCACATTTGGCATGCTTCGATCTGTAGATATCAGACGAATCTGATTCGTAAATATAAATCCCACATTTAAGTGTTACAATATTGTCTGACTGAGGCATATTGAGTTTAATTTCATTTTAATAACATTAACGAAATATGTTTAATTATTTTCGGAAAACTCTGTTAGACTGGAAAAATTTTCTGCTGACTGGTTGAAATTATACCCCATCAGTCCGACTGGACTGGTGATATAAAAAGTTGGCTTCAAGCCCCGGTGAGCTGTATGGTCCTGTCTTTAATTTTGTTGACTAACATTCTCCTTATTTTTCATTGTTTGATAGAGATGTTAAGGTGGGAAGCAAGGTGCTTGGAAAGAAACACAATGACATTTGGTACAAAGGTACAGTGGCGGACATGACAGATGAGCAGGACGTGGCTAATGTAATTATATCTGGATGTTAATTTGTACTCGGAATTGGAATCCATCATTGTGAATCACCATCTTTTTTTTCAGGATCGTATCTCTTTAACTTTACTTTATATTGAGTTTATGTTAGATATATCATACTTTCAAAGAGACCATTTTCATTAGATTGTTGATCAAGTTTTTATAAACAGTTACGGTGTATCATTTTCCTAGCATTTAATCATGTTTTTTATATGCCCGTCAAAGACGGGATGTATTATGGTATGGCTCTGTCCGTCCGTCTGTCTATCCAGACCTTGTGGGCAGGATACAGACAGAACTGTAAGCTCCAGGATTTTACAGACCAATTCGTTGGGGCAAGGACCATTAAACTTGGTACACATACAATGTACATCTTATGCCAAGTGAAAATATTACATAGAGAGTACATGATTGGTCTTGTTTTTCAATGCAAAGAAAGTATGTCACACTCTGATGATTGCTGATACTACTTGAAGGCAAGTTCTACAATCATGGTGTAAGAAAAACTCCCTATATTAGCTTTTCACGGGCATATTATGTACCGTTGGCGGTACTCTTGTTTGATCTATTACGATGTATCATTTTTCTAGCAGTCAATCATGATTTTATGAATGGTTACGGTCTATCATTTCCTAGCATTCAATCAATTTTTTTAAATCTGTTATGATACATTATTTTCCTAGCAGTCAATCATGTTTTTTTGAACGGTTATGGTACATAATTTTCATAGCAGTCAATCTGTTTTGAACGGTTGCAGTATATCATTTTCCTAGCAGTCGATCGTGTGTTGTTTTTTTTAACTCGTTCCTATCAGAATTGATCATGTGCGGACTTATTTGTTCACAGAGGGATTACACTGTGAAGTTTGATGGCAAAGGAAAGAAGACACTGAGGGCTCTAAACTGCGCTTTTAAGGACCCACTGAGTAAGCCAGTGGCCGTGGGAACCAGGGTGGTCGGTAAGATTAATATCTAACTTTAACGGAAGAAAACACAAAGATCGCAAATCTTTAGTTGACAAACGAATTAGGAATGATTAAGATACAAATTTTATTGACAGCACTCTACAAGGATGAAGAGTCGATGGCCTCGTTCTACGCTGGAATTGTCGCTGAAACCCCCAACCAGAGAAATGCTTACAGGTGACAAAAATTTACATACAAATCAAACATGCATGAATACAAACTATAAAGTCATTTCTTAGAAATCACCTGCATTTTGATAAGGCGAATACTGTCAACCATTTTTATTCTTGATGACTTTACTTCATGATTTACCAGTGCTGAACCAGTTCACAGCAAATAATTTTTGCAACCCATGTTAAGTTTAGCTTAAACAAATACAAGATGCATTAAAGGATTGGTTTGTGGCGAGAAATATTCGCAAAGAAGAGATTCTCATGAACCACGCAAATATTTATTGCATGCAAATAAGGGTTGGTTTACAGTGGTATGGCCCTTGCTTACCTACATGTACGGTGTGTATGTGGTGTGATTCTAATTTCAGATACCTGATATTCTTTGATGATGGCTATGCTCAATATTCACGGTCAGACGACATCCATAAAGTATTGGCTCAGAGTAAGTTCATATTCTTTGGGAGTACAATGGGTGGTTGGTAGAAGGAAACATATACAGTTTAAACAGCATGTGAATATTATATTCAAATTAAAATTAAGGTACAGGTAGGAATGAAAGTAAGAGATTTTAATATGTGTTACACAATATGAATTTTAGTTCAAAGGGGCTAAGCCCTGTGATTTGTGCAAATGTAACATGGACACAAAATATACAATATATTAATCAAAAAATGTGTTTTGAGATCTCTGGTTTATGAGTTGATAAATGGGAAACATGAATGATTTTGTAATGGGAAACATGAATGATTTTGTATGTTAATGCTTTTTTAAAAATTGTTTTTCTGGATGAAAGTACACAAAATAAATATATGGTAAACAATGAAATACATATATATGATGGTATATGATCAGTTTGTGAATGGTCCAAAATCAATCTTATAATTGCCAAATTAATGTGAGTTAATGAAAAGGAACTGTAAATATGTACAGGGCTCGAAATTGGCGAGAAATACTCGCAAAATGCGAGTACATTTGAAAAATAAAGAGTAAAAATAGTGGACACTCGCAAATCTTAGCGAGTGGTGATTTACAAACCAGTATCGTATTCGTTTTATACGGTGATGCGCTATTCGCTTTTCCTAAACTTGCATTCAGAATCATACAAACGCTTACATGAACGACTGATTTCAACAACCGTTTCTATCCGGATTTTTCTTTTATGATTTTTTAAGAAACTTGGAGTCAAACAAATGCTTTAGAGGTCGGAACTGCATTATGATGAAAACTATAGACATGTGCCACGAGTCCTGTTCACCTATAGGTGTGATTAAATTGAATTCCAAGTATAAGGTTTTCGTTATTCATTTATCTAAAAAAAAAAAAATCGGAGTCTATGTTTTACCAAGTCTTCTGGTAGTAATTTTTATCAGAATAACCTACATTGTATCAACATTAATTTATTGTCATATTGATGTTGGGTTGTAGTGATGACACGAGTGCACTGCTCGGCGCGTAGACGATTATCAAAAATGTTCATGGGACTCGTGATCGTGCTGCTTATAAACCATGAGTCCGGGATTTGCTTTGAAAAATCACTAGTGACACCCCTGGTGTGGCGTGAAATTGGAAGACATTGGATTTAGACCTGCGGTAGACAGGTTGTGGATCAGATGTGCGATGGTCAAGAGACCTTAACATTGCACCATATGATTTACGTAACTTAGTGTCTTGTCCAAACGATGCCTGTTAACCCACTAGGCTCAATAATGATGGGGAAAATCATTGATTTAAAAAAAATGTATGAAAAAAGAGCTCTGCTTCAGTATTTTTATTTTAGCTTGTAGGTTTTCATTTTAGCCTGTTGATTTTTTAACCTACAGGCTAAAATTAGCCAATGGAAGAAAAGGTTAATTAATATTTATAGGTTAATATAATATATATAGGTTAATTTCGACCCCTGTATGTAATTCTGATATAGTTGTATTAATGTGAATGATTTACCTATAAATCAAGCATGGGTAAATACAATGTAAATGTCTGGTATTCATGGTTGGCAAAAAAAGTTTTTGTGTTTTTATATTTAAAAAATAATCAAAGGGAAGCATGACAAAATTAAGTCGGATCCCCATAACAGCCTGTTGTATCCACACAAAATTCAGTCGGACCTCCATAACCGCCAGTTGTATCCACACAAATTTCAATTGGACCCCCCTAACAGACTGTTGTATTTACATTTGACTAGGTTTCAGTAAGGAAAGTTCTTGTAGATGTGAAAATAAAGAATGTGATGAAAGAAATTTTAATATTTTCCTGAACCAGAATAGTTAACTTTAAATGAGTTGTAACTGCTTAATGAGCCATTTGATGGACTTTCCAGATTTCGTTGTCCATTGTTTTGTTTGTTGTTATCAAATATTAACTTTTCCAACGGAAATTTTCAATTGATTGTCAAGAGCTGCTAGATTAATTTCAACCTAACGAAACATGGGAATTCAAATTTTTATCAAATGTTGGGCCTTGAAGAGGGGAGATAAGTTAAAAAAAAAAAAGGATGAGGTGTGTAAGATTTCACAAAACCAGAAAAGTAAAGTCTTGTTTGAAAGCTTCCTTATATGATAAAGATTCAAGTTTGTTCCACTTGAAAGGGGTTGACTGATAATTTTGACTTCTTAGATGAGCAATGAGTCCTATGGACATTGTGTTTCTATTTTCTAGGTTTGAATGTTTGGGAAGATATCCATCAGGATTCTCAGGAATTTATCAAAGATTACCTCAAACAGTACCCAGAAGTAAGTGTACACAGACTGTAGATATACCCAGAAGTAAGTGTACACAGACTGTAGATATACACCAGAAGTAAGTGTACACAGACTGTAGATACACCCAAAAGTAAGTGTACACAGACTGTAGATATACCCAAAAGTAAGTGTACATAGACAATATATACACCCAGAAGTAAGTGTACACAGACTGTAGATATACCCAGAAGTAAGTGTACACAGACTGTATATACACCCAAAAGTAAGTGTACACAGACTGTAGATATACCCAGAAGTAAGTGTACACAGACTGTAGATATACCCAGAAGTAAGTGTACACAGACTGTATATACACCCAGAAGTAAGTGTACACAGACTGTAGATATACCCAGAAGTAGTGTACACAGACTGTATATATACCCAGAAGTAAGTGTACACAGACTGTATATACACCCAGAAGTAAGTGTACACAGACTGTAGATACACCCAGAAGTAAGTGTACACAGACTGTATATATACCCAGAAGTAAGTGTACACAGACTGTATATACACCCAGAAGTAAGTGTACACAGACTGTAGATATACCCAGAAGTAGTGTACACAGACTGTATATATACCCAGAAGTAGTTTACAAAGACTGTATATACACCCAGAAGTAAGTCTACACAGACTGTATATATACCCAGAAGTAAGTGTACACAGACTATATACACCCAGAAGTAAGTGTACACAGACTATAGATATGCCCAGAAGTAAGTGTACACAGACTGTAGATATACCCAGAAGTAGTGTACACAGACTGTAGATATACCCAGAAGTAGTGTACACAGACTGTATATATACCCAGAAGTAATTTACAAAGACTGTATATACACCCAGAAGTAAGTGTACACAGACTATAGATATACCCAGAAGTAAGTGTACACAGACTGTAGATACACCCAGAAGTAAGTGTACACAGACTGTAGATATACCCAGAAGTAAGTGTACACAGACTGTATATATACCCAGAAGTAAGTGTACACAGACTATATACACCCAGAAGTAAGTGTACACAGACTGTAGATATACCCAGAAGTAAGTGTACACAGACTGTATATATACCCAGAAGTAAGTGTACACAGACTGTAGATACACCCAGAAGTAAGTGTACACAGACTGTATATACACCCAGAAGTAAGTGTACACAGACTATATACACCCAGAAGTAAGTGTACACAGACTGTAGATATACCCAGAAGTAAGTGTACACAGACTATATACACCCAGAAGTAAGTGTACATAGACTGTAGATATACCCAGAAGTAAGTGTACACAGACTGTATATACACCCAGAAGTAAGTGTACACAGACTGTAGAGATACCCAGAAGTAGTGAACATAGACTATATATACCCAGAAGTAAGTGTACACAGACTGTAGATATACCCAGAAGTAGTGTACACAGACTGTAGATATACCCAGAAGTAGTTTACAAAGACTGTATATACACCCAGAAGTAAGTGTACACAGACTGTATATATACCCAGAAGTAGTTTACAAAGACTGTATATACACCCAGAAGTAAGTGTACACAGACTGTATATATACCCAGAAGTAAGTGTACACAGACTGTAGATATACCCAGAAGTAGTGTACACAGACTGTAGATATACCCAGAAGTAAGTGTACACAGACTGTAGATATACCCAGAAGTAAGTGTACACAGACTGTAGATATACCCAGAAGTAAGTGTACACAGACTATATACACCCAGAAGTAAGTGTACACAGACTGTATATATACCCAGAAGTAAGTGTACACAGACTGTATATACACCCAGAAGTAAGTGTACACAGACTGTAGATATACCCAGAAGTAAGTGTACACAGACTGTAGATATACCCAGAAGTAGTGTACACAGACTATATATACCCAGAAGTAGTGTACACAGACTGTAGATATACCCAGAAGTAAGTGTACACAGACTATATATATACCCAGAACTAAGTGTACACAGACTATAGATATACCCAGAAGTAGTGTACACAGACTATATATACCCAGAAGTAGTGTACACAGACTGTAGATATACCCAGAAGTAGTGAACATAGACTATATATACCCAGAAGTAAGTGTACACAGACTATAGATATACCCAGATGTAAGTGTACACAGACTATATATATACCCAGAAGTAAGTGTACACAGACTATATACACCCAGAAGTAAGTGTACACAGACTATATATATACCCAGAAGTAAGTGTACACAGACTATATATATACCCAGAAGTAAGTGTACACAGACTATAGATATACCCAGAAGTAAGTGTACACAGACTGTAGATATACCCAGAAGTAAGTGTACACAGACTATATATATACCCAGAAGTAAGTGTACACAGACTATATACACCCAGAAGTAAGTGTACACAGACTGTAGATATACCCAGAAGTAAGTATACACAGACTGTATATACACCCAGAAGTAGTTTACACAGACTGTAGATACACCCAGATGTAAGTGTACACAGACAATATATACACCCAGAAGTAAGTGTACACAGACTATATATATACCCAGAAGTTAGTGTACATAGACTGTATATATACCCAGAAGTAGTTTACAAAGACTGTATATACACCCAGAAGTAAGTGTACACAGACTGTAGATATACCCAGAAGTAGTGTACATAGACTATATATACACCCAGAAGTAAGTGTACACAAACTATATACACCCAGAAGTAAGTGTACACAGACTATAGATACACCCAGAAGTAAGTGTACACAGACTATAGATACACCCAGAAGTAAGTGTACACAGACTGTATATACACCCAGAAGTAAGTGTACACAGACTGTAGATATACCCAGAAGTAGTGTACATAGACTATATATACACCCAGAAGTAAGTGTACACAAACTATATACACCCAGAAGTAAGTGTACACAGACTATAGATACACCCAGAAGTAAGTGTACACAGACTATATACACCCAGAAGTAAGTGTACACAGACTGTATATACACCCAGAAGTAAGTGTACACAGACTGTAGATATACCCAGAAGTAAGTGTACACAGACTGTAGATATACCCAGAAGTAAGTGTACACAGACTGTAGATATACCCAGAAGTAAGTGTACACAGACTGTAGATATACCCAGAAGTAAGTGTAAACAGGATAGAAGTACTGTAGTTTGGGTTGGTTGGTTGTATATTGTTTAACATCCTGCTTGAGAATTTTTCACTCATATGGAGACGTTGACATCACCGGTGAAGGGCTGCAAAATTTAGGTCTGTGCTTGGCGCTTACAGCCTTTGAGCAGGGAGAGATCTTTATCGTGCCACAGTCTCATCCAAAGGACCACCCCAATTAGTTGCCTCTTATGACAAGCAAGGGGTACTGAGGACCTTTTCTAACCCAGATCCCCACGGGACTGTAGATTAGGAAATGAAAAATTAATTTCACTATATTCACTGTTAGTTATTTTTCTGCAAAATGAAACCCATATTGAATAATATATTAAAAATATTTCAATGCCTTTGTTATCAAAATTTTAAAAGTAGATTTCCTATAGCATGAAATTAAATCCATGCGATTGTACTGGTGTAAGGAATCGTAAAATTTTAACATCGTAGAATTTAAAAAACAACATACAATAGTTGCATGGGAAATAACTGTCTATTAACATGCTTTATTATGAGAGCTCTCAGTTGCAGACATAAATGTTGTCTGTTTATTTTTATTTTAGAGACCAATGGTCAGACTGAACAAGGGTCAAACAGTGAGAACAGAATGGAATGGAAAATGGTAAGAGATGCACAAGAAACAACAATAAAAAAAACCATGACAGCTGTGTACTTAGATTAGATCATGTTCAAAGCGTAAACATTAAAATTTTCTGTATTTAGTGAAACAAAAATGTGTTTTAATAGAGCATAACCAGGAAAAAATTAGCCCCTTTAAGATTTGTTATGTACAATAATACATGTACAATATATTTTGAAATTGAAGACTTATTTTTTAGCTCCTGAGTGAGCTTTTTTGATCAAAATTGATCCATCTGTTGTCGTCCTTGTTTTCTTTGGTGTTAACTTTTCACATTTTCATCTTCTCCAGAGCCACCAAGCCAGTTTCAATGAGACTTGGCACAAATTGTCCTTGGGTGAGGGGGATTCAAGTTTGTTCAATGAAAGGCCATGCTCCCTACAAAGAGGAGATAATCAAGGAAAAGACAAAAATTGGATGGGGTTGATTAAAAATCTTCTCAAGAACAATTGGGCTGGAAAAGTTGAAATTTACATGAAAGCTTCCTGACATAGAGTAGATTCAATTTTGTTCAAATCATGGTCCCTGGGGGTAGGGCGGAGCCACAATATGGGATCAAAGTATTACTTGCTGTTATACAGGAAAAATCTTTTAAAATCTTTTTCTCAAGAACACTGAGCCAGAAAATTAGAAATTGACATGAAAGCTTTCTGACATAAAGTAGATTGCAGTTTGTTCACAACAGGTCCTTAAGGGTAGAGTGTAGCCACAATAGGGGATCTAAGTTTTATATGGGAATATACATGAAATTAATTAAAACAAATTCATTTCAAAAGTAGCAGGGCCATGCTAATTCAAATGCAAATGTACTCCAAGTTGTGTGGGTTGGAGTGCTTTTTTTTTTTATGCCCATGACCATAGTCAGGGTTGGGGCGGGGTGGGGGTGGGGGATGAGATTTGACTTTATGATCTACAAATTGCTAGTCTCACACATAAAACCACAGAGCTAAACATCTCAACAATAGAATTCAATATATATATATATAGATATATAGAATGTATTACTAATATTTATTTTCCATTCATGGTTCAAAAGGCATTCATCTAATATGACGATGTATTATTATTCCTTAAAAGAGATGCATTGTGCACGCTAGCCCATAACTAAGGTTTCAATTAAAAGAGATGCATTGTGCATGCTAGCCCATAACTAAGGTTTCAAGAAAGGGAGAAAAAATATCCCAGGAGACAGATTTGAACCACTGACCTAAAGATCTGCAATACCTATGCTTTTGATTTGAATATGATTGGTGTAGTACTTTGAATGTATTTCTGTCAGGTGGACTGCGAAGGTGGAGGAAGTGGATTCCAGTTTGGCCAAGATGTATTTCCTGGCGGATAAAAGGATAGAATGGATCTACAGGGGTTCAACAAGGCTGGAACCTCTGTTTACTGCTCTGGTAAAGCAATCTGTAACTCTGTAAAGGAGGGAGAAAGTATGAAGTAGGAATGAAAGAACATTTGAAATAGTTTCATTTGATTTTTTTATGCCCCCGCCATGAAATATACAGTAGCATTATCCTTTTCTTTCCTCTTGTCATAATTCAGTTTCTGTTCGTTATCTCTGCTACAAATGTGTATATTCCACTGAAATTTGGGATATAGGTACTTCATGAAAATACTAAGATTTTGATATTACTCGTTTCTTGTTGAATAATTTTTGACAAGAGTTGTGCCCCTTGAAATTCAAAAAATTCAAATAATTCAGTTTGCATGCATTATCTCAGTTGTACATGTACATGTAGTCATGTACGTGGACATTTTGAATTGAAATTTGATATACTTTTATCATGAGAATACACAGGTCTAGGTACTTTTGAGCAGATATTTTATGGCAGAATTATTTACATGTATGCACCTAGGTCATACATGAACATTTTGAATTGAAATATGGGACATAGTTACACCCTCAAAAGATGCAAGTTAAGTTCATCACATCTAGATTTTACATTGTATTGTTCACTTTAAAATAATTTTTTTCAGTCCAATGCAAACAAAGCCACAGGTAAAATGAGACGTACAAACATGCCTACCAATAAAAAACATGTGGTGGAGTATACCAGGGGAAATTCGGAGGATGGAAACCTACAGCAGAGTAACCAAGCAGGTGCTTATTTCTACATTGTTCATTTCCTGCTGCAGAAAGCTGGTGCAAAATCTATCAAAAATTGATTTGTTGATATGTCAGGCATCAGAATTTTTTTTTTTTACATTTTGTGTTAGTCTCAGTAAATATTACATTTTTGGTGTCTAGAAACTGAAAATGTTGATGAATATATCACAAAAGTCTTTTTCTGGGAGTACACTCCTATGTTAATTACATCCAATAAAAATTAATAATTTTGCTTCCCAAGATTATTTTGGATATTTATTTGCCGACTTTGAAAATATAGGGGGGGGGGGGGTGCATATTGCACACTGGCATACAATATGTCTGAAATTGTAGGCCCAAAGATGATGAAGAATCAGGGTAGTCCATCACCAGCTCCTCTTTCTGTGCCAAAGGCCCCAACTCCTAGTCCTTCAGGCCCAGTGAAGAAGAGATCAGTGGCCCGGAAGAGTACCACAGGGTCCAGCCAATCAAATCAGTCCAACACAGGGTCCAGCCAATCAAATCTGTCCAATCTTCTCAGCCAGGAGAAGGAGGTGGAGGCTCAGGCAACAAAGTGGGAGGGTCCTTGGTTGAAATTAAATAAACGACACTCATCTGTCAACGCCAGTGGTGCCACTACTAAACAGTCGAGGGGTAAGGGAATAGTACAACTACTGAGAGAGTTGTGACCAGTAAAAACTTGAATATTTATGCCCTCTGAGGTAGAGGGTAGGGGACATGTTGTTTTTGGTCTGTCTGTCTTTTTGTACATTTATATCTTTGACTTCGATCACAACTTTTGATCTATACAGGTCAGAAACTTCATATATGGCAAAATGAAGGGTGATGATTGATAATGGTATTTTGCTATAATTGAAATTAGTCACTCTTTCCCATCTTGTTACAAATGAAATTGTTAGCCAGAAGTCAATTTTCAAGTTTTTATTTTACATGTGAGCAAGGTGACTCAGGTGAATGTGAAGGCCCATCATGGGTCTCTTGAATTATAAGTCCCAAGGTTAAGGTCATTGGGTCATATATGATAAGAAATAGTTTCCTAATGGTGTCTTAAATACCATTTGGACATGTACAATGAAACTTTGCATGAAGAGACGGCACTATTTGGATTTAAGGTCAAAGGCCACCAACTCTCATAAAGTAATTTGTGGAAATTTTTTGTGTGGAATTTTGCAAAATTGGGTGAATAAAATATTTTGCTTTAGATTTATTTTTATGTAACATAGTTTCATGATTCATTATTTTGTTGCTAAATAAAGTAAAACGTCTTTTCTATGAATTGATATTTCCAAAAATAGTTTTGCAAACTAAATAGACCCACAAAATTGTTAAAAATTATCCACAGCAAAAATAATGTGATTGATACAGATGTACATGTATGTTAAATAATGGTGATATATCAAATGCATTTTGAAAAGGTATTTCAAATAGTTTGTAGATGATATTTAAATGGATTGTAGATGATATTTCAAATATTGTAATTTATCATTAAAATTTGTAAAGAGAGTATAAAAATTTAATGTACAAATCAAATATTAAATATAACTTTAAGCAGAGAACAAAAATTTCACTGAAGACAAAGGCTATATTCAACTTTTTGTGACTGAATTAATATTTACTAGTTAACTTTTTTTTCAAGAAATATACTCTGCCAGCAGCATAAGTAGTAACAAAACGGGAACAGACATGGCCAGTGTGCTGCAAGAGAGATTGTCTAAAGTGGCCAAGGACGAAATTCCAGGTACGTTCTGAACCAGTCTTTCTGGCTCTGCAATATAGTAATGGTGGGTCGTATTGTAATGGGTCCCTCATGTTGTCATGTCACTAGATTGCTGTGTATGTTTGAAAAAGAATAAGTTTATTAAGTGGAACGCATCAACCTGTTATGAAATGGGGTAAAATAGAATTTTCCACAGCTGTGTTGTTTTGCTTGAATCCACTCTTCAGTGCCTGTAGTTTCTCAACCTCTGTCATTTATCTTAAACTTTGGAACTGTAATTAACTATCTATAATGGTAGTATTTTGCTTTTACTAAATTTTCATACACTTTGAAGCCATTCTCCATTATTGCAAGCCTAACTTAATGCTATCAATGTCATTTCTCTGATACAGTAGACATAAAACGATAGTTTTAAAATATCATGAGCTTGTCAGATATAATAAATCATGTTTATAGCGAAACTCTTAGTTCCTAGCACTTCGCTGTTAGTGTCTTTGACTGCAATGTCATGGATAGTTGGAGCACCTGGAGTTTGTGTGAAAACTTGCATAATACTTAGTGAATGATGCAGTGCATGGAAGTCCAGTCTGCTGGCACGCTCAAGACGTACTAAATGAAGAACAGACAGACAGAGTTTACAGTCTGCCGACACACTCCAGACGTACTAAATGAAGAACAGACAGACAGAGTTTACAGTCTGCCGACACACTCCAGACGTACTAAATGAAAAACAGAGACAGAGTTTATAGTCTGCCGACACACTCCAGACGTATTAAATGAAGAACAGAGAGACAGAGTTTACAGTCTGCCGGCACGCTCGAGACGTACATGTACTAAATGAAGAGCAGACAGAGTTTACTCTGCATTAGCCTGTTTGGACAAGTTAATTTTACTTAGAATCCTATTTGGTTTCGATCTTGCCAAAATGGTGATTTATTAGGTCGGCAAGCTTCGCGAATAGATACATCATTTCAACTCGTTGGATACAGCAAATATCAAATCGCGCAATCTTGATATTCTCTATTGATGTACATGTAGAAACATTTCAATAGAATATTTTTGCTTTAAGACTTTCTTAGGAGCATACTTACATTATACATGTACGTCTTCCCGGTGGAAAGTTGTGGTATTGTTTACTGTAGTATAGCAGTACTCCAGGAAAAATCAGAATTACGTATATTCATTTAGGTACATAGAAGTAGTAAATGATCTACTTTACATTAGGTACATGTAAGTAGTAAATGATCTACTTTACATATAGGTATATATAAGTAGTAAATGATCTACTTTACATTTAGGTACATATAAGTAGTAAATGATCTACTTTACATTTATTATAATGATTCTTTTTGTACATGTATCTTTCAGATCAACTCAGATTTTTTTTATTCCAAATGTGATTTGAAATAGATGATATAAAAACTTTAATTTAGGTGTCCCCATTCCACTGTGCGTAATTTATTCATACATGTGTATATTCGATAATGACCTAACAAGTCATGGTGAGATACCTGCATTTCCTACTGTCATGTGATAAAATTCATATCACCACAGCAACACTGAACATTAATCTGCAAGTGTTTTATTAAATGATGGCTTTTGATGTACACTATATACTGATTGTATATCAAGTTAGAACAGCTGCATCTGTGTGGAAAAGAGGCAAAATTTTCCTGTCAAACAAACTCGTTTACTACAAGGGTTGCAGAATGTTGTCATGTCATTCAGTGTCTGAACCAAACCTTTATTTCTCGGAGACTGGGAATACACTCTCACTTGCTCTTATACATGTACATCTATGTAGATTCTTAAAACTTTTATGTAGGTTAAATAGCATAGCAGTTTTATTTAAGAAATAAATTTCACTTATGAAAATACACGAGGGTATGAACTGCCAGCATACTTTTTCTAACATACTTTATGAAGTATGCCAGTGTCACATTTCATACCCCCATGAACTTTCTTAAATGAAGTTGATTTCATATATTTACATTCAACTTTCATTTCTGTCGGAATTCCCATGTACTGTATCTGAATTCATACTTGTATAATTTACAACTGTATCACATACTCAAGGAGATGACTCATTATTACATTTTGTACATGCAGACATCAAAGGCACAAACATTGGAAATGTAAAAATTTCCCAGTAAACATATTTTTACTGTGGTTTCATTATTTTTCATAAAACACATAATTTTTGTTGTTTACCTGGATGTGCTCAATCATGAAATTAAGGGACAATGAAATACGAATTTGTTCATCAAAGAAGAACATAAAGTGTTGTTTCTACATGTCAAAGTAACGAGTAGTTGTTGAGAAATCTGTGATATTGTTTTAACTGGTGATTTAGTTAGATGTGTGTTTAGATAAATGTCATAATAGAATCTCAGTGTTCAAGAATTTGAAAAAGTAGGCAAGTTTGGAAAAAAAAAAAAAAAAAAAACTTAAGCTGGTTTCACATTTAAAAATAGAGAAAATAAATAATAAATCAGTTTTGTGTCATTTCAGTTCCTACCTTTAACAGGAATTCTAATGTGTATACTAGTCTTATTTAATAATCCATGCATTGATTGATTTGTAAAATGTTAGTATGGTGATTCCTGCTTTTTGATCCCTGCTTCAGCTTAATATGTAGTTTGTTGTTGATAGGAGAAGCAAAAAGTGTAAATAAAGGTAAAATCGTATATTTCCTGATTTTGTTTACACTTTGTTCATTTTGCCAAATAGCAAAGAATTTTCCTGTCCTAGTCATGTTTTGTTCAGCTCTCTCTCTTTTCCTTTCCCTCTTATGTATTAAGTATTTATGGATCTGGTATTTCTCTTTGCTTTGACATCTTTAGCTAATTTGGTTAATTGCTTTCGGTGGGGGAAGGGTTCTATATCTAAGAATTAATGGATGTGAATTCTGTGTGTGAAAGAGAGAGAAAGCAGGATAATTGATAATGATTTTGTAACAGCGGAATTAGTTTGTCTACCTGTATAGGTAAGTATCAGCTACCTGTAAAGGTAACATCAATAACTGTTATCGAGTTTGATTAAATAGTTGATATTAGTATTAAAAAGTAAACTTGGTCAGTTGATGCATCTTAGGGGAAAGGTGTGTCACAATCCACAAGTAGGTCACTGTTCACAATCCACAAGTAGGTCACTGTTCACAATCCACAAGTAGGTCACTGTTCACAATCCACAAGTAGGTCACTGTGACCTTATTTTAGACTTGCTATTGACGGACATCCTGTACTGTACATGTAGTACCATGTACCACAACAGTGTGCTTTTTTTATTGTTTGAAGTTCTTCATACATGTATTTATGCACAATTATCTTTGTCCATTGTGAAAGTCTTCGATATGCAGTTGAAGAATTCAATTATCATTAGTCTGTCAGTATTTCCATAGAAACCAGGCAATGGACATGAAAAGAGACTTAGAAAATCTGTTGGGTCAGACATGCGAATTGACCGATACTACTTGTACATGTATATGTTAGAAAAAGTACTATTTCACTTATCGTTAAATAACAACATACATATAATGAACACTTGCATGGTTTATTGAATTAAAATACGGGGTTTCTTATTTTGAGTTCATACTGGGCGTGCCATATAGGTTATCATTGATGGTAAAATTTGCAGATGTCTTTATTGAAGAATGATAAAGTTACAGATTACACATGTCTGTATTGTTTATTCAGTATTACATGATTATGCATTGAAGTATTATCCTGTATTAAACAAGTTTTCATGCAAACTTTAAGGACCCATAAATATTTTCAGAGGAAGAATCATTTGGAGAGAGACTGGAATCAAATACATGTATACCTGTAAAGGACCAAATCAGAAAAATGTTCAGTGAGTATTATATTGATAGAATACAGTGGAACCCCGTTATTACGTTTTCCATTTTGTCACGATAAAATAACGTAATACCGGGGTCAACGTAATAAACGTTCCCAGTGAAATCTGTTAAAAATATCATTTGGAAACTGTATATCTTCTGTTGATACCCCGTGAAGGTGTGTGTGTGAACATACCTCTACTGTCTTTGTTTTAAAGACTATGACACTTGATTTATTTACATCTTCTCTTAAATGTCCGTAATTCTTCATGTTTTCATCCCTTTTCTTTATTTCTTGTGTAGGATAAATAAGGATGCTTTGATAAGCATTGCGGATCTGCTTTCGTTTCCGCCATTTTGTTCAACTTTAACATAATGCGTTCATATAAATTTCTCTCAATAACTCGTTCCGATTTGTATTCAACATTCGTACATAAAACAAAAAATAACAAAACATCGTTTTTATTAAGTTATATCTCTACTACACGATACAAAACACAATTTAAAAAATCCCATCCCAAAAAAAACCCCAACAAAATGACGACACAAAACGCACGCGATATCCAACACTTGCACACATTTTACCAACGATAAACACGGAGAACAAACACAATCCACTTTTTAAAAAATAATAATGCACTAATATTAAGATCACATTTATACTAAATGATGGCACTAAAATCACGTGCACATCAAAAAAAGATATCGAGGGATTTTAAAATGTTCACTGAGCTAAATGCCTTGCACGAATCGGCCGATAACACTGGGCAGTTTGATTGGCGTATTTATGGACGAAATCTAACAACACCCAAACTATTATGTCAAAATAACTGACAATTGTTTTAATTGAACACTACCTTTTCTCACTATGTCCAAGCCGTTACCCAAGCTGTTTCAGCTGTGATACGATTAATGTTGTCCTACATGCTATTGTAAACTTTATGTTGATTCCTTTGTAAAGTCCTTCCTGTATCACTAAGTGAGGTACAGTAGCATAATTTAGTCTTGTTTTTATTTTGTCCAGTGCAATTATTTGCCAGTAGATGGCAGGCTTTTTATAACTGTTTGTGTTAAGATGCTTACTGCTGTAGGTGGTGTGTAAGGTTTGTTTTCATTTTCTCCTATTGTTTTGTTTTCATCAACAAGATACATTGTTTAAGTGAGAAAGTTCTTGTCACAAACACAAACAATTTTAATCTTGTGGGATTGAAGAGAAGATAATGCACTCACATGCTGTTAGGAATGTGGTATGGTCCCGATAATTCACAGGCTGTTAGGAATGTGGTATGGTCCCGATAATTCACAGGCTATTAGGAATGTGGTATGGTCCAGATAATTCACATGCTGTTAGGAATGTGGTATGGTCCAGATAATTTTAGATTACAATGAAACTGGCATTGAAGATAAGTACACTGTAATTGAGTCTAGATTGTTACTTGTTTGAAAAATGAATTGTGATGATTCAGCAGAAAATACGATTGGTTTAGTGAATCATAAATATTTGCCTCTGATTTATTTTCGCCCCTTTTACCATCATTGTCAGACGGCAAATTTTTGTGGAACTGTTTTCTTTTTTTGTCTCTCCTTTAGACCACTGTGTGTGAATTTTAAACAGGGTGAAACCATTTGCAAGTGTAGAAGGGTGGGGAAAAAACAGAGTGAAAATAACTCTGTATACGGCAATTGTTTGTTGTGTTACAGCACTGAGATAAAATAACTCTGTATACGGCAATTGTTTGTTGTGTTACAGCACTGAGAGAAAATAACCCTTTATACGTTTATTTTTTACAGCACCTCATTTATGTGGACCCCAATGTCTCCAGGAGGATGACCCAGAGAAGTACAAGGGAACTAACCCCCTCTTAATTCCTCTGCTGTGTGGCTGGGAAAGGTGAGTCATGTGATCATGTAATAGCGCTTCTTATACATGGCAAGTTTTAATATATTCCTTTTTCAGATGTTTTAAAATTGGTCTTTTTATTAAAAATGCATATTTTTGTTGTTGAAACAAGTTATAGGGCTGAAACAATGCGTCCCCTTCCCGATGTGATTCGTGTTGCAATACTTACAAAATGTATACCAAGATTCAGTATATTCAATATAATACATTTTACAGAAGAAACCAGTAATAGCTATGAAGAAAAGTTTAATTACAAATTCACAGTCATAAAAATCTAAAAACAAACTGTTTCCAAACCACCGAATGGTGAGATGTCTGCTAGCTGACCATTATCGGACGCCATTTTGTGCCTTGTGCATATAAAAATGATAAATACAGGTCAAGCCCGATATATTTTACCGAACCCGATTATAAAAATCGTATCAAACCAAAGATCAAGGCAATGAATCGAACATTGAATCAAGCATTTACATGTATGTTGAACAGTATTGATATATCGGTGAATCATTTTAACCCTAACATGTTACTTAGAAAAACTTTCTTAATATGAATTTAAGGACTGTCTTCACTTGGTGCATCCCCAAGAATTCCTTGTATGCAGGTTTTTCTGTAGTCACACTTGTTAAAGTAAATATATTTATTGATCAAGATTTGATGGTCCACGTAAAACAACTTCTGAAAATTATGTTACCGTATATACTCGCCTATAAGTCGGTCCGCCTATAAGGTGGTTGTATTTTTAAAGGTTATTTTGTAGGAATTTGCCATTGACCCGCTTATAAGTTGGTACAAATTTTTGTCAGAATCGGTTGACAATTTCAAGTCAATGCTCTAGTGTTTTTACTGATGTTTCAAAAAATATTTTGAGAAATTAATAATTATGAGGTGCTCAATATCCAAGCCATATCTGTTTGGGGTTTAAACGCAACCCTTGATCTATTATGGGAAATGATCCCTTGTTTACCTAAGCAGTTATGGTCTCCTAATTACCAGTACTTGACACCGTGTTTACTTAGTGGCACTCGCCTCGTGAAAACTGTTATTGTGGGATTCTGGTATAATTCATTGTATCAACAATAGAGTTTTTAAGAGTCAAGAATGATGATCTAAATTATCTGTTAACAATATTCAATCTTTTATGAAATATATTTCAGCTGGTATACATATGAATATTTCAATATTAAATCGGGTTCGTAATTCAATCTTTTATGAAATATATTTCAGCCGGTATACATATGAATATTTCAATATTTAATCGGGTTCGTAATTCAATTTTACCGATAAACGATAGATAAGTTGAATTGAAAGTATTAGTTACCAGTATATAAATAATTTTTAACTAGATCAAAATATGTAAATACTTGTACTTTGTACATAATTTTAAAATACATAAACAATACAATATGTCTAGATATTTGTGAACAATAATCATTTGTGTGGTAGTCATTGATAATCGTCGGAGTTGTTTAAAAAACACTACATTACGCCGCCCAGATAAATACCAATCTTCTTACGACGCGTCTATGAGTCGGACATAGAGTTTTGGACCAAAAATTGACTCCCAAAAATCCGACTTATAGGCGAGTATATACTGTACGGTAATATTTTATTCAAATTTGAAATTTTCTTATTGTGTAAGTAGACTTGAAATAGATTGTGAATCTAAACTTACATGTGTGTACTGTTTGCAGACAAGTATGTAAAATCAAGCCAGCGTATAGGAGAATTGTGTTGTATCGAGCCCCTTGTGCCCGGCGACTACGCAGCATGGATGAAGTGGACTACTTTCTGGAGCTGACCGACAGCAGTCTAACCATTGATCTTTTCTGCTTTGATCCACAGCTCCATGTCCATAAGGAGTTTGTACCGGTCAAGGTAGAAAAGTTTTATTTTATGGAAAAGTTATTGTCCTTACAAAATTATATGCTTCTCTACTAGCATTATTCAAGGATTGTTAGTTTGTTAAATGTTCAAAGGTCAATGTTCCACTCAAGTTGCCTGCAGGCATTCATTTGGGGTTGTTGATAACAGATATATCATCTATATTTTTCTTGTCTTATTTTAATCAATTAGAGAAACAATGAGAAAAATGTAATGGTATTTTTTTTTTATTTTGCTTGGTTGCAGACATTCTGTGACATTAAGGACTTGTCTTATGGCAAGGAGAATGTCCCTATATCCTGCGTGAATGCCATAGACAGATTATATCCAGACTATGTGGAGTATTCCAATGTCCGGATCCCAACAAAGGGAGTCAAACTGAACCTGGATCAGGAATTCTTGGTCTGCTGTGACTGCACGGACAATTGTAGGGTAGGTCGGGGGGCTCTTCTGTTTGTTCAGTGATGTTGTGGTTAGATATGAAGTTTCTAATTGAATTTATACATTAAATTGAAATTCTAATGCAATTGTTTAGTAGTCTGCATTTTGATTGGTTAATACACGGAAATTTCAGGTAGCTGAACAAGTGTTGACAAGCCACATAGCTTTCAATTGAGTCATATTATTGTACAATGAAGCAATGTGGCAATTTTGTTACATATTTTATAAGAAAAAAATCAATGAAATAATTGGCATATCCAGTTGTTTTAGAATGAATGAAATATAGCTAGAACATAGGCATGGGCATGATTATTCAAAAATGTAATCGATTGATAATTGATTGCTTATAGGAATTACAGTATGTGTAAGCAATAATGGTAAAAAAAAATTCCTGTAATCAATTACTTTAGAAGATTTAATCAATTAGTGATCAATTACTTCCAAGATTTTATATGTACATGTATATATTATATACAAGAGCATACATGTAAAATATAAATCAATCATGATGTTTGATATATATGTAAGACTCTAAAGTGCGATGGTCACGCCAAAGTGCGATGGTCGCTCCAAAGTGCGATGGTCACGCCAAAGTGCGATGGTCTGTGCCAAAGTACGATGGTTTGTTAACGTTACAGACGACAAAGTCTGATGGTCACGCCAAAGTCAGATGGTGCGGTACGTTTGTGATGTAACGTCATTAAGACGTCATTCTTAACATCTTTCAAAATAAAACCGAAACATGGATGACAGCAACGGCAATGTTTACACTGTTGAGGATAGTGAGAACGGCAAAGTACATTTATTGTTGAACTATCTACTTCGCCCAAACATTCTTTAATTCATAATCATTTATTACTTTGACGTACAGGTATTAAATTCCTTGGGGTATGTTATAATACAAAACATTCTGTACGATTTCGCATTGGAAAATGTTGTGTTTAATAACACAACTAAATGGTAATGTTCTTATTCTTATTTTTTGTGCATGGATTTTGCACTGATATTTTGGTGAAACAACACACGGTTGGTTCAATCTGTACCAAAACACTGTGTCATTTACAAACCAATGGATTTCGGCGTGTCACACCATCGCACTTTGGCATGTCAGACCATCGCATTTTGGTGTATGAGTGTGGACCATCGCACTTTGGCATGTCACACCATCGGGGTTTGGCGTTACTAGTAACCATATATGGATTCAGTTCAGATTGAAAGTTACTAGTAATCATACATGGATTCAGTTCAGATTGAAAGTTACTAGTAATCATACATGGATTCAGTTCAGATTGAAAGTTATTAGTAATCATATATGGATTCAGTTCAGATTGAAAATTACTAGTAACCATATATGGATTCAGTTCAGATTGCTGCCGTTGTCTCCTAGTGTTGTGTGTCTATACTCCTGGTTAATTTGTAGGATAAATCTAAGTGTGCCTGTCAACAAATGACGGTAGAATCCACCTCCGTGTCGGGCGGGAAAACTAATCCTGAGGCTGGTTATCAGTACAGGCGACTTCAGGAGCCCATAGTAACAGGGTGAGAACGAGGCCCAGATTTACGATAAAGTGGACTCTGTTGTACCCTTTTCCTTTCAACAAATTTAGAGCAATATTGTAATTAAGATTTCTGGTTTTACTACAGTCAGTGTACGTGTATATACAGGTGTCTTGCAAAAATATTTTTTTTGGTGGAAAAATTATTTCTTTTATAAAGTCGCTCAATGATTATGGAAATGAAATTTTAAGTCTTGAAACAATATGTTCCATCATAAAATTCAGGCAAATTATGAAATGTGTATAATTATGAGAAATAGCATGAAAATGATTGTATGGGTTTGTCATTTTATTAAGATTTTGTCTCTCAAGAATTGAAATATCAAAATACACAGATTTTCACAGATTTCATCTGATGTATGATTTAACTGAAAAAGAAAATGAAAGTAAACCCAAACTTGTGTATCATGGTACTGTACACATGCTTATGTTAAATGTTAGCTAACCTTGTTTTATAGCATCTATGAATGCAATTCCAAGTGTAAATGTGACAATCGCTGTGTGAACAGAGTGGCCCAGAATCCCCTCACAGTCAGACTGCAGGTGTTCAAAACAGAGAAGAGGTAAGTCTTCAGCATTTGGAGAGATAAGTTGAGTAAATAAAGGACTGATAGGACAGGCAAGTCATTAGTGGACAGGGTAGGTATCCAAGCAGAGCAGTGAATAGGATTTATTATATATTGTTTAACATCCTGCTTGAGAATCTTTCATTCATATGGAGACATCACTAATGCCGTTGAAGGGCTGTAAAATTTAGGCCTATGCTTGGCACTTCCTGCCTTTGAGCAGGGAGGGATCTTTATTGTGCCACATCTACTGTGACACGGGGTCTTGGTTTTTGCAGTCTCATCCGAAGCACCACCCCATAGTCACCTCTTACGACAAGCAAGCAGTACTGATGACCTATTCTGACCCCATGGAACTATAGTACAATATTTTAAGTAAGTCATCGGTGAATAGGATAGTAAAAATTGAATAGGATAGTTAAGTCATTGTTGAATAAGATAGTTAAGGTAGGTCCTTAGTCCTGGATTTTTGGGGTTTAGGTAGCATTTTTTTGTTTGGAATCAATAAATTAACATTCAGAGTAATGAAAAAAGGCAAAACAGTTAAGGGTTTCCATATTAATTTTCATTACATACACCACTAAAGTCATATACCCCGATGTAGATTTTTATGAAATTCATTGGAAACAGTTATTTGTTGTTATTTTAATATAAAAACAACAAAATGTTTTTTGAATTGCATTTATTTATCGGGAAACATGTCAATAACTAAAACACATGTCATTTTCAATATGTTCATCAAGTTTTAGAATAATATGTGGAAAATTATTGAATTAGCGTTATTCCCCAAAATGTTAAAAACAAACAAATGTGGACGCATTTTCCTTATAGCCTGGTTTACATATCATTTTTTCTGTTTATATTAGTAGAGTTACATCTGTTATAGTTATTCATGGTAAAAAATCCATACCTTTCCTTAATAATTTCAAATCTATAGCTTCCAGATTATGTATACCCCCATCAAAAACTGAAGTCTGGCACCATACAGCTGAACTATTTAAATCACTCGCGATTAAAATTGTATGTAATTTCATGAAAAGACACAGATAATGATTCCTTATCACCTTGGTAAACTGTTTGTCAAAAATAAAGGAAATCTATCGCATTATGGACTTGATAAATAATTGAATGAAAACAGAGTTATTGTCCTTGGATTCAATATTTTGAAACATATCATTGACTATTCAAATATAACTAAGAAGTTTGAAATATTTTATGGCTAACAGGATTTTTTACAATAACTATTGAAAAAGATTCCAACAAAATTTATGTTCCTATCATTAAATTATTGACTTTGCAAAATCCTATGACGTCACACGAGTGTGGAACTACGTTAAGTCATCAGTGAATAGGATAGTTAAGTCATCAGTGAATAGGATAGTTAAGTCATCGGTGAATAGGATAATTAAATCATCAGTGAATAGGATAATTAAATCATCAGTGAATAGGATAGATACATGTAGATAATCAGTGTATAGGATAGTTACAACATCAGTGAATAGGAAAGTTAAGTCATCAATGAGTAGGATAGTTAAATCGTTGGTGAATAGGTTAGCTGAAAGTGAATAGGATAGTTAAAACATTGGTGAATAGGATAGTTAAAACATCGGTAAATAGGATAGTTAGGTCATCTTTTTCCAAATGAGGGTAAATATAGTTTTAGTGTTTAAATGTCATATTTTGTTGATTGAAGTTGTTATTAAACATGTGACGTTTGATACAATTTCATTACTGTTTAATGATTTGACTTGTTGATTTATCCCTGACTTCTCTCCATTACAGAGGCTGGGGTTTGAGATGTCTGGATGATATTCCAACTGGGGGATTTATCTGTATCTATGCTGGACAACTGCTGACAGAGCAGGGAGCAAACACAGTCAGTTCAGTCTCTACTATAAACCAACATAATGATTATCATCTAAACTGACATGATTATCATCTAAACTGACATTATGATTATCATCTTAACTGACATTATGATTATCATCTAAACTGACATTATGATTATCATCTTAACCGTTTATCATCTAAACCAACATAATGATTATCATCTAAACTGACATTATGATTATCATCTAAACTGACATTATGATTTTATTTCTCTAGTACTTATGTTGTGTTACTCGTGTGTTAATATTAAATTTTAATGACACACCAGAGAAAAGAAGGCGTAACAATACATGTAGAAGGCGTAACAATACATGTAGAAGGCGTAACAATACATGTAGTAGGCGTAACAATACATGTAGAAGGCGTAACAATACATGTAGAAGGCGTAACAATACATGTAGAAGGCGTAACAATACATGTAGTAGGCGTAACAATACATGTAGAAGGCGTAACAATACATGTAGTAGGCGTAACAATACATGTAGAAGGCGTAACAATACATGTAGAAGGCGTAACAATACATGTAGAAGGCGTAACAATACATGTAGAAGGCGTAACAATACATGTAGAAGGCGTAACAATACATGTAGAAGGCGTAACAATACATGTAGAAGGCGTAACAATACATGTAGTAGGCGTAACAATACATGTAGAAGGCGTAACAATACATGTAGTAGGCGTAACAATACATGTAGAAGGCGTAACAATACATGTAGTAGGCGTAACAATACATGTAGAAGGCGTAACAATACATGTAGAAGGCGTAACAATACATGTAGTAGGCGTAACAATACATGTAGAAGGCGTAACAATACATGTAGAAGGCGTAACAATACATGTAGAAGGCGTAACAATACATGTAGTAGGCGTAACAATACATGTAGTAGGCGTAACAATACATGTAGAAGGCGTAACAATACATGTAGTAGGCGTAACAATACATGTAGAAGGCGTAACAATACATGTAGAAGGCGTAACAATACATGTAGAAGGCGTAACAATACATGTAGAAGGCGTAACAATACATGCAGTATTGAGTTGTTGTGAATGTTCTTAGAGCAGTACCATTTAGAATTTTGTGTTAACAGGGTGGGCAGTAGTATGGAGATGAATACCTGGCTGAGTTAGAATTAGAATTTTGTGTTAACAGGGTGGGCAGTAGTATGGAGATGAATATCTGGCTGAGTTAGAATTAGAATTTTGTGTTAACAGGGTGGGCAGCAGTATGGAGATGAATATCTGGCTGAGTTAGAATTAGAATTTTGTGTTAACAGGGTGGGCAGCAGTATGGAGATGAATATCTGGCTGAGTTAGAATTAGAATTTTGTGTTAACAGGGTGGGCAGTAGTATGGAGATGAATATCTGGCTGAGTTAGAATTAGAATTTTGTGTTAACAGGGTGGGCAGTAGTATGGAGATGAATATCTGGCTGAGTTAGAATTAGAATTTTGTGTTAACAGGATGGGCAGTAGTATGGAGATGAATACCTGGCTGAGTTAGAATTAGAATTTTGTGTTAACAGGGTGGGCAGCAGTATGGAGATGAATATCTGGCTGAGTTAGAATTAGAATTTTGTGTTAACAGGGTGGGCAGCAGTATGGAGATGAATATCTGGCTGAGTTAGAATTAGAATTTTGTGTTAACAGGGTGGGCAGCAGTATGGAGATGAATATCTGGCTGAGTTAGAATTAGAATTTTGTGTTAACAGGGTGGGCAGCAGTATGGAGATGAATATCTGGCTGAGTTAGAATTAGAATTTTGTGTTAACAGGGTGGGCAGCAGTATGGAGATGAATATCTGGCTGAGTTAGAATTAGAATTTTGTGTTAACAGAGTGGGCAGTAGTATGGAGATGAATATCTGGCTGAGTTAGAATTAGAATTTTGTGTTAACAGGGTGGGCAGCAGTATGGAGATGAATATCTGGCTGAGTTAGAATTAGAATTTTGTGTTAACAGGGTGGGCAGCAGTATGGAGATGAATATCTGGCTGAGTTAGAATTAGAATTTTGTGTTAACAGAGTGGGCAGTAGTATGGAGATGAATATCTGGCTGAGTTAGAATTAGAATTTTGTGTTAACAGGGTGGGCAGTAGTATGGAGATGAATATCTGGCTGAGTTAGAATTAGAATTTTGTGTTAACAGGGTGGGCAGTAGTATGGAGATGAATATCTGGCTGAGTTAGAATTAGAATTTTGTGTTAACAGGGTGGGCAGCAGTATGGAGATGAATATCTGGCTGAGTTAGAATTAGAATTTTGTGTTAACAGGGTGGGCAGTAGTATGGAGATGAATATCTGGCTGAGTTAGAATTAGAATTTTGTGTTAACAGGGTGGGCAGCAGTATGGAGATGAATATCTGGCTGAGTTAGAATTAGAATTTTGTGTTAACAGGGTGGGCAGCAGTATGGAGATGAATATCTGGCTGAGTTAGAATTAGAATTTTGTGTTAACAGGGTGGGCAGTAGTATGGAGATGAATATCTGGCTGAGTTAGAATTAGAATTTTGTGTTAACAGGGTGGGCAGCAGTATGGAGATGAATATCTGGCTGAGTTAGAATTAGAATTTTGTGTTAACAGGGTGGGCAGTAGTATGGAGATGAATATCTGGCTGAGTTAGAATTAGAATTTTGTGTTAACAGGGTGGGCAGCAGTATGGAGATGAATACCTGGCTGAGTTAGAATTAGAATTTTGTGTTAACAGGGTGGGCAGCAGTATGGAGATGAATATCTGGCTGAGTTAGAATTAGAATTTTGTGTTAACAGGGTGGGCAGCAGTATGGAGATGAATACCTGGCTGAGTTAGAATTAGAATTTTGTGTTAACAGGGTGGGCAGCAGTATGGAGATGAATACCTGGCTGAGTTAGAATTAGAATTTTGTGTTAACAGGATGGGCAGCAGTATGGAGATGAATACCTGGCTGAGTTAGACTACATGGAGGTGGTGGAGGGATTTAAGGAGGGGTATGAGAGTAGTGCAGATCCGGATGAGGGGCTTGGAGAAAATAGCGATGAAGAGGAAGAGGAAGAAGAGGAAGAAAGTGAGGATGAGGAGCACAATGACAGTAACTCAGACAGGTGAGAGGTAAAATGTGAAATAGGGCAAGGGAGTTTAATATGTGAATCACATTGGCAATACATGTGAGAAAAACAAGGTGAAACAGGGCAATGGGGTGGGGCATGTAAATCACAACAGCTTTAAGTCCGACATGTGAGATAAAAATGTGAAAGATGTGAAAGATAGTAAGGGGAAGGACATGTGAATCACGTCAACAAGAGGGGCTGGAAAACATTGCTAGCTTGACATTGACCTAGAGCTTCATAGAATGATTATTGTGTATGACAAAAAGAGAGAAAGGACTCGTAACTGTGACCCAGAAAAGAATTTGGCTCCATAAACATTTTAAAGTAATGCGTTTGACATTTTGATGGATGCAGAATTCAAATGGCTATTTACTGGTGTGAAAATAATCTAAAGAAATTAGTTAATAGAAAAATTGCAGTGTAAGTGATCCATAATGTTGTGTTTTAAATACTGTATAAAATTTTTTTTTTAAAAACTTGTACATGTAAATCATGCAATAGATACTAAGTAGATTGTATAAATGGAGATGTCTGATTCTCTTACCTAGTGATTATGATGGAAAAGTGAGAAGCACATCCAGCTCACAAGACAACCCCCACCATACCAGGTATGTTCATATGATATGTTAAACTTCTGTACATGTTAGGGCCTTAAATATAGAGTCTTACTCATAGTGTGTGTCTACACATTCAAAGCAGAGTCTGTCAGATATGCCTCGGGCATAGAGACCATAAAATGGAAACTCAAAATTTTTTTAGTACATTTTTTACAAACTTGAGGAATTCTCATGTACAGTTTTTTTAAAATATTGAATCATTTTAAATGACAATCATTATAATGAAATAAGGTGACTCTCAAAAACTCAAAAAGTCTGTGGGACTGCAGGAAAACCTGTGAAGGTTATTATTGCAATTGTGGATTGGAAATAGATATTATATGTGCCAATTAATTTGCAGTGCATGAGATGAAGTGTCACTTGTATAATCAACCTATTTAGGTGATGCATACGCGCAAGTCATTTCAGTATTATAAACATCCGATTTACATGACACTCACACACATAAGTCATTTCAATTTTATAAACGTCTGATTTACATGACTCACACACACACGAGAGTCATTTCAATTTTATGAACATCTGATTTACGTGTCAAGACATTCTCACAAGTCATTTCAGTTTTATAAACGTACGATTTATGTGACACACATGCGCAAGTCATTTCAATTTTATAAACATCAGATTTACGTGACACACACGTGAAAGTCATCTAAGTTTTTTAAACATCGATTTATGTGACAAACACGCGCAAGCCATTTTGATTTTATAAATATCCGATTTACTTGACACACATGCGCAAGTCATTTTAATTTTCCAGGTAGGGTCCACACACCTGTGACCCAAATCTTTAAAGACTAAAATAAAAGAAGGCACATTGAGTTTTATAAAAAATTGAAATCAAAGGAATATGGATAAGAAGACCTTCAGTAGATTTTGCTTTGAGAGATCATGGATTTGTTTAGTGTAATTTTGGGGAGGAAGGGGGTGATTGGGACTGGACCAGACTTTGAGTGATGAAAATTCAAATCACCATGAGTCACTTGTATTTGATGGTTTACAATAATATCTATGTGAAAATTGTTTACTTGATGACTTCTGAGCCTTGACTTTCCACATACAGTATATAAACAGAAAACAGAATACCTTTTTTGTCAAATTTAATGCAGTATTTCTTTTTATTCAAACTTTATGTAGAGAAATGAGGACTTTAAGGTAAAGTATCATTAAGAGACACAGAGCTTTCAGAAATTGGGGTAAACTCTGAAAAAAATCATGCACAGCAACTACACTGCTTTTCCAAATCATCATTAGTTATCAAATTCTCTTCCTGTACGTTATTTGCCTTCTAACAATCACTAGACAATATCTCACTGATCATCTGCTTTCATCCTCTGGGAGATAATTCTGCAGCTTTAACTGTTCTTACCAGCTTTGGAAAAAAGAGATAAAATCTTAAAATCTGCTCCTCTGTTTCGTAAGTCAGTTTGTAGTACATTTGTTTTTAGAGCTATATGTTATAATCATTTAGACTTGAAGCACAAAAAATATCAGGGTGTGGAAGTATGACACTACTTTGAAAGCAGTTTTTGTATGGCACTGTACATATCAGACTGACAAGTTTTCACCAGATTTTGTACTGTACCCATACAAAGCATCAGACTGATGAAAGTTTTCATCAGATTTTGTACTGTACCTATACAAAGTATCAGACTGATGAAAGTTTTTATCAGATTTTGTACTGTACCTATACAAAGTATCAGACTGACAAGTTTTCATCAGATTTTGTACTGTACCTATACAAAGTATCAGACTGATGAAAGTTTTCATCAGATTTTGTACTGTACATATACAAAGTATCAGACTGATGAAAGTTTTTATCAGATTTTGTACTGTACCTATACAAAGTATCAGACTGATGAAAGTTTTCATCAGATTTTGTACTGTACATATACAAAGTATCAGACTGATGAAAGTTTTTATCAGATTTTGTACTGTACATATACAAAGTATCAGACTGATGAAAGTTTTTATCAGATTTTGTACTGTACCTATACAAAGTATCAGACTGACAAGTTTTCATCAGATTTTGTACTGTACCTATACAAAGTATCAGACTGACAAAAGTTTTCATCAGATTTTGTACTGTACATATACAAAGTATCAGACTGATGAAAGTTTTCATCAGATTTTGTTCTGTACCTATACAAAGTATCAGACTGACAAAAGTTTTCATCAGATTTTGTACTGTACATATACAAAGTATCAGACTGATGAAAGTTTTCATCAGATTTTGTACTGTACCTATACAAAGTATCAGACTGATGAAAGTTTTCATCAGATTTTGTACTGTACCTATACAAAGTATCAGACTGACAAAAGTTTTCATCAGATTTTGTACTGTACCTATACAAAGTATCAGACTGACAAAAGTTTTCATCAGATTTTGTACTGTACCTATACACTGTACAAAGTATCAGACTGACGAAAGTTTTCATCAGATTTTGTACTGTACCTATACAAAGTATCAGACTGATGATTTCATCAGATTTTGTACTGTACCTATACAAAGTATCAGACTGATCAAAGTTTTCATCTGAATGAAGAAATTAAGTACTGAAAAACTGTATTAAAATCCATTTAAAATTTCTTTAGGTACCTGACGTAAAAGTAGAACTTTTTTTGGGCACAAATGAAAAATTTAGATCAGCACAGGATTATGGAGTATTTTCATTTTATAAGATTTCTGTGTCAGTCTGTCTGTCCCATTTTATTTTATAAGATTTCTGTGTCAGTCTGTCTGTCCCATTTCATTTTATAAGATTTCTGTGGCAGTCTGTCCCATTTCATTTTCTGCCATTTTTTGTTATGCTTGAAATAATGAAATGAACAACTTCTGATTAAGTTTGACTGTTATTGCAGTTGACCCAATTTACCAAAAAAGATAGTCTTTACAGTGTGCGAAATTAACCATGGACCGATAGACAATGTCTATAGAAAATCGAATCGGTCTATAACAATCGAAATAGCTATAGACCGACTTTTCTATAGGAATTCTGAGTAAAACACTGGTTTCCCGCCGCTTTTTTAACATATATGAAAAGCAGGACCAGTTTATATGTAGTATGCTGATGTTTCTGTTCACCCCTTAGCTGTAATAAAATGTTCCACAATGTAATTACAAATCATTCGAATCAGATTATTCCATTTTCAACAGGAGGGTGGGGTGGGGGGTGTCAATTTGATATTTACAATGATGAACGCATGCAGAGCGAATGGTGAACGCACGCAGAACGAACGGTGAATGGACACATAGAGTGAACAGTGAACGCAATTTCGTGAACAGTGAGCGCACGGTAAACGCAGAGCGAACGGTGAACACAAAATGGTCTATTCATTAGCAAATATATATATGAAGACAGACCTGTGATTCTTCCGTCGGAAGACAAAATCTCCCGAATTTGAGCCCCCCTTCCGTTCCTTCCGTTAAAATGTAAAAATCTTCCGTCATTTCAAATTTTCAACAACAAAAATTTTCTGAGTGCCATTTTTCGATATTGATAAGGAACAACCCCGAGACAATCGAAAGTCGTCTATTTCCTGTTATTGATTTTCTGTCACAGCGACTGCACAGGTAAACAGGTAAATGTCAATTAACGAGGGTACAGTAATTACTGAAGCCATTTGAGGAGGTTATTTATGATTACACAGCAATTAGTGATAATAAACAATTAGTGGATGATTAAAAAGATTGTTTTTGGCACACGCTCTGGTGATTAGGAAGTGATACCGACAGTTGAAGTTGTTATAAAAACATCAAGTCGGACTATCTTTGATCACACCCGTAGCTGGGGGGGGGGGGGGGGGGGGTTCGTGGGGTTCGTATGAACCCCCCCCCCCCCCTCTTGAAAACTACTAAGCACTATTGAAGTCGGCATTTTGTTTGAATTATGACTATCAAAGTCGGCATTTTTTATGAAAATTCATAGTAAAAAAGGCATGATTCCAAAATTCAAATTAAGTGCCAGGAAATTGCTAGATTGCAGGATTTTGCACCAAATACCCCAGACCCCCTGCCGTAGTGGTACCTCGCGGTGCGAGGTGATAGACTCGCGTTGTGAGTCTATGTAACCCGCCCCCCCTTGAAAAATCCTGCCTACGGGCCTGTTGATGCTGTTGAAAACTTGGTAAGGTGCAGGTGGGAAAAGAAAGTGGGCACTGAAGATGTTCGTAAAATGTGTGGACAGAATGACACAATTGTATTAGAATGGATTATCTCTAACTGAACTGTATATTCAAAGATGGATACGGCAAGACGACGATGGGTGTGTACAGTTCGAATTTTCTCAATATTTATATTTACACATGCATGTATAAATAGTACGTGGCCAAGTCTTGTAACATATATTTGTTCACTACACGTTTCACTGAAAAAACACGTTTTCAGATATGCAATGTAGTTCTTTTACGTGAGAACATGTTCTTTATATTATTTAGCTCACCAGTGCTGAAATCTCAAGTGAGCTTAAATTTGTTAGTAGGCCTAGATCTAATATGTTGGTCAACTTTTCTGAAAAGTGATAATTGTTATAACTTGTTATCTCTGTAATAGATTTATAAATATAAAAAAAAATTTCTTTTAATTGTGGTTTTTAAGGTATTGACTTAAGAATTATCAATGTTCTTAACACAAAAAAGGAATTATCAATGTTCTCAACACAAAAAGGATCTGATGATTATGAACTCAGACACTTGTAACACAAAAGAACTACTAGTAGCATGATTTCATTAGCCAATGAACACACAAAAACGGTAAAAAAATGTCGATAAAAAATCTCCAGTTATCAGACCAAAACTCCAGCTGAAAATTTTCAAATCTCCAGTTGTGGCATGACAGTTCTGTCACAGGTCTGTGAAGACATCTGTTCAAGTACTGGATGAATATTTCTCATGAAAATTATCGTAAATTTCACATCAATGCACGTAGCAATCATGTACAAACAAACAAAAATTTCATATGTACATTGTTTACAGTATTACATACACAGATACATATATACATGAAAAATAGAAACATATATTCTATAATAATTAGAAGTCTTGACATTTTCATGAATCATGAATATTGGTTTCTCATCTCAGTATACTACATGTAATTGTATATTTTGAATTAAGATTTTGGTACACTCCTGTCCACCCATAGAGGCAAATAATGAAGCTTTTTAGGCACCTATAGGAGCAAATTAATTTATTTGAAAGTAGAATTTAAATTATTTCCAAATCAAGATTTTTTCCCCATCATACAGCACAAAATACTTTTTCATCATGATATCTACTTTATATTTCTGCTGCAATTGACATGTTTCATACAGATAGCAGCAAGACCTGATAGCACAATTTATGACTGCTTCATTTCACTTATTCATGTATATCCACAACATTCACTGGCATGTTTATTCATAGTGCTTTAACACAGATCAGACCTCATGATTTCCCCACGTAAGCAGTATACTGTCAGCAAAGGAATGACTCTTACATTCAATGTGGCATGACCCCTTATCCGATTTTTGTAGACCCACCTAGTGTCACCCAATAGATGGTTTTCATATGACGTATTTTGACCCCGAGTTATTCCCCTTTGCCGCCATCTTGTAGGTCAAACTGGTGGATTTTCCTCTTTGGGCAACCAATTTCAAACATGTAAGGCAGAAATACATGTATATGGGGGGAAATCTTTGCAATATTGCAATTATGAAGTAAAAGATGCATTAACAAATGTATATTAATAAGAAAAACAGTTTATCTCCACCTCAGTGACCAGAATAACAAGGCTGATTTTGGTTGAATAATGAAGGAATCTGGTTATGTTAACCTACAGTATGGCGGTCAAATGGAAATAACTCTTGCTTAATCGCTTCGATGGAAAACCATCTATTAGAACATAATACTACATCTCAAACGGGAATAGTAATTGTCTACTCTTAATTCATTGCCATTTCCCCCCTTTAAAGACCCATTTTATGATCATACGGTTTCTGGAAAAGTAGGTGTGTTCAAATCAAGTCAGGTGTTATTTACCTGGAGTGGCTGGGGTCTACCTAGCTGCTAATTGTTATACACAATGAAATACATGGAAATTACAAAAAATATATTGAAAATCTGCCAACTGAATCAAGAATGAAAATATAAATAGTTTAATTTGATTTAAAATTATAGATTTTATTGAAATAACCAAAATTAAATAAAGGATGTTAGCGAACATTTCTTGGTTTATTGGGCCACCAGAAATGTTGTTCTCAATGACAACATACGATTGACAGAGGCAACCCGGGTGTTCTGTAAATTATGCGTGAAAACGAATTACATGTAGAGTAATAGGCGCGAAACTATGGGAACTTTTTCTTTTTCTAGATCCCAAATTCCAACCATCAGAAGGTAATCAATAAAGCTTGAATTACCGGCAATTTGTATGGCCAATATACGGTTTTTCACATTTTTTTGGAGATACGATTTGACTTCGACTGATTTATTTCTATTCTTTGAATCATTAGTTCAGGTAGGCTAATTATCAACTCACAAGAAAAGAAAAAAATTACTGTGACCTTATTTTTGCGGTAGATGAAAGGGATGGATACACCTACAGTTAATGATCGGGTGCCCAGTTGACGTGCTTGGTGAAATCTGTCAGTCGGGGCCTGATCTATGGTCTCCTATGTAATTGATGGGCAGTATGTTTATTTTATCTTAGTTTGGGTAAATTTCAAGGGTGGTGGCTAGGGCCCCACAACGCCAACTGTACTGGCTATATAAAACATATATCTTTTTAAACTTGCATTTAATCTGTGATTGGTTATTTATGTATACAGTATTTTTAAAAAACAAAACAAAACCAAAAAAAAAAAACACCACCCCAGTTTTAGTATTATTTTATGCCTTTTATGACCCTAAATTAAATTCAGTCGACCGAAGAAGAAACAAAGGGTAAATGCTGTTCAATTCACACTTTACTTGAGCCACCCACTAAGAATAAATGTCCTACCATTGTGAACCACCCATCGATTTTTAAAAACTGCCTTTCCCAGGTACCCCATATGTTTAAATGGAACAGCCCTAATCTTTGCATGGATACAGTACAACTTCTTAATGTAATGAAAGTTTGATATAATATATATATATATATATTTAAAAAATATGAAAAGAAAACACAGAAATCCTCCGTAAAGCTTTAGCGCTTTCATTACATCTTCAGAAGCTTTACAAAAATGTATACATAGCAGTATCATAGTAACAGTGATTATGACGTCAAAGTAAGCGGAACGTTAAATGTCTATATTGTGACGTCATGGATAATGTACAACAATGATCTGGAAAAAGTACGGGAAAATCATAGGCAATTATAAAAGACTATTAAGTTTTGGCTTTAGAATACCAATAAAATGTTTTTCTTTTTCCCGTCTCTGAATAGCACTGGCATATCTGAGTTTATAAAATGGGAAAATGTTCAATCGTTTTTTACCACACGTTTCCAGGTGTGCACTTAACTGGATTTGTCTGTATTCAGGTGTACTGATGTGCTGCTTATGTACACGTACACGGGCACGGAGAGTGTTGCCAGTTTCACCAATGTAATATTCCTTGCATCCAGGACATGTGATGGCGTATATGACATCCTTTGTATCGCATGACATGTTAGCATTAACTTTAAATTCTCGTCCGTTAAAATTATAACTGGTCCCTTCTGTAATGTAGTCACATGTACCGCATCGAGGGTCCGTACACTTTGACACTGTATAAGTACGGTCATCAAATTGGGAGGAACAAAGTATTCTCTTAAGATATATATATATATATATAACTAAGTTCCAACAACACCCGATACCTAAAAGTGTCGGATGCACAACATGGATACAAGGTGAAATACAAAAAATTATACAAAGCACTAAAATGACCAATGACACGAACAACCAGATTGTCAAATTTTCGGGACGACCTGTCCCTTCTTCAGGACAAACGAAAAGAATTACATAATGTGGCCAATATTAACAGAGAATAATAACAAAAACTACATATAAATACATCTAGCACTACAACTACACTAATCTACAAATGTATTTGATATAAAACTTGCTTAATGGTTTATTAATTAACAACAGTTTATCATGTTTGTTGAACCACTTAAATTTTCACAAGTTATACCTCTTTGCACAAAATTCAAATTCTGCACATTTTTGTTCGGGCTAAACTTTTAGATGTTGATATGAAATTCGAGATCCCTGTGTTCGACTTTCATTATGATTGCAGACCCACTTTTGGACTCTTTGTGTAAATTTTCTTTGGCATTTGCACAGTCAAGATATTGTCTTGCTGAAATCAGTTATACTCTCAAAATGCTTGTTAATCTATATCTTTTTGTGATATTTTTAACTCTCTGAATCCAGATACATAGAAATGATAAACCATCACAATATACGTACATGTATATGGGCACGCTTAATTTGTCTACACCGGGTGCACTTAATTTGTCTACACCGGGTGCACTTAATTTGTCTACACCGGATGCGCTTGATTTGTCTGCACCGGGTGCGCTTAATTTGTCTACACTGAGTGCACTTAATTTGTCTACACCCTTAATCTGTCTACACCGAGTTCGCTGGATTTGTCTGCACCGGGTGCGCTTAATTTGTCTACACCGGGTGCGCTTGACTTGTCTGCACCGGGTGCACTTAATTTGTCTACACCGGGTGTGCTTGATTTGTCTACACCAGGTGCGCTTAATTTGTCTACACTGAGTGCATTTAATACGCAAGTTCCGAGTTACCCAAAAGTTATTTCCCTTTGTCGAACTCTTTCGCATTTTATGACGTATGGTGGGTACACCATGTATACAATATATCGTAGACTGGCATTGTACATAACGATTACGTACGATTAATGTAATAAAAGCGTAACTTTTGTTTATATCAATCACTGGTATGCATATTCTGGCCATATCAAGCATAATTTGTTTGAATAAGATTATCAAATTGGCTTTTGAATCATTATTCGTTTCCTCTTCTACATGAGTGACGCTTGTATCAAAGAAAGATGGCAATTAACAATATTTGTTTGAGCAATTTTGTTATCCAATACTCATAAACTCACTAAAGTTGCCTTTTCCCTGAGATAGGATGGTCTCAGAATCTCTGGATATCATCTTTTAAGAAATAATACAACGATAGTAATTAGCAAATGTACCCACTGTCATCATATTTTACGTCATAATTTACGGAAGAGTTCGACAAAGGGAAATAACTCTTGGGGAACTTCCGTATTTGTCTACACCCTTAATCTGTCTACACCGAGTGCGCTGGATTTGTCTACACCAGGTGTGCTTAGTTTGTCTACACCGGGTGCGCTTAATTTGTCTACACCGGGTGCGCTTGATTTGTCTGCACCGGGTGCGCTTGATTCTGTTTACACCTTGTAATGAAGTGTAATTTGGTGTAGAGTAACATATTCAATATGGACGATCCTCAGCTGGAGATCCTCGTTGGAGAGATGACTATTTTATTGCAAATAAAATATAAAATAGATAATTGATTGAATTTAGATTTTTTTTTACAATGTATTTTAATGTACATTTATAAATACCTACATCTAAAAAATATTAGGTCATAACACTCCAAAATATTTGTTCGGTTTTTAGTGCCGAACTTGTTTTTGATGATTGTATGAAATGTCTATCATTTTCATGTATTCTTTAAAATACATTTTAAAGTATTGTAAATGAATACATACAGTACACTGGAATTATTCTCTTATAGATAGATCTACATTACAGCTAACAAAATACATGGAGAGAATTTTCCATCTCGCCCTTTTTCATCCATATTGAATTTTTCAGTGCATTTACCAACACATACCTAGTGTGCAGGGTGTAGGTGGTGTACACCTCAATCTAATTAAAATCAGATCCTATGATATGCTCACAGTCGAAACAATAGGATCTGATGTAACCCCATAGAGGGTCATGTCCGCATGACCTTTTGCTTGGAATATTCATGAGAACTATCAGCCAGTCAGATTGCACCATACAAACATTGATGGCTATGTAGGCGGTTCCCGGCAATTCTTAAACAAGTTGCAATAATCTCTCTCCAACAAAGTTTATTACACACTATAAAATCATATATTCTTACATAAAGAATTTTAAACTTTCACAATAATGCCTAATCTATTCCATTCATACAAACAACAAAACGTATGATGTAAAATACACCCAAATTAAATTAACTGTAAATTGAGATTTATGTATGAATAGGGATGGGTACGATTTAGCTGGTTTACTTAATTAACGCGAGGAATATAACGCCAGTCGACCTGAACAGTGCATGGTGACGTCACATCTAGCTGCGATGTGTTTTCTTTCAAACCAAACAATTGCAGCCATTTTCCTTGAATTATGAACTCCGACGACTTCATAGGCAACGCGCTGATTGGCTAACATAAAGTTCACATGAAGTTGACCCCTAGTCGGGTTATGTCAGATCTTCTTACGCAGAGTATACTATGCGGATTTAAGAAGTCTGATTTTAATTAGATTGTGTACACTAGAAAGTACACATTTGCACTTGATGGAAAAGTGTACACTTTATGGTTGGTATAGACGAATCAAGCACGCCCTATATACCCCCCCCCCCCCCCCCCCCCCCCCCACACACACACACACATGTATATTATGATGTGGTATGTTAAAAATTTGTTTTGGGATCTATACAGATTCTATATACCCCCCCCCTCCCTCCCACACACACACACACACATGTTTATTATGATGTGGTATGTTAGAAATTTGTTTTGGGATCTATACAGATTCTAGTAGTGGCGATCTAATGCTTGATATCCATTGCAGGAAGAATAGAATAGCCATACGGGGGTATTCATTATTGTTCACCTATTGTTTTCAGTTTCTTGTTTGAGTTATGCTGTTGGAGATCTCTGCTTCATTTTCAAATCAGAAATGACAATAAAAGTTGCTTGATGAAACTAGTGTGAAGTTTTGTTTCATTGGGGGGGGGGGGGGGTTACATGTAACAGTGAAATGAAATATTTTCTTTCAATCAGTGTTTTTAGCTCACCTGTGCAGAGAGCCTGAGTAAGCTTTTATGATTGAGGTTTGTTCATCAACTGTCTGTGCACATGACTGACTTGAGAAGAACCACTAGATACAATGCATTCTTTGATTTAGAGAATTCTTTTCAAAGGGAAATAATTAACTGTAAAAAGGAAAGTCTTAATCTGCAGAACCACCTGGCACAGTGACAACACATCAGCGGTAACTTTCCTATGCTTTAAATAATTTCTACTCCAGAACAACATGACACTTAGTTTATCAAATTAATATGCAGCCCCCTTCTGTAGTATAGACTGTGTCAACGTGTAGTTAAAGAGACATCAATAGCAACACAGTTCTACATGTTGTATTGTCTCTTTGCAAATTGTATTAAGGGGCATTACTTTGTAGCTGAACTATACAAGAAGTGGGTATTTACACAAACGTTGCTGTTGATACACAAACACTGCCATGTAGTGTAGGTATGGGAAAGGGTAGGGCAATAAATGAAGTCTAATTTTCCTATTATTTCATGAATTTTTATTTATTTGTTTATTTTTCGAGAACCGGTATTCTGTATTATGTGTAATAAGTATGCCAGCATTGTCATGCAGTCTTTGTGAAGTTCACATGAAAACTTCCCATGTAGTGTATATTTGTGTTGTCGTGAGTTTCTGGTTAAAGTTGGGCCTAATGTTACAAGTGTGTTTCTGTAAGCTTGAGGTAACGGATTAGCTTTGTGGCCTCTGGACCTCATGTTATTTGTTCTTATTGCATGCAAGCTTAGAAAAAGCTTTTTGGAGGAATCTTCACTTTGTTGAGAAATAACATTTAAAAGTAACCTTGAAGAATAACAGTTTCTTAAGACATTAAATATCTGTGCTAAGTGTGGTATTTGAATGATTTTACCTTGATAAATGTTATTCTCTATTGAAGAATGTAAAATAAATACGCCCACAAACTTATATGAAGGATTATTAAACTATGCTTCAAGACAGTTTTATGATTTATATTTTGTAATCAATTCCATTTGCAATACTGTGTATAAGTTGAATTGAGAAGATGAAAAACAATGTAATTTTCTGAAAATGTTTGCTTCCTTTTTAAACAGAACAAGGACTAAAAAACAACAGGGAAGCACAGAGACAAAAGAAGAAAACAAGAAGGAAGCTTGTAAACTGGTTCTCCGGCGGGATTCTTCAAGGTCCACAGATCACGAGGAATGGTAAGATATTCATTTTGTATACAGATGCAATGCTTATAGAGAAGACAAGGTATATCTTCAAATTTAATGTTGTTCTCTGAAGATATTATTTCTTCAATATACAAACAAAAATATACAGAGTTTGTTAATTTTGAAGACCGGATAATTTTGGAATGTCCAGGTTTTATGTATTACGGGGGTAGATAGAGTAACGGAAGCATTGGATCCTTAGAGCTGCATCTTTGCTAGCCAGGTGTCCGATTCACTTCAGAGAGTAAGCGAATCGGACACTTGGCTAGCGAAGATGTAGAGCTGATGATACAGAAATTACACCCATGCTTCACATTGTTTCCAAATCCCCTGTAATGCAAACAAGGTAGACATTTATTTCTCATATCTAAACTGTTGGGAAAAAAATTTCCAATGAATATACAAGTTTTTTGTGTCTTGGAGAAATAGATACATTGTAATAGCATTGGTGTGGTATTGATAATAAATTGGTAAATGTCAATATATCGTACAGTGAACTCCACAACAACTTGTTTAGTGTTACAGCTTGTGTTCACTTACAGTACTGTACAGTCAGCTTGTTTACACTTACAGTACTATACAGTCAGCTTGTGTTCACTTACAGTACTGTACAGTCAGCTTGTGAACATTTATACTACTGTACAGTCAGCTTGTGTACACTTACAGTACTGTACAGTCAGCTTGTGTACACTTACAGTACTGTACAATCAGCTTGTGAACACTTATACTACTGTACAGTCAGCTTGTGTACACTTACAGTTCTGTACAGTCAGCTTGTGTACACTTATACTACTGTACAGTCAGCTTGTGTACACTTACAGTACTGTACAGTCAGTTTGTGTTCACTTACAGTACTGTACAGTCAGCTTGTGTACACTTACAGTACTGTACAGTCAGCTTGTGTACACTTACGGTACTGTACAGTCAGCTTGTGTACACTTACGATACTGTACAGTCAGCTTGTGTACACTTACAGTACTGTACAGTCAGCTTGTGTTCACTTATGGTACTGTACAGTCAGCTTGTGTACACTTACAGTACTGTACAGTCAGCTTGTTTACACTTGCAGTACTGTACAGTCAGCTTGTGTACATGTATACTACTGTACAGTCAGCTTGTGTACACTTACAGTACTGTACAGTCAGCTTGTGTACACTTACAGTACTGTACAGTCAGCTTGTATACACTTATACTACTGTACAGTCAGCTTGTGAACACTTATAGTACTGTACAGTCAGCTTGTGTACACTTATAGTACTGTACAGTCAGCTTGTGTTCACTTACAGTTCTGTACAGTCAGCTTGTGTACACTTACAGTACTATACAGTCAGCTTGTGTTCACTTACAGTACTGTACAGTCAGCTTGTGTATACTTATAGTACTGTACAGTCAGCTTGTGTACATTTACAGTACTGTAAATCAATTGCGTTAGTAAACAATGCATGCCTGGGAAAGGGGGCATAACTCGTCAGCAGTTGTTAATTTCAGTAAATAGGCCACCCCTCTAAACTGAACATTTGTTTTAAATCCAACAGCTAATGAGTACTGAGGAGTTTCACTGTATTGTCTTTCTAATTAGTGATGTCATTAAATAATTAATTGAGTGTTTGGCAGATTCTGACATTACTAGTGCAAAAGTACTCATCTTATGACTGTTAACTCATGACTTTGATGATGTTAAATTCGACTTTGATGATGTTAAATTCGACATGCACTCTTACAGGACCGTCAAGTTTGGGATCCCAGGTGAGAATTCCCAGCAGACAAACGATGTCATCTTGATTAACGATGATGACGATGAGGAGGACCATCAAATCCAACCCCCCACTAACGATGCCAAGTTGTTAAAGTCTGCCTCCAACGACTCCCTGGACTCGGATTCACTGCCGGATCTGGACGAGGACATGTCCACTCAGAAATCCGTGAAAAAGGAATTGATACGGGAGAAACCAGGTCTGTATTTGAGATTGTGAAGAATAAATACTGGAATCATAAAATTTTAATATAATTTTGTAATCTAGAGCAAGGTGATATTTCTATGAATGTTGTTTATTTTTCAGTTTTGGATCAAGGTCACGCCAAAGTAACTCAAACATTTACAGGTGAATTTTACTTTCAGTTAAGAATTATATTCATTTGTTTTATCAAACAACTTTTTTCTTGAATTACATGTCAGAAGGTGATTAATAGTTGTAACGAATTCATCTTCAGCTCGCAGGAGTACCACCTCACGGTTTAAGAATTAGTAGTTGTAATGAATTCATCTTCAGCTCGCAGGAGTACCACCTCACGGTTTAAGAATTAATAGTTGTAATGAATTCATCTTCAGCTCGCAGGAGTACCACCTCACGGTTTAAGAATTTGCCGGATCCCAAACGTAAATTTCACTTGGATGAGCACAGAGATGGAGAAGGGGGAGGTGAGGCAGTTGTAGTATTAAACTGTTAGATTTATTGAATGTTGCATGATGGTTACTTTATTTCAAGTTGATATTAAAGAGGGAAACCTTTGGTGAAAAAACATTTGAATTTATATTAAAATGCTGGAGTGCGTAAAAAATGGAGAAAGTAAATCTGAGACCTAACAAGAAAACCTCCAATCGATGTTTATGAAAATTATGTAAAAATCTCTCCACAGTGAATGACTTCCAAACAATAATGTTTTGGCCAGTGTTTGCATTTAAACAAAAGAAATTCTAATGTCAAAAGTACTACAAAAAGAATGCAAGATGTATGAATTTTAATATTAAAACCGTGTTAATCATTTTGGTAATAATCAACTAATTTGACTTGCACGGCTGATGCCCCTATACAGAACTTGTTATAATTGATAATACATAACAATGTTATTGGTAGATGAAGAGCCAGTCCATCGAGGAACTAGGTGGTATTATCAAGATGGACAAGCCTGTTACATAATGGATGCCAAATCTCAGGGCAATATAGGAAGATATCTTAATGTGAGTTTTCCTATTGAAAGTAGGGAAATATATAGATATCTTAATATGTGTTTTCCTATTGAGACTAGGAAAGATAATTTAATGTGTGTTTTTCTATTGAGACTAGGAAAGATAATTTAATGTGAGTGTTCCTATTGAAACTAGGAAAGATATATAGATATCTTAAGGAGGTATGCTACACTAGAGAAATTTGATGTAGATGAAAAGTGGAGGATATGTACAACAATATTTTGAAGTTGAAAATTTTCAAATTTACTTTATTTTGTCAAAAAATACAGTTTTAGTAGAAGGTAATCTGAAAAATTTTTAAAACCCCTGCTGGACTCGAACCTGCGACCTTACAGTTCAGCAGTCGGTATTCAAACCTACTGAGCTACTCGGCTAGGTATTTAAATGGAAAAGGAAAAGACAAATATTGCTGATATCGATTTTTTCATCCATGTTTTTAAAGGAAGTCAGCCATTATGACGATGTAGAGTACTACCTTAATGTGTGTTTTCCTATTGAGACTAGGGAAATATATAGATATCTTAATGTGAGTGTTCCTATTGAAATAAGTTTTCTCTTCCACAGTCCCTGAAACGTTCTACTTTACCATTTTTCCGTTCACTCTCCGTGCGTTCATCGTGCGCTCACTGTGCGTTCACTGTTGCTCACCATTCGTTCACCATTCACTCTCTGTGCGTTCACCGTGCGCTCTCCGTTTACAGTTTGCGCTCACCGTGCGTTCACCGTTCACAAAGCATCCACCGTGTGTTCACCGTTCACTGTCATTCGGAACACCAAAGTCAAAGGATTGATTTTCATAGCAAGGCAAAAATGAAAAAGGAACGTGTGCATTAGAGTGAAAGTAAACTTTCTTATTATATCAGAAATTCAATTTATAAAGTACAAATGTCAAGATTTTCAACTGCGAAAATTTCAAGGAAAACTGCAGATCACTCGTCAATATCAAAGAATAGAATAAATCATTGATATTACCATTACAAAACATAAGTATTGTTTGGTTAAAAAGTGGGAGAAGTTCTGAATGAGAGAAAAATCCAACCCTTATTCATGTACATGTAGCGAAGAACAAGCAACGAGCGCCGGTACGTGTACGAAAATGAGACAGTTTCAGTTAATAGATACCTCGCCCACACCCGAATTATCATTTTAATGTTTTCAAGTTTGGGCGAAAGCACAATTTATTATATTTTATTTTGTCCTACTTGACAAGAATTCTATATAAGTTTATTATTTTTCTTAAGCCCCCCCTCTTACTTAAAAAAATCGATGCTACACTGTACATTTCAATTTCTGATTATTTTACGCTTATATTTATGAGAGACATTGTCAATAAATGTATTTACTCCTTTCCCCAAATTTGAAACTTTTCAATCGTTTGTCTTTAATATAAAGATGAAATATTTCTCGTACATTTCTGCCCCACATATGGTATACGTATAGTTTAGTACAATAAACAGTTTTGTCCGCATAAAAAATATGCAAATATTGCACAATCTAAATGTAAATTCCTGGTCACACTATTTATCTTGTACACACATGCATTAATTCTTGGGTTATTTCCTCAGGTCAATATACTATACATGTATTTGCAGTAAAGTGAATTACACAAAATCTACGTGGGAATAAACCTTTTATACTATTTAGAAGCGTTCAGGTGTCAACACGAGGTACCTGTTCTGCCTGTGTTGGTTGTTATTTATCTCAACTCCTTTCGGGGATGTTTTTTTAATTGCATGTAATCTAAACAATCACGCTCGTAAATTTTGAAGCCATGCATGTACACTTGTAAAGTCTTGGCGTAATTACTAGACTATTTTTATTTTACATGCATCGTTTATACTCTTGTATGAAGAAATTAAATACCATGTATCTTAATTCAAAATATACAATTACATGTAGTATACCGAGATCATGATTCATGAAAACGTCAAGAATTCTAATTATTATAGAATATATGTTTCTATTTTTCATGTATATATGTATCTGTGTATGTAATACTGTAAACAATGTACATATGAAATTTTTGTTTGTTTGTTCATGATTGCTACGTGCATTGATGTAAAATTTACGATAATTTTCATGAGAAATGTTAATCCAGTACTTGCACAAAAATGAACAAATGTCTTCATATATATATATTTGCTACCTGATAATAAATTAGATACAATCCAAGGGGAAAATCTGAAATATACCGAATGAATAGACCATTTTGCGTTCACCATTCGCTCTGCGTGCGTTCACCGCTCACTCTGCACGCGTTCATCATTTGCTCACCGTGCGTTCACCATTTGCTCACCGTTCAAGTGGGAAAGTAGAACGTTTCAGGGACTGTATAAACTTGTATGTGTGCATATTTATTTTCCATATGCTTTGGTAACAAAATTGACAACATTTTGATTTTTGATTATTCCTTTTTCAGCATAGCTGTAACCCCAATGTCTTTGTACAGAATGTATTTGCTGACACACATGATCTCAGGTTTCCATGGGTGGCCTTCTTCACCTTGCAGTAAGTCATTCTACACGAGTCATGCTTCATTGGTCTTTCTGTATTGCTATGCATAACATGAATTGGTCGTATCAGACATTTTGATATTTGAATGTGCCTCTCCAGGAGATATCTGTAAATTTTCTGTAGTTTACCATAAGATCCTTGAAATAGATATACAGGGATTTGTCAGAAATATTTCTTTATTTTACCATGTTTCAGTCAGTATTTAGAATTTTCAAGGCGCATTTCAAAAAGCGGTATAAAAAATATTAATATAGCAGGCCCCTGCAAAATGCTTTACCATTGATGACAACCTTCGCAATTCAGGTCAAACACGCATATCAAATACTTTTATTTTTAAAGAAGTTATTAAGGCCAAATAAGATATCTATTTGATTACATCATACTCGTGCACTGAAGCTTTACTAATCCTGTCCAGCTCAGATATCTGTTGGATTACATCGTACTAGTGCACTGAACCATTACTAATCCTGTCCAGCTCAGATATATATTGGATTACATCGTACTAGTGCACTGAACCATTACTAATCCTGTCCAGCTCAGATATCTATTGGATTACATCATACTCGTGCATTAGAGCATTACTAATCCTGTCCAGCTCGGATATCTATTGGATTACATCATACTCGTGCATTAGAGCATTACTAATCCTGTCCAGCTCTGCTCACTGTCCCAGAAATTTAAAGAGATAAGCACACCACAGTAATTTAAGTAATGGTTTCAGGGATCCTGAAATTGAAAGTCTGAAAAACTGTGCATTGTAAGATTTTAGGTGTGTATTTACATTCGGGAGACAAGACTTTTAATATCTATAGTCCTGGTGAGACTTAAAGAGTTAACATGTATATGATACTTTTAACTTTGGTGTAGTCTCCTGGTCAGACTGAGAAAGCTAAACTGTATATATATAATACTTTTGACTCTGGTGTAAAAGTAGCACTGTCTCTACGTGTGAGGTGCTTTGACTCAACAGTTGGAGCATTCACTTTGTGAACGGTAGGTCATTTGTTTGAAAAATAAGCTGTGATTACTCCTTTGCCAAATTTTCATCATTTAGATGTAAGAGTCAGTGTTTTCAATAAGATTTTGAATAGAAGGGGAAAAAAATGTCATAGCAGGAAACTCAAGCTCGGCGAGGGGTCTGGGGGCCGCCTCAGGCCCCCAGCGGGTCCAGGGCAGAGCCCTGGTAGGGGGCCCAGGGGGGCAAAGCCCCCCGGCCGAAAACGAAAATAAGCATTTTTGAAGCTTTTTTCTTGCTTCTCATGCTATCAAAAAGTACATGTTACATGAAATTCCTACCACTTGTAACTGAACTTAAATTGCTGTTTTGATATCCCCTTTTTACTCCAGCCAACCCATTCCTAAATTCTGACAGCCATATATATATAATTTTGACAAAAAATAGACAACCCTGCAAAAATTTCATGTTAAATATACATGTAATACAGATTTACTCCCCATCACATACATTTTGTAAATGTCACTAATATGTCTAAATATCAAGTTAGATGAGATGCTGGTCATTATCCTGCTTTGCCTGAGGCAGAGTGTATGTCATTGTGTGACATTTATTTTAGTTTACTATCCAATAAAGACAACCATCAAAATTTAAATTGTATTTTTATATTTCATATTGGTGCATTACCATGATTACACAACTTACTGTACTTTGAATTATGTTATAATTCACGAGAAATATAGATTTAACATTAAATTTGATGAGGAAATTCTGGTAGCTTGTAAGAATGTCTTTGAATCACGAACTTATATGACAGAAAAAATATACCGATCTAAAAATATATAGATATACTGTTTTTGTTATTTAATCTTTACCTCGCTTTGAGGTTGGTTGAAAAAAATCTTCGATTTTCCTTTTTGGCATGACTGTAAACCTTGAAGATTTCGTCTACCACATGGACCCAATCGGCAATCCTCGGCTGACACCATTTCGCTCTATACGAATACGGAATAGTGTGCGAGGTATGAGCCACTCGAGGAGCTCCGAACTGCATGGGGACCAGTTGATAATCACGTTAATCTGGGTCATTGATATAATTCTATTGACGCCGTATTTTTCAAACGCATAAACGATACGGATTTCGATATATTTATTTATACTTAACCAAGAATGTTTACAGCTTACGATGTCGGCAGAAATCTCGAAGACTGAAATATCAGCCGGCAAAATATCTTCTACAGGCGGTTAATTTTACCGGTTGCCGGCTCTTATTGAAAACACTGAAGAGTTGAGTCCTCCAGATTTAACCTTATAAACGAAGGTCCTGTGTCACGTCAAGAGTTGGTCCTGTGTCGCGTCAAGAGTTGGTCCTGTGTCACGTCAAGAGTTGGTCCTGTGTCACGCCAAGAGTTGGTCCTGTGTCACGCCAAGAGTTGATCCTGTGTCACGCCAAGAGTTGGTATGAAAAAGACTCCTCACTACCACGGCTCCAAGCACCATGCATAGAGCTTTATTAGTTTATCTAGATTCTTGTTACTTTGCCTACAGTTGATCTAGATTCTTGTTACTTTGCCTACAGTTGATCTAGATTCTTGTTACTTTGACTACAGTTGATCTAGATTTGTGGTATTTTGCCTACAGTTGATCTAGATTCATGTTACTTTGCCTACAGTTGATCTAGATTCTTGTTATTTTGCCTACAGTTGATCTAGATTTGTGGTATTTTGTGTACAGTTTGCGACATTTTAAAGGGATGTAAAACAAACAAAACAGAGAAACAATCTATGCTAGATCTCCATGTTTCTTACTTATCAATAAGTCAAGAATAGTACTAAGTAAAACAACAGTCATTTCTGATCGTGAAATCTTAGTAGTCTTTGGATTTCACTAAATTCAGATTAATATGGATATTTTCGGAACATGAACATAACACCCCAACCCTCCAGCTGATTCCAATCTGGCTATTAGGATATGATGAAATCCACGATCTTGAAATGTTGTCATCAATGTATATATGTAAATTGCAAAGGGGGGGGGGGGGGGGGGGGGGGGGGGGGGGGGGGGGGGGGGGGCAAAATATGCAAAGTTTTAAATTGATTAGATTACAGAACAACTGATTGAGATGAAAAAGCTTCTTAACATTATGACATTAAGCATAAGCCCGAGGGGAGTAAATCAAGTATGAGGATTTGTTTTAAATATGTACTTTAAAAATATTGGGTTAGTGAGATCACACACCTGTTCAATTTTTGCCCTGTTGGAATGCAAAATTCTAATTCAGCTCTGTCAATCCGTCTCTCCAGCCTTCTTCTTCATATTCATATTTACATTGCAGCCTGTTTAATCCGACACCTGTATACGCCAGGTCACTGATTTCCGATCCGACCTGTCTCCCATTTACTGTCCATGTTCTTTACACTGCAGTCTGACATCCTGTCTAATCCAACATCCTGTCTAATCTGAAATCCTGTCTAATCTGACAGAATCCGACATCCTGTCTAATCCAACATCCTGTCTAATCTGACATCCTGTCTAATCTGACATCCTGTCTTATCCGACATCCTGTCTAATCTGACATCCTGTCTTATCCGACATCCTGTCTCATCTGACATCCTGTCTTATCCAACATCCTGTCTAATCTGACATCCTGTCTAATCCAACACAAAAATAATCACCCAGGGGATGTCGGTTGAGACAGGCTTCACTGTACAAAACACTTATGGTTTAGACATGGGATTTAGTACTTTAGGTGTTGACATGGGATTTAGTACTTCAGGTGTTGACATGGGATTTAGTACATTAGGTGTTGACATGGCATATAGTAGTACTTTTGGCGTAAACATGGCATTAAGTACTTTTGCGAGAGCTGGGACCGAGCTAAGATTTAGTATTTGTATGTGTTGTAGGTATGTGAGAGCTGGGACTGAGCTGACCTGGAATTTAGTATATTTGTGTGTTGTAGGTACGTGAGAGCTGGGACTGAGCTGACCTGGAATTTAGTATATTTGTGTGTTGTAGGTACGTGAGAGCTGGGACTGAGCTGACCTGGAATTTAGTATATTTGTGTGTTGTAGGTACGTGAGACCTGGGACTGAGCTGGGATTTAGTATTTTTGTGTGTTGTAGGTACGTGAGAGCTGGGACTGAGCTGAGGTTTAGTATATTTGTGTGTTGTAGGTACGTGAGAGCTGGGACTGAGCTGAGATTTAGTATTTTTGTGTGTTGTAGGTATGTGAGAGCTGGGACTGAGCTGACCTGGAATTTAGTATATTTGTGTGTTGTAGGTATGTGAGAGCTGGGACTGACCTGAGGTTTAGTATATTTGTGTGTTGTAGGTATGTGAGAGCTGGGACTGACCTGAGGTTTAGTATATTTGTGTGTTGTAGGTACGTGAGAGCTGGGACTGAGCTGACCTGGAATTTAGTATTTTTGTATGTTGTAGGTACATGAGAGCTGGGACTGACCTGAGGTTTAGTATATTTGTGTGTTGTAGGTACATGAGAGCTGGGACTGACCTGAGGTTTAGTATATTTGTGTGTTGTAGGTACGTGAGAGCTGGGACTGACCTGAGGTTTAGTATATTTGTGTGTTGTAGGTATGTGAGAGCTGGGACTGAGCTGACCTGGAATTTAGTATTTTTGTGTGTTGTAGGTACGTGAGAGCTGGGACTGAGCTGAGGTTCAGTATTTTTGTGTGTTGTAGGTACGTGAGAGCTGGAACTGAGCTGACCTGGGACTATAACTATGAGGTGGGCAGTGTAGCTGGTAAGGTCCTCTACTGTTACTGTGGCTCCTCGGAGTGCCGCGGCAGGCTGTTGTAACATCGAACACCTCATTGTGGCTCCTCGGAGTGCCGCGGCAGGCTGTTGTAACATGGAAAACCTCATTGTGGCTCCTTGGAGTGGCATGGCAGGCTGTCGTAATATGGGACACTTCATTGTGGCTCCTGGAGTGCTGCGGCAGCCTGTTGTAACATGGAACATCTCATTGTGGCTCCTCGGAGTGGCATGGCAGGCTGTAGTAACAAGGAACACTTCGTGTCTCCTCGGAGTGCTGCGGCAAGCTGCTGTGACATTGTGGTTTTCAAACAAAATTCCATTTTCGTCTTTTCATTTCATTTTGTTGTATGTTGCAAAATAAAAATTAAATATACAGTTTGTTTCTATAACATTTTATTTTCTTCATGTTGATGCTATTGTGGTATTTCAGGTGTGTTTAAATCTGACACAAAAAACATTTTTGAAACACTGCCCTTTATTTGTGGTAGATTCGACCTTGATCTTATGAATAACGTTAACCTTTATCAGTTACATATACTTTAACTGTCTGTTCACCAAGTTTGAATGAAACATTTGTCTTGTACTGTTCATTGTATGGTTCAATGTTGTGTCAAAACTTAAAGTTGTAGACAAATAGCCCGATAGACAGGAAACATTATTCTCCCCCTGCACTTAAATAGTCAGACACAGAAAGAAAACAATATTCTCCCCCTGAACTAAAATAGCCAGAAACGATACAATATTCTACTCCTGAACTTAAAGGGACTGATTCTCGATTTTCCTCCAAATTTTGTTTCTCACTTTAAATGATCAAAATCTACACTCTAATATGTTTAGAAGATTTCACAAAAAAATTAAGGTTATTCATCATGACAGAAGCTCATTTTAGAGAGTTTATTATTTGTTTTGAAAACAAAGATTGAGGTGTGCTATTGTTTACGTGGTTTTCAAAATAAATGGATATTGATCCAAGTGTATTTTATATATCACACCTTAAGTATAATTTCGGTAAAATGTGTCATTTAAAAGTTAAAATTTGTGATTGTACAAAATAAAGATGCTTTAAATTACAAAAATAATGTTTCACTGGTTTGTTTATTTACATCAAAAGACTCGCGTCTTTGTTTACATAACACAGAATCAAAGCTAAAATATTGCTCTTCTCCTTGCATTCAGACGGTCCAAATTTTGGTTGTCAACATTAAATGAGCTATATTTTTAATTTTCAACATAAAAAATGAAAAACATTTCTTTCAAAAAACGTGAACCAGAACCTTTAAATAGCCAGACACACAAAAAGAAAACAATATTCTCCTCCTGAACTTAAATAGCCAGACACAGAAAGAAAACAATATTCTCCCCCTCAACTTAAATAGCCAGAAAGAAAGAAAACAATACTCTTCCCCTGAACTTAAATAGCCAGAAACAAAACAATATTCTACTCTGAACTTAAATAGCCAGACACAGAAAGAAAACAATATTCTCCCCCTGAACTTAAATAGCCAGACACGGAAAGAAAACAATATTCTCCCCCTGAACTTAAATAGCCAGAAAGAAAACAATATTCTCCCCCTGAACTAAATAGCTAGAAAGAAAACAATATTCTCCCCCTGAACTTAAATAGCCAGACACAGAAAGAAAACAATATTCTCCCCCTGAACTTAAATAGCCAGACACAGAAAGAAAACAATATTCTCCCCCTGAACTTAAATAGCCAGAAACAAAACAATATTCTCCCCCTGAACTTAAATAGCCAGACAGAAAGAAAACAATATTCTACTCCTGAACTTAAATAGCCAGAAACAAAACAATATTCTACTCCTGAACTTAAATAGCCAGACACAGAAAGAAAACAATATTCTCCCCCTGAACTTAAATAGCCAGACAGAAAGAAAACAATACTCTCCCCCTGAACTTAAATAGCCAGAAACAAAACAATATTCTCCCCCTGAACTTAAATAGTCAGACACAGAAAGAAAACAATATCCTCCCCCTGAACTTAAATAGCCAGAAACAAAACAATATTCTCCCCCCCTGAACTTAAATAGCCAGACAGAAAGAAAACAATACTCTCCCCCTGAACTTAAATAGCCAGAAACAAAACGATATTCTCCCTCTGAACTTAAATAGCCAGAAAGAAAACAATATCCTCCTCCTGAACTTAAATAGCCAGAAACAAAACAATATTCTCCCCCTGAACTTAAATAGCCAGAAACAAAACGATATTCTCCCTCTGAACTTAAATAGCCAGACAGAAAGAAAACAATACTCTCCCCCTGAACTTAAATAGCCAGAAACAAAACGATATTCTCCCTCTGAACTTAAATAGCCAGAAAGAAAACAATATCCTCCCCCTGAACTTAAATAGCCAGAAACAAAACAATATTCTTCTCCTGAACTTAAATAGCCAGACAGAAAGAAAACAATACTCTCCCCCTGAACTTAAATAGCCAGAAACAAAACAATATTCTCCCCCTGAACTTAAATAACCAGACAGAAAGAAAACAATACTCCCCCCCCCTGAAGTTAAATAGCCAGAAACAAAACAATATTCTCCCCCTGAACTTAAATAGTCAGACACAGAAAGAAAACAATATCCTCCCCCTGAACTTAAATAGCCAGAAACAAAACCATATTCTCCCCCTTAACTTAAATAGCCAGAAACAAAACCATATTCTCCCCCTGAACTTAAATAGCCAGAAACAAAACAATATTCTATTCTACTCTGAACTTAAATAGTCAGACAGAAACAAACAATACTCTCCCCCTGAACTTAAATAGCCAGACACAGAAAGAAAACAATATTCCCCCCCTGAACTTGAATAGTCAGACACAGAAAGAAAACAATATCCCCCCCCCCCCCCTGAACTTAAATAGCCAGAAACAAAACAATACCCTCCCCCTGAACTTAAATAGCCAGACACAGAAAGAAAACAATACTCTCCCCCTGAACTTAAATAGCCAGAAAGAAAGAAAACAATATTCTCCCCCTGAACTTAAATAGCCAGACACAGAAAGAAAACAATATTCTCCCCCTGAACTTAAATAGCCAGACACAGAAAGAAAACAATATTCTCCCCCCTGAACTAAAATAGCCTGACACAGAAAGAAAACAATATTCTCCCCCTGAACTAAAATAGCCAGACACAGAAAGAAAACAATATTCTCCCCCTGAACTTAAATAGCCAGACAGAAAGAAAACAATACTCTCCCGCTGAACTTAAATAGCCAGAAACAAAACGATATTCTCCCTCTGAACTTAGATAGCCAGAAAGAAAACAATATTCTCCCCCTGAACTTAAATAGCCAGAAACAAAACAATACTCTCCCCCTGAACTTAAATAGCCAGACAGAAAGAAAACAATACTCCCCCCCCCCCCCCGAACTTAAAAGCCAGAAACAAAACAATATTCTCCCCCTGAACTTAAATAGTCACACACAGAAAGAAAACAATATCCTCCCCCTGAACTTAAATAGCCAGAAACAAAACCATATTCTCCCCCTGAACTTAAATAGCCAGAAACAAAACAATATTCTATTCTACTCTGAACTTAAATAGTCAGACAGAAACAAACAATATTCTCCCCCTGAACTTAAATAGCCAGAAAGAAAACAATACTCTACTCCTGAACTTAAATAGCCAGACACAGAAAGAAAACAATATTCTCCCCCTGAACTTAAATAGCCAGAAAGAAAACAATATTCTCCCCCTGAACTTAAATAGCCAGACACGGAAAGAAAACAATATTCTCCCCCTGAACTTAAATAGCCAGAAAGAAAACAATATTCTCCCCCTAAACTTAAATAGCCAGACACAGAAAGAAAACAATATTCTTCCCATGAACTTAAATAGCCAGACATAGAAAGAAAGCAATATTCTCCCCCTGAACTTAAATAGCTAGACACAGAAAGAAAACAATATTCTCCCCCCTGAACTTAAATAGCCAGAAACAAAACAATATTTTACTCCTGAACTTAAATAGCCAGACACAGAAAGAACACAATATTCTCCCCCTGAACTTAAATAGCCAGACACAGAAAGAATACAATATCCTCCCCCTGAACTTAAATAGCCAGACACAGAAAGAAAACAATATTCTCCCCCTGAACTTAAATAGCCAGACACAGAAAGAAAACAATATTCTCCCCCTGAACTTAAATAGCCAGACACAGAAAGAACACAATATTCTCCCCCTGAACTTAAATAGCCAGACACAGAAAGAAAACAATATTCTCCCTCTGAACTTAAATAGCCAGAAACAAAACAATATTCTACTTCTGAACTTAAATAGCCAGAAACAAAACAATATTCTCCACCTAAGCTTAGATAGCCTGACAGGAACATTACAATGAAAGGTGAAGACGATGATCAATCTCATAACTCCTATAAGCAATACAAAATAGAGAGTTAGGCAAACACGGACCCCTGGATACACTAAGAGGTGGGATAAGGTGCATAGGAGGAGTAAGCATCCCCTGTAGACTGGTCACACCCACCGTGAGCCTTATATTTTAATCGGGTAAGTGGAGTAATCTGTAGTCTAAATCAGTGTACCAAGAACAGCTTAACAATCGGTATGAAACACGTCAGACAACATTTGACCCAATGAAGACTGAACTGGAATTTTTGGACCAAAATGTTTCTTGTCCCAAACCTAGTACATGTAGAAACGAGAAGTAGTTGTGAGACACACTTCAGAATCATCGTTATTTAACAAAAATTCCAGGGTTTTGATAATCTGTCCCCATGTGACTTAAAACTTGTTCTGATTACGGTCTTTGGTTTCAATCACAATCACAGCGTGAGATGTTCAATCTGAGTTTGGGTTAGCATTAGTTAGTTCTAACAATAAGTCCTTCTTTGCTGTTCGTATCACTAACTTTTATTTTTGAAGACCAAGTTTACATAAAGATCCTGTAATAGTAGAAGGGAATCTTGGCAAGAGAATACGGGGTACAAGTGAAGTACAAGGGATGACAAAGTACTGGTCCCAGTCATTTAGAATTAATGCTGTACAATGTGTTTGTGTTAACCTCCCCAAATCATTCAGAGAGTGAAAACAGCGTTCCTGTATAAATACAATATAATTTCATCTAGAGAGATGGCTTCTCCACGAGGCCTGCCTTCATTATTTACAGAACTTATTGAATACCATTCCGTAACTCGCTATTTCTGGTAATGGCTGTTGGTGCTGCTGTAATAATATTTAGACACACAAACATCCATTTATGTCAGCTAATCAGAGATCATTTGAGAGCAAGTCATTTAGTAAGTGCTTCTTCTACGGTCAATTCCTGATTGAGGGATCCTAAGTGTGTGTAGAGATTGTTGAGTTGTTCGTTTTTCTTATTAAGAAACTAGAGATTGCTGTGGGTTGCCTCTCTAATTTCCCTGATTGAATTAGAATCCTCCATCCCCAAATCTGCTGACCCTTACACTTGTTCTCATTTCATTAATTGCATTAATGGTTCCAACTTATCATTTTGAACAGCTATGTCGAGACCTCTCGGCGCTGATTGATACATTTTCATCTATTTTACGCTACTTTGTCATTGTGTGTCTTTGGTTCTCGCGTCTTTTACGAGATTTTGTGCATGAAAGGTATTGAATATTGCAGATTCTTCTCACAAATCGTTCGGGACGAAGGCCGAGTGGGGAAGACAAGCAAATAAAACAAAATTCATGACAAAAATGGCCAATAGAATAAACAAATATCAATCAAGATTGACCATTTGGAAAATAGCGTCTAATGCCTGGTTTACAACTGCATTAGTGAAATTGCCTCAACCATTGCTAAAATCTACGAATAAAATTTTAAAACTCTTAAAATTCGAAACTATGTTGCCTAAAATTAAAACCAGAGACATATCTAACGTTACTTATGCTTAAATGTCAAAACTAACTATATTGCCAAATATTAAAACAACCATATTGCCAAAAATGAAAAATATGGCGTAAATTCTCTTGGATTGTGCGACTTCCTTGATTTTGAAAGTTTTCACTTTGCATTTCGTAACCTGGTGGTAAGAATGTCGTATACATTGTAGGGACCTGTACATCCGGTCTACAAGTTCTTACAGTGCAGCAGACCAGATATGCGTCTTGTTATTTATGGTTAAGCCCGTATTTATCAACATTGTAAAATCGTCACTTATCGCGCGGATAACCACCTTTCATTAGGTTTCCCCCCTTTCTCGATACCTGTACCTAAGCTCCCTATTACCCCTTCCTTTATCAGAACGAACGCGCAATAAATACAAAATTAATCAAATTAAGAGTTTAAAAAATCCTAGTTACGCATCGAAGTGTATACAAGTCTACCTGGGCTTGTTGAACACCTGTGAGACCTGGACACAGAACAGCCGTGTTATATGATCGTGCTCTAATGGTACTTATCCCTTAGCGAATCAGACCAAAAACGTGCCTTAACATTCAAACGGAAACTTAAATTGATGAATAAAATTCAAATAAGTATGTAAAACAATTGTTATCAATGTTCTTTTTGCTATTACCTGGCGATTTGAAGTTTATCATGAAGACCACGTGAATTATGACCACCTCGAATAGGAGAAAGTGTCACCATTATCTTAGATACCACCAAAGTCTGGAGCAGGTGTTCAGAAAATAAATTCTAAAACAGTCACCTTTTGTACACGGCGATAATATACGACACAATCAATGAGGGATGTTTTTATTTATCATTTTTTACTTCTATAGCAATTGGACTTGGAGTAGCAATTCAGACCTATATATTGAATACCGTTGCAATAAAATTCGTGCTTAATTCAGCCGACCTCCACTCAAAATACAATACTGGCATTAAGATCAATACCATTTGTTAACGGAATAATGCAATAAACAGGCATCGGCCATAACAACTAAACTCCTCTTGTAGAATTACAGTTATTTACAAAAGAGAACAATTAATTGTCTTACTCCGAAAAAAAGTATTCGTCAAACGGCAACCCACGATTTGCTGCCGAAAAAGATAAACAGAAAATACAAATGGCCATGATTTTTACTAGATAGTACATATATCTTGATGTTTAAAGGGCGCTCCTTCTCGGAAGTATTTAGGCCGTTATTAAGCTCCCCTTACACTTGCACGACAGTCGAACAGAAAGCCAATGGTGTATTTGTACTGTATACATAATTCATTGAAGATTAGATTGTCTGGGATACAAAGAAAAGAGAGAGAGAGAGAGAGAGAGAGGAAATCTCTCTTCCTACACACATGGTGCGGTTTTGTTGAAGACTATATATCAAATAAAATAAAATTTAAAAAAATTCAGTAGTCTTTGCTTTATTTGTGACCTTCATCCGAGGGGTGAGTGACCTTGGAAATTTGTAGGTATTATTCATCTTCTAAATAAATGTTTACTTATAGTTACAAGAGAAATATGATAAGATTTATCATAATGATTGTAAGTTTATTTCCCTTTTTTATCTTAGAGGAAATTCGGACTTTTACCTAAATTTTAAAAAAGGCAATAACAAATGATTCTTGAAATATTCTTCAGATTTTTCAATAAGCTTTTTTCAAAAGTACTGTTGGCGACACCAAATATGAAAGAGAAAACACGATTTGCCGGGATTTCTAAAATAATATAATAATGATTTTTGTAAAGTCTGAACATATCATAATGCATTCGGCTATATGGTTAATTATAAATATTGCGCGTTAATATAATATATTCATTTTGTTATCGAACAGTTCGTAAGAACACGCACGTGTATGTCGCCATTTAAGAAATAAAGATCGCGTTTTCGTGTATGTTGGCATGCAGGATAACTTCCTCGGTCTCGAAATGTTGCTTTGAAATATGAAAGCCGAGGGGTTAAAAATTTCAAACCAACATTTCGAAACCGAGGTTATTCTACATCATCCACGAAAATAGAAACTTTATTTATATTCTACTACGACCCAGAAATATGCAGCCGATCGTTTAACCTACACAACTACGGCACCGTAACGTGACGTCATGACAGTTTCAGAAACAGACTAGGCCTACATGTTTTTTTTGCTGACGAAAAGGGTGAGGTGATAGGGGATACTAGATCTATTTTTTTTTTTTTAAATAGTTCAAGAAAACTACACATGCGTGAATGCGGGTTAACTTGTTTGTGCATCGACGTGTGTTTTACATGCGTATCGATATCGGAATACAGACTATTGGTTTATATTATTCTTCAGTCATTCATGAATTTGTTTTGCAACGTATATTGATTAATTCTTATAATCATAAAATTTAATGATCAGTCATCGACTTTGTTGTTGTATTATCAAAAAACTAAGTACAAGCGAGATGTGTATTAATTTTCTTATAATCAATTATTACGTTTGAAGGTATATCGCAGAATAATGACCGCGATATTCCTTTGATCGTTGCAATAACTAGTAACACACTTACGTAAGCTAGAGATCTGTGTTACACAAATTTATGTTCAATAGATAAAATTAATTGTTTTTTATCATAATTGATTGCAATAAACTATGAAAGCCCATTGAGCTAATTTTCGTAGCTGAAAAAAAATCGCGTTATAACGCGAAACTTTCGCGAATAAACGCGTAACTTTTGCGTTATAAAGATTTGAAGCTTTGCTTACAGATACCATAACAAAAAATCGCATGTGGTTATCTTTTGTCTGATTTTATTCAGAGTTAATCAGTATCCAAATTCAACGTGTATATAGTTGTATTATAATGTTAGGGAAAACTCCAGATAACTGTTTACAGGGACCACGGATAGTGGTTGTTGTTTTTTATCAATATGTAGATTGTTTAAATTCTGAAATTTTCCAACGTATACGGATGTGTTTAACTACTAGATTATTAAATGATTTTGAGCTGTAAGTACTTTTAATGAAACAAAACTTTTCCGTATCTCTTTCTCTTTTTTCTTTCTTTCCGGATTTCACAATTAGAATAACAGTAACCCGATGTAAATAGCATAAACATTATTTAAAACAAGCCTATACATTTTACACGCGCAATTTTCAGAATGTTTGTCAGGTATGCTATTGAACTTTTATTGAATGCAAAGTAAAAATTATAATAGTGACATCTGTTTTTAGTAATTTAAGGGGGTATAAAATTTTGAAATTTGTCCTTGAAATGTCAATTAATTTCAATGTACTGTTGGATATGCATAATCAACCACTAGATTTCTCATTGTATGTTGGATATGGATAAGCAACCACTAGATTTCTCATTGTATGTTGGATATGGATTATCAACCACTAGATTTCTCATTGTATGTTGGATATGGATAAGCAACCACTAGATTTCTCATTGTATGTTGGATATGGATTATCAACCACTAGATTTCTCATTGTATGTTGGATATGGATAAATCAACCACTAGATTTCTCATTGTATGTTGGATATGGATTATCAACCACTATATTTCTCATTGTATGTTGGATATGGATAAATCAACCACTAGATTTCTCATTGTATGTTGGATATGGATAAGCAACCACTATATTTCTCATTGTATGTTGGATATGGATAAGCAACCACTAGATTTCTCATTGTATGTTGGACATGGATTATCAACCACTAGATTTCTCTATGTATGTTATATTACTGAGTAAAAATGCACAAGCGACATTTTCTTTTGATTCATTTGATAATTTGTAAATCTTTCGGAAGACATTTTCTTCCGACGATACTTTTTTTTGAAACTATTTCACTGAGAGGCTCCACATGGAGCGTAATAATACAAAAAAAAGGTAAGATCAACAAAAACGTTAAACACTATGAATGAAACACAACAGGAAGGTAATATCATAAAAATATGGACAGTACTAACTTGATAAATTTCACAAGTCCTGTCATAGTATATTTGTCTTTACAGTTCATTAATTCACTATAGCTTAGTATTTCGACAATCAGTTAAGCGTTTTGGTAAGAATCTACATCTTTCATGAAGAAAATAGGTACAACTGAACAGATAATGGAATCCATCGCCTAGTTCTAGTTTGTTACAAAGAGTACATAATCGTTCAGATCTATCAATACTTAAAAACCTGCCAGATTCAATTGACAATTTATGGCGACTGCATCTAAAGCGACAAAAATTATACAGTAAATCTTGTGGTAGTGTAGTTAAATAATTTTTGAAAACCAAAAGTTCCCTTGTACATCCTATAATTAGAACACTTGGATGAGTTGTATATTTCATCTTTTCAAATTTCAACAAAAGAGTATTACGAAGACTGTTTCACCTTTTTAGATAAATGAAAGTTAAAATCAACATGCTGATCGTTCCAAATCTGGATATTACCAGTTCTAATTAAGATATCTTTTATACAGTTTGATAATTTTGAGTGATATACTTTTCCTCTATCTAACTTGTATAATATGCCGTACACAGTATAGGAGATCTTTTCATATTGACCATTTATAATGCGCTTCTAAAAAAACCAATCATTCGTGCACTACTAGGAATAGACATAGGTATTCTACCAAGTTCCCCATATATCATACATGTTGGTGTACATTTACTTACAAAATTCAAGATGCAGTCGTTCGATGATATTATCTTCATAACCTCAAACCTCTTTTCCATACATCAAGATAGGAGCAATCATTGGATCAAATAATAAGATGAATCCACACTTTTCCAAAAAATGTGTCCCTTGGCTGTCATTGAATTCTCACAGTAACCGTTGTAACTTAATGGTTTATAGTTTTGTCATTTGATATACAGTACTTTGCCATAAGTAAATTACCAAAGAGAATTTCCACTATATATTTCATACAAAACCATATATTTTCAAAACATTTTCTGGACGCATTTCTTTATCACTTTTGATGAAATAAAAAGCACTGATCTCCGAAGTATTCACAGTATCATCTTATAATTTCAGAATGATTATATAATAATCTATTGTAAAGATATGACAATTTTAACTCGAAGTTTAATTTGAGAGTACTTACTCTTTATATAAGTATGTATAATTTTGCAATTAAAAAAATTTAACATTATGAATAAAATGATATCTCTCTGCAATATTTCATCGTAACATTGTTTAAAAATATAACAGTTACTTTTGATATTTCTAAACAAAATGGTTTTTATTTCATCCACATAGAGGGAAAAATGGCTCCAAGAGAAGATTTTGAAGAAAAAAAAGATAGATTTACATGAAATATATAGAGAAATATTTTTTTGGAACTTACTTATGGCCAAGTACTGTACTATTAGTTTGGTTTGAACATATCTTTTATTGTCTAGATGTTACAATGAAAGGAACGGACACAATTTTTTTTAAAACTTCAAACCTACGACCTTTCCTATCAGGCTATGTGACAATTATGATCCAAAATTTAATTGGAATCAAAGGTCAATAAAAGGGTTTGCTTACATAAAGCAGTCAAATTATATCAGGAGATATGCATGCACAAAAATACAAAGTATGTACAGCTGGATAATTCTTTATTTCTTATCATACCCGCACTTCTAAACAAAGTTTGGGTATGTTAATACCCGGGTAAGCAGTAACCAATCAATCTTTTGGAATACGATAGATGGTGTCCTGTAGATGAGCAATGAGATTTCGGATTTACAATTTCACCCCGGGTCAAGGTGAGGGTTCCCATAACATTTTACACAATATTTATAGCTAAATCGCCAACTCATCTTTTGGAAGATAATCGGTGATGTCCTGTAAAGTGCAATAAGGTTTCTGAATTTTTATTTTTACCCAGAGGCAAAATGGGGGAGTGGGTCGAAAACGAGTTTTTCTACAAAAGCCTGGTTCCCAGAACTCCTCTTATATTTTATGAAGTAACCAAATCATCTTTTGGGAGACGATTGATGGTGCCCTGTAGATGTGCAAGTTGAATAAACACGTAACGTATGCTCAATATTATAGAAATGGCCTGAAATAATTTTTTCATTACAATAAAAACTAATGCTGCCATCAGACAGTGATGGCCGCACACTAGTGTTTGCCTTTAGACATACTGTCCGTTGTACTTGTGTAACTAGCCACAATAAAACATCGTATTCAGCGGAAGCTATCCGTTTATTCGCGAAAGTTTCGCGCTATAATGCAAATTTTTAAAAGGTACTAAGATAAGTTCAATGGACTTCCGTAATAAGCAAACGTTGAGGCACAAATTCTAACATCCTACAATGTCATCACGTGACATCCTACAATGTCATCACGTGACATCCTACAATGTCATCACATGATGTGCTGTTATGTACATGTTACAAAATTACATGTATGATGATATATAGGATAATAGTAAATATTCTTTATGAATTTATCATCTAAATTGATTAATCTTTTGCAGTCTTGTACATTGCAAATTGCCGCAGAGGAAATGCTTCTGATATATGTACATTTACTAGTGTTAAATTCTTAGTAATAATTAAACTCATGCTACTGCACTGTATTTCATTTTTAAAAAACCAAGCATCTCACTTACCGGCCCCTAGTCGAATCCTTTGTATGATATTCTACACACGGTCCCAAGTCTATGCGTTTAATAAACATAAATGATTAAAAGACGGTAGATATATCTCTATATGCTTCATTGTTCAGAATGCTAGGAATGAGGTTTCTATCACAGCAATAGAACTCGAGGCCGAAGATTCAAATTAATTGCACAGAATGAACAAAAATTGCATTTCATGAAACATAATATTTGCTTAGATGAAAAATAATGTGTAATGATTTCGAGGACATTTACTTGAAGGTCAAGGTCATATTAAGCACTTGATAATTTCCCGTAAATTAAGAGTTGTGGTGGGGAATATTTTGTTTCAATATATACTTTCTTATATACTTGCAGAACACATCGACCCACTTTTTATCATCAGACGAGCAAACAAGACAAAAACCTCTATCTGAAATCGTAATTGTCGATCACTTCTCTATATTAAAAAATCTTTTCTGTATAAAGAAAATAATATCAAAATCATAATACAGAAAACAAATTAAAGCTATAAAAGAATGCTTTAAAAAAAAACGAATAATATAATGATAAAATAGAATGAAACCAAATTGATGCTTTGTCATAAAATAAAAGAAAACTTTCCTGACATGTATATATATATATAATGCTTCCCATTGGAATCCGGGTTAGAATAGGTCTTCAGTACCCCTTGTTAGTCTTAAGAGCCAACTAACTGGGGTGGTCCTTCGGATGAGACCACAAAAACCAAGGTCCCGTGCCACAGCAGGTGTGGCACGATAAAGATCCATCCCTGCTCAAAGACCATAAGCGCCGAGCTTAGGCCTAACTTTTTCAGCCCATCACCGGCAATGGTGACATCTCCATATGAGTGAAATATTCTCGAGAGGGAGTTAAACAATATTCAATCAATCAATCAATCATATAGTGTATTCAGGGTTATTTTCGCCTTTCTACACTTGCAGACAGTTTCGCCCCGTTTAAATTCGCCCGTACACAGTTGTGTTAAAAGAGAGATAAAAGGAAGAAAAAAAAATTTCGCCCAGTCTTAAATTCTCCCGCTGACAACAAGAGCCAAAAGGGCGAAAATAAAACGGGGGCGAATATTTCCCTGTATATCCCGATAGTACATTATAATTACTTAAATCTACAGGATTCCTCTATGAACTTATTAGCAAACTGGTATTCGTTTGTAATGACAAATTTGCATGACTCCATAACAGTAGGCCTGTATCTATTTTGACTAAATCAATCATAAATACTATAGTAGTCGATTAAGAAGAATATATTTCTAGAGTACTTATATGGATTTTACAAGTAAAACATTAATGATAGTGTGAATGATCTTGGTATAATGTTCAACTAAATGAGAGTACGGTAAGCTACTGACAAACAAGTTGATGGTACAGGGATTTCAACAGTCTCGATTGAAGTCAGCATTTCGCAAATTCTATGGTCGTTATAACGATCTACTTCGTCAGTACAACCCCGCATTGGGTCAAATGCTGTCTGACGTATTTCATACCGACTGTTAAGCCTTTCTTGGCACACTGATTTTGACTGCGGATAACTCCGTTTACCTGATCAGGATATAGGGCTCACGGCGGGTGTGACCGGTCAACAGGGGATGCTTACTCCTCCTAGGCACCTGATCCCGCCTCTGGTGTGTCCAGGGGTCCGTGTTTGCCCAACTATCTATTTTTGTATTGCTTATAGGAGTTATGAGATTGATCACTGTTCGTTATCTTCACCTTGCATTGGAAACATAAAAGCTATGCATTTGCGAAATGAGTTGATTGATATGACTTCTCTTGCTTGTACATTTTCATTCATATGTCGATTCGATATATCCCTGTGAACTAAAAAAACACACCGCAAAGTCGTCCACTTCTGCTTCATACTTAGATATTTTATTGAAAATAGATATTAACGGCAAACTAACTACTCAGCCTTATGATATACGGGATGATTCCAGCTTCATACTCGTCAACTTCCCATGTTAAATATTCCACATCACCTGCATATGGTGTTTATATATCTCAACTGATTCGATAAGTAAGAGCGTGTTCTGCGTATGATAAGTTTTTAAATCGAGGCAGTACCTAGGGGCTACTGACAAACAGGTTGATGGTGCAGGGGCTTTAACAGTCTCTTTTAAAGTCAGCATTTCGCAAATTCTATGGTCGTTATAACAATCTAATTTGCCAATACAACCTATCATTAGGTTAAATGCTGTTTGACTTGTTTCATACAGATTGTTAGGCCTTTCTTGACACACTGATTTTGACTACGAGTAAATCCGTTTACTTGAACAGGATATAGGGCTAACGGCGGGTGTGACCGGTCGACAGGGAATGCCTACTCCTCCTAGGCACCTGATCCCACCTCTGGTATATCCAGGGGTCAGTGTTTGCATAACTCTCTATTTTGTATTGTTTATAGCAGTTATGAGATTGATCACTGTTCGTTATCTTCACCTTTCAGGCAGGTGATAATGGAATATTGCTACATAAATATGGGAAGTTGACGATGGAGAAGCTGAAATCACCCAGTTTGTCATAAGGTTGAGTTGTTATTTTGCCGTTAATATCTACTTTCAATAAAACATCTAAGTATGATGCAGAAGTGTACGACTCTGTGGCGTCTTTTATTTCGAGTTCAAAGGGATATATCGAATCAACATATGGTGTCGGGGATGCTTACTCCTCCTAGACACCTGATCCCACCTCTGCTGTATCCAGGGGTCCGTGTTTGGGCAATTGTCTATTTTGTATTGCTTATAGGAGTTATGGGATTCATCATTGTTCGTTATCTTCACATTTCATGAATGAAAATTGCATATGGTGTTTATATCTTTCAATTGATTCGATACGCAATGGCTTCTTCTGCGTATGGTCAGTTTTTAAATCGAGGCAGGCTACTGACAAACAAGTTGATGGTGCAAGGGTTTCAACAACCTCGTTTAAAGTCAACATTCCGCAAACTAATGAGTTGTTAGTTTGCCGTTAATATGTAAAACTTATACGGTACCAATTTTGATGCACCAGATGCACATTTCGACAAATAATGTCTCTTCAGTGATGCTCAACCGTAATTTTTGAAATCCGAAATAACAATAAAATTGTAAGAGCTATTATAGGGAAAAACAGAGTGCCAAAAAGTGGAGTCAAATTCGTCTAAGGATAAGAGCTATGCATGAGGGAGATTATCCTTAATTTTGAAATGAATTTCTAAATTTTATCACAGCAATTAAATATACATCCATTAAATATACAGTGATCCCCGCAATATTGCCCCCGTTATAATGCCACCCCTGCATATCCCCAAAAAAGTTAAAAGTCCCGTTTTTCTCGCTATGTAAAACCCCGTTATATTGCCATCCCCCGCATACCGCCATCCGCCAACCTATTTACAGGTACAATTTTGTCAGTTACCATTATAATCACCCCCGCTAATTATCGCCAATCAACGGCAGGACAATTTCAGTGAGCAGGCTTAGGCAATTATCCGCTATTAGTCCTCAAGGTATCAACGTTTGGAGCAGATAATAAGTTATGTAAATTATAATCAACTGAGTTCAAATAAGCAGTATTGTTTTTGAAATCTGAGTATGGCGGATACACCGATGTCTAACCGTGTTGGACATAAAACAAAAACTGGAAATCCTTAAATACCTCTACCATTACGAGTCATTTACGACCACTGGACGCCAGGATTATCCAGGCATTCAAAGCACGATGTAGTAGATAAAATTTGCTTGATTTCTTATGACAGCTCTACACATACCCCTCCCCCAATATAAAACCCCCGTTATAATGCCAAAATTGCCGAGGTACAAATGTTGGCTTTATAACGGGGGATCACTGTATATCCATTTTCAATGAAATATCTAAGTACGAAGAAGATGTGGAGGACTTCGTGGTGTCTTTGATCTCGAGTTCACAGGGATTTATCGAATCAACATATGAATGAAAATGATTATTTTTTATAGATAAAATGTCGATGAAAGGTGAAGATAACGAACAGTGATCAATCTAATAACTCCTATAAGCAATACAAAATAGAGAGTTGGGCAAACACGGATATGTATAAATGTCGAGTTGAAGGCCACAGCCAGAGATTTTTTTTCTTTTTATGTAGAAGCTTTTAAATAAACTCTGCTTCATAAAAATATAAAAACAGGTCAGCTAACAAAGGAGCACAATTCGTGCCCATGGGAATTCCAACAGAATGTTGGAAGACCTAATCATCAAAGACTACGAAGGTATTGTTAATGAGGATCTCCAGCATATTTTTTTTAACCCCCCCCCTTTTTTGGGGGGGGTAAACAATCTGTATGCAAGGTGAAGATAAGGAACAGTGATCAATCTCATAACTCCTACAAGCAATACAAAATAGAAAGTTGGGCAAACACGGACCCCTGGACACACCAGAGGTGGGATCAGGTGCCTAGGAGGAGTAAGCATCCCCTGTTGACCGGTCACACCCGCCGTGAGCCCCATATCCTGATCAGGTAAACGGAGGTATCCGCAGTCAAAATTAGTGTGCCAAGAACGGCTTAACAATCGGTATGAAACACGTCAGACAGCATTTGACCCAATGCAAGGTTGTATTGACGAACTAGATCGTTATAACGACCATAGAAATTGCGATATGCTGACTTCAATCGAGACTGTTGAAATCGCTGTACCATCAACTTGTTTGTCAGTAGCTTACCTCGATTTAAAAACTGACTATACCCAGAACAAGCTCTTGCATATCGAATCAGTTGAGATATATAAACACCATATGCAGGTGATAATGGAATATTGCTACATAAATGTGGGAAGTTGACGATGGAGAAGCTGAAATCATTCCGTTTGTCATACAGTTGAGTTGTGTGTGTGTGTGTGTGTGTGAGAGAGAGAGAGAGAGTTAAGGAAAGATCAGGTTCCATTTGTTCCATTGGGTTTCAAATTTTTTGTTATCACCATTTTTGTAAAGTAGGAATTTTTGCGTTTCATAAAAGAGTTTTAAGTGGGTTATTGCAAAACGAATGTTCAATGATTTCTCAGTACATCTTGCTGTATGAAAATAGTATTTCAACCAAAGGATAAGTATTTTACATACAAAACTTTTTGCCAGGGATACCTAAAATAAAAGATTTTTTGGTAAAAACTATTTGAAAGTTTGTTTTATCTTCTATGTAAAGTTGAAACTCATCTAGCAATGCTTGAACACAATCACATTCCCACAGTATATGTTCTATTGTCTATTCCTCTCCGTAACAAAACGCACATATCTTACAATTTACATTTTAAATTGTAAATAAAAATGAATTTGTTGATAAAATGCTGTCAGTTATTCTGTATTGAAACCATTGGAGTTTGCAGTTTTTATTTATTTTGAAAGGCAGTATATTAGGAATTTTCCCTTCTCTGTTATCAATATCCAAAAGCTAACTCCATCTTATTGTACCTGCAGTAAATTTCAACTTCAGAGTACTTATGCGTTGAATGAGAGTGGTGTTTAACAAAATAATTTTTTGGATTACTGATCACTAGATATGGTTATTTCCTTTTTTCATTTCTGCTAAAGCAGCAACTGTGTATGATGCCGAGACGTCTAGTCGTTAATCTATCGTGAGGAATGGTCGTGTATAGTGTTGAAAAGTCACAGGTTTTGATATTATTGATTTGGGAAAAATTTTGCGATTTCAAGTTTACTAAAAGTTCTTTAGAATTTTTTAGAATCCGCATTTGATTAACACCACTTCTGGCATATGTAGTCGCACAGTAAGTTTGAAGTTTCTCCTTCACAGCTGTTAATATTTTCGTGAGGAGCAAAGATAGGGGCTTGGTAGAACACTTACAGGATACAGCAATGTATCTTTGTTTGTAAGGGTTTTTATGTAGTTTAGGAATCCAGTATAGGTATGGTTACTCATATTCGTTCGACCCATTGACTGGAATATTAAATGTGTCTAAAACTGAAGCATGGTTTTGAAGAATTTCGTCTTTTGAAAGGGCAGTTGGAGTATATGTACGATTACCAAAAGTGGAATTAATGCCAAGTTCGTTTAAAATACAGTTGTAATAATGAGCCTAACAAACAAAGACAATGTTGTTACTAGCTTTGTCAGCTGGAACCAAAACATATTCCTCATGTAACCTATCTAATTCTTTTATCATTTCTGGTTTACTAAACACAAAAGGATAGATGGGACGTACTTTTGTTTTAATATGTCTAATGCGGGATTTTAATATTCCTTTTATGCTTTTAATCCATTCTGACAATGTATCAATTTCTTCATTTTCGTATTTAGCCCATCGTCTGGCATAATCTTCGACAGAATTCATAATAGATATGAAGTTCTGCCGCCAATTAAAAGACCGAGGTTTTCTGTATTTAGGACCTTTTAGAATAAGTTATTTGAGGTCCTCATTTTCAACTATATCAACATCACCAGTAACGACAGGTCCAGCTGTACTATAGTTGAAAGAAGATAAAGAACAAGAACACGGAGGTGGATTTAGTATAAGACGGTCAATATCTAGGCACTGCAAAATTTGTTTATAATTAAAAAGTTTGGATGCAATAATAGAAGTATTGCTGTAGGAAATACAGGGTGTAGACTTGAACTTGAAATAAGTTGGAATACACGACTGAACCCTTTTATGACGAAGAATACTGCTTATATATGTTGACGGCATCTATTCCTTTGTTTGTAAATTTGAGCTTAAGGAACTGGCGGCATGATTTGGAAGGAATATCGTCCATGACCCGTGCTGGTTTAAAGAGCCTGTGCTTTGCAACATCCATAATCATAGAGTTCAGTCTATATTCAGGTGTTGAAAAATCCAAGTATAGACTAGCTGTAGCTTCTTCAGATAACGTATGTAAAACTCTCAATGGAACAGAGAAAACTTTTGTACGAATATGATGTGGACCTAATTGTTTGTTGACGTAAGGCAAAAGTGAATCAAACGTGACATCATTTATACTTGGTCTTTTATACAAACGATGTTCATAACTGCGTTTCCGTCTTTGAGTATTGGGAAAGAGTCCCATCACATTCACGTTATTTCCTTGTGGACTACGTAGTCAAATTTCCCACATCATATACATTATCATTGAATCCATATGGAAATGCAGTGCCTAGGGTACTGATCCAGTGATCTTCTCGTTGTCTACGAAAAGGGGTGCTTAATGCTGGATTGTTTGTGTGATGGTAATTTTTTTTCCAAAATCCTTACCCTCATAGACAAGATAGAGTGGTCCGATGTATTGAAATGCTTGTAAAGAAGTTGGTTACCACCATTATTTGTTCATTTGTCCGTGAGGAGAAACGATAGAGGCTTGGTAGAACTTATACTGGATCCAGAAATTTATATTTGTGAGGATTTTCATGTAGTTTAGGAATCCAGTATAGGTACGGTAACTAATATTCATCTGACACACTGACTGGGATAATAAATGTGTCTAAAACTGAATAAAGATTTTGAAGAATTTCATGTTCTGAAAGGGCAGTTGGAGTATAAGTACGATTACCAAAAGTGGAATTAATACCAAGTTCGTTTAAGATGCAGTTGTAATAATGAGTCTTACAAACAAAAACAAAAAGCTTTGTCATTTGAAACCAAAACATATTCCTCATCTAACATATCTAATTCATTTATCACTTCTGGTTTATCAAACACAGAAGGATATATTGTACGTACTTTTGATTTGATGTGTCTGATGCAGGATTTCAATATTCCTCTTATACTTTTAATCTATTCTGACAATGTATAAGTTCTTCTTTTTCATATTTAGTCCATCTGGCATAATCTTTGACACAATTCATAATAGAGATGAAGTTCTGTCGCCAATTGAAAGACCGAGGTTCTCTGTATTTAGGACCTTTTAGAAAAAGTGATTTGAGGTCCTCATTTTCAACTACTTAGTATATCAACAGCACCAGTAATGACATGTCCAGCTGGACATAGTTGAAAGAAGACGAAGGACAAGAACACGTAGGTGGATAAAATATCAGATGTTCGATATCTAGACTCTGCAAAGTTTGTTTAAAATTTAAAAGTTTGGATCCAATAGTAGAAGTATATTGTAGGAAACACAGGATGTAGACGTAAACTTGAAATAAGTTGGAATAAGGACTGAACTTTTTTATGACAAAGAATGTTGCTTATGTTGACTGCATCAGCACATTTTTCAAATAACAAAAATAGATACATGTACCCTTCTCCCAAACCTTTTTCATAATTGCTACATGTTATCATTTTTTAAATATCTATAGATGTTTTCCTTCGATGAAAGGCTAAAATAACGAACATTGATCAATTTCGTAACTCCCAAAAGAAACACAAAATATTTTATGAGAGTGGTGTTTAACAAAACAATTTTTGATCACAAGATATGAATATTTCCTTTTTCCATTTTGTTTTTAAATTATCGCGAACAATTGTCGTGTAAAGTGTTGCAAAGTCATACGTTTTGATGTTGTTGATTTGGGAAAACCTTTGTGATTTCAAAATTACTAAAAGGTCTTTAGAATTTCTATAAAATCAACATTTGATTTAGACCACTTCTGGCATATGTAGTGGCACAGTATTTTTGAAGTTTCTCCTTAATAGCTGTTCATATTTCCGTGAGGAGCAACGTTAATGGCTTGGTAGAACATTTAATGGATCCAGAAAAAGGAGAAGCAAGAGTTAGGCGAACACAGACCCCTAGACATATCAGAGGTGAAATAAAGAGCCCAAGAGAAGCATCCCCTTTCGACCGGTCACACCCGCCGTGAGCCCAATGTCTTGATTAGGAAACGGAGCAATCCGTAGTCGAAATCAGTGTGCCAAAAAACCGCCTAACAATCGGTATGAAATACTTCAAACAGCATTTGACCCAATGATAGGTTAAATGGGTAATCTATAATATTTGAACTGATATATTATAATATATTAAACTAATGAAGATAACGAACAGTGATTAATCTTATAAATCCAAGAAAGAATAAAAATTAAGAGAAGGGCAAACACGGAACTCTGGATATTATCAGTGATGAGGAGGACTAAGCATCCACTGTTGGCCGGTCACCTCCTCCTTGAGTGCAAGGTGAAGATAACGAACAGTGATCAATCTCATAACTCCTACAAGCAATACAAAATAGAAAGTTGGGCAAACACGGACCCCTGGACACACCAGAGGTGGGATCAGGTGCCTAGGAGGAGTAAGCATCCCCTGTTGACCGGTCACACCCGCCGTGAGCCCTATATCCTGGTCAGGTAAACGGAGTTATCCGCAGTCAAAATCAGTGTGCCAAGAACGGCTTAACAATCGGTATGAAACACGTCAGACAGCATTTGACCCAATGCAAGGTTGTATTGACGAACTAGATCGTTATAACGACCATAGAATTTGCGATATGCTGACTTCAATCGAGACTGTTGAAATCCCTGTACCATCAACTTGTTTGTCAGTAGCTTACCTCGATTTAAAAACTGACTATACCCAGAACAAGCTCTTGCATATCGAATCAGTTGAGATATATAAACACCATATGCAGGTGATAATGGAATATTGCTACACAAATATGGGATATGAGTCCTATATCGTGATCAGGTAAATGAAGTAATCTGTAGTTAAAAGCAACATGTAAAGAACAGTCAAACAATTGGTTTGAAAGACGTTAGACAAAATTCGACCAGTGATATATTGTGTAGCTATAGGTTGTATTTGTAAATTAAATCCTTAAAGCAATCATGAAATTTGCGAAATGCTGATTTTAAACAAAACTGTTGAAATCCTTGAAATATTAACTTATTTGTCAGTAGTCTGTCGATTACAAAAATTGATCATTTGCAGTACAGGCTCTCGCGTATCGAATTTGTTGAGAAACATAAAAGTCATGTGCAGGTGATAATGGAATATTGCGACACATATATGGAAAGTTGGCAATGCAGAAGATGATGTCATGAAAGGTGAAGATAATGAGTTCACTGGGATATATCGAATCGACACATGAATGAAAATGAATGTTGTTAACAGATAAAACGTCGTCGATATATCTAGAGATCAGTTTGAAGGCCACAGCAAAATATTTTTTCTTGTCATGTAGAAGCCTTTTAATAAATTCTGCCTCATATTACAAAACCAGATCAGCTAATATCGAGACACAAGTTGTGCCCATGTTAATTTCAACACACTGATCATCAAAAACTACGAAAATATTGTCAATGGGGCACTCCAGAATCTTTTCAACATCAATTACAAACTACTTTATTCGGTGTTCTAGTTTTTTGTTATTGAACTTTAACAATATTCTTTTTTATATCATATAAACTGAGTTGCACCATATGAAGTGCTGGGAATGACGTCAAAATACATTTGGTTTCTCTGTCTCCATTCTCTGTCTCCATTTGTTGCTACGGCAATATTGCTCCAGTGTATTTTCTGTATAATTGTTTCTCAGATTACATGACATACATTTTACAGAAATGGAAATGATTTCTACTGATTTTAAGTAAGCTGAGAAAGTTTACGGTATTTTATGAAGTGCTTCATCGTTTATAAAGTGTACACTGCCTCCAACGTACTTTATATCAATTAGAATGAATAGAAATTCCTTTCATATCTTAAATGAGGACTATCAATATTTTCATGTACAATAATATATATGAAAAAGGTGAAGATAACGAACAGCGACCAATCTCACAATCCTATAAGGAATACAAAATCGAGAAGAGATCAAACATAATCCCAGGGAACATCTTAGCTGAGGAGAAGCAAGCATCCTCTGTTGATCGACTCCACCTGCCAGGAGCCCTATACTTTGATTAACGTAGTTCCACCCTCCTGTGACGTCATAAGATTTTGCAAAGTCAATGATTTAATTAGATTGACGCATGACAGGAACATGAATTTTGTTGGAGTCTTTTTCAATAGTTATTGTAAAAAACCTTGTTAAGCATAAAATATTTCAAAAGTCTACGTTATATATGAAAAATCAATTGTATGTTTCAAAATACTAAATCCAAGGCCAATAACTCTATTTCAATTAAATTATTTATCAAGTCCATTATGCGATAAAGTTTCTTTATTGTTCCGAAACATTTTGTATATTTTTTTTAAGAAACAGTTTCATGAAATTGTTATGAATAGTATTTTTTTTTTTTTTGAACTTGTTTTTGTGAAATTTTGATAATGCTGTTTAAGGAAAATCGCAATTTTCTGACGTTGATAACAGGTATATTTGTGCTAATTGATATAAAATATATTAATACCGCAAGATACCTAGTTTATCATTTTCATTTGTTACTAAGATATATTATTTGAGGTGTCAACAATTAAATATAAGATTGAACCTATACTTCTAGAGGGTAGGAATGACCATAAGTAACCCGTAGTCAAACTCAGTATGTAAAAATAAACTGAAGATTGGTTTGAAACACGATAGATAGCGTTCGACCTGATGACAGGTTGTATTTGCAATTACAATCGCTATCATGATCCTGGAATTTATGAAATGCCGACTTTAAACGAGACTTTTGAAATCTTTGTAACATCAACTTATATTTCAGTATTTTGCCTCGGATTTAAAATTGATCATCTGCAGAACATGATCTTGAGTATCAAACATGCAGGCAATGTAATATCACAAATATGGAAAATTGACGAAGGAGAAGCTGAAGTCATCCAATCTGATATAAACCTGTAGTTAGTCTGCCATTGATATATTTGATATTCACAATTGTGCCCAAAGATTATAAGAAAATAATTCTGGTGATTTCCAGCTTGTTTTTGCTCTACATTACAAATGAAAAGATAAGAAAGAATACCATTGTGGGAATTTCTCATTTATTAAATTAACAAATGACTAGCAACGAAAATTGCATATTACATAATCTTACATAACAATTAATTAGCTGAGCTTACATCAGAGACTTTATTAATAATTACGTCGAGTTTAAAACAGACTGACTAGTCACATGACATAAAATAGTAGCCCAGTCAATAAAACATGTACAAATGCTTAAAACATTAACTTCAGCGTAAAATCTTATGTTCAGTAAAGCATTTAGATATGAAGCAGATGTGGAAAACTCTTTTATTTCATGTTCACTGGGATATATCGAATCAACTTGAACATTAGAATAAATAAAACGTCGTTGGTGTACCTAAATGTCAAGTTTAAGGCTACAGCAAGATATTTCGTCAAATGTAGATGTTTTTAGATAAATTCTACCGCGTAGGAATACAGAAAAAATGATTAGCTAATAACGGATTGTAACAGGCTGGAGAAGGTTTGGTATTCAAATATGTTATGAGTTTATGTTTTAACACATGTGTAAAGTTGTCTCATATCGTAATTACAAACACAATTTGTACACGAAATAAACATTTTAATGTATGCAATTCAGATGCAAAAAAGGGGATAGATAGAAACCTCCTCTTTGATACATTTACAACCGTTTATTGTGTGTTTCATTATATACAATGATTGAGTAATTAAATACTTCATTTGTGATATTTGTTTTACATTAAGAATATTACCTTTAAAAATTTTGAATGCCTGGTTGGATAATCCTATGATCGTTCCATTTATTGATATCATTAAATCGGCGATTGGTCATTCATACAGATTCTGAATGACAATATATATATTTAATTTCATACTGAAATCCAAATTTTCTACTTGCATCCGAAATGGTTTTTCTTTTATAAAAAATTCCGACATTTCTGTTTGTTATACAGCAATAATATCAGAGTGGTATCATAATGGCCAACGACATGATATCACAATGAAATATAATCAATTACATTCAAGGAAGCAATGCTGGTTATTACGTGGTTGTTTCACCATGTTGACTGGCAAGCATGGAAAGTTGCATGCAAGGATACCTTAAAACATAATATGTAAATATGATATAAATATATATTAAATGATTTTTGACATCGAGACCCATATGTGCTATTGAAGGAAACGGGTGACCGCAGAGAGATTTTCATAATACACTTTAATTAGTTTGCACATGCACCTTTTCCGTGTTATAACACAACTAAAGTATATATATCTTTTTTTTATCCTGCATAAGAAAAAAGAGATTTAAAGATTGTGAACGTTCCGAATGAACAATAAATAATTTCCGGAAACATATTAGCTATTGTGACCTTTATAACACATCAATATTTTTGTATAAGTCCTGGATTGAATTATAATTCTATAACAGTATAATTTAACAAGATACAATTAAAAACAACACGAAAATCTAATAAAAAGTGTCCAGATGACCGGATATTCAAACTATTCAAAAACTGTCCTGACAACAGATTAAACTCATCTTGTCAAATAAATAAGAGGCTTCGTTACACCCACAAATAGCCTTGATAAACTACCAGAGCAAATATAGTTAATATCAAATGTGGTAGATTAGACACATTTTGACCACTCGTCTCAGAGCGATTTACATCCATTAATTATTTAAATCTATTTAACAACGTGCGTAGGTTGAATTTTTTGGGTACAATATTGTTGCTTTTTTTAAGGTTACAAATAAATGAATGTGTGTTAGATGTGGGATGTTCTTTCAGGGAGCTCTTTGTGTTATTTATTTAAAAGTGAAAGATGATTTATGATAATTTCATTCTAAAACTAGTGATAATTTTCCACTACACTCTACACGTTTAGGTAATAAAAGACTGCGATCTGTCATCAAACTATTCCACGTGTACGGTTTAAGATTTATCATTGCATTGCTATACAACACTATCCGTCACAGAACAAATAACATCATATCTCATTCCTGAAGAAATATGTTTTATGATTAATTTTCATGCATTCTATAAAGTGAAAAGAGATCATCTTTTCTAACAAAGCAGTAAAATTGTGTTCCTGGTTTTGCTATTCAAATTCTTCATTAAATGAACGCAGAACATAATAAAAACAGAAGGTGGTAGAATTATATTGTCAAGAAAGAATTTATATTTCATTAGAAGAACGATGTAGATCCATTGACAATTCTTCATACTAATCTGTTTGAGGTCGTAATCCCTAATACGTGTCAAATACCACGTGAGTCATTCCGGTAAAATTTAACTCTCCTTTCAAACGATTAACAAAATACCTCATATATTGGATGACCCTAGACACTTAACACTGGAAAAGAGTGAAAAAGGTCATCGCTATCAGGCAAGACGTCCCTGTGTCAAATAATTCACCAAACAAAAACTTTTGGAACTCACATTGCTCGATTTTACTGCATTAACTATAGCCGTGGCAGGTGAAGGCTAAGACGTATTTATAAATTATCTTTACTTACTGTGTCAAACCAACATGGTCATTTGGTGTATATGCAGTTTAGTAATCAGGATTTGGAGACAGTACCAGATGAAGTGGGTATAGTGGATGAACCTCACAAGCTCTGTTGTCGTAATTAGTCCCCCCCCCCGTCCCTAGTAAAAATAATCAGTTGTGTATGAAGCTCAAAAGATACGTTTCCCCCAGTAAGCATTAGTTGTGGAGGAAGCTCATAGGCTAGGCTAACATAGGTTTAACCTGCCGCCCAGTACCATTCAGTATTGTATAAAATATTATTTAAATCCTATTAATCTCACAAGTTCTGTTGTCTGGATATACTACATCTCAACAAGCACTAGTTACGGATGAACTTCAAAAGTTCTTTACATGTTGTCTGAGTATGTTTACACCCCTGACTACTGGTTATGGATGCAAGCCCTCTGAGGACTACATACAAAGCATAATAACTTTAGTATATGTATTGTAACAGTATCTCTGTGTCTAAATTGTTTTCAACAAATCATATCATTACAGCTCCCTTCTTCATTTGACTCCTTTTTGAAGCACAGAAAAGGATGATAAACCCATTACTTGAATGTATTAAAACAAAATAAACCAAAACCCCATCTTGCTATTTTAATATCTGGCGACCATCCCGCAACATTTGGAGAGCTCATCTTTTGTACCAGCGTTAAACTTGTGTAATCCGGATGTTGTGCAGACTGAAATGTGGTGAAAACCATATATCATATTTCGGTAAGGAACTTTAAATTCTATTATAAAATTTCCTCAGTATTCCGGGTGTTCTCTAATCCGAAGATTTTTTTCTGGTACCAAGCATATCCGGATTAGGCAAGATTCACTGATATATTGTTGATGGCTATATGTTAATACTAGAAAGGTTTTCGAATTAAAAAAAGTACGAAATGCACCCACAATTCAGTGTAATTTAGTTTTGAAAATATTCTATTTCTTAAATCAACATTTTACAACATACGCTGGCATTTTTTTAACGTCCTATTCGAGAATTTTCTACTTGTGTAGATACGTCACTAGCTTTAGGTGAAGTGTCACAAATTTTAATCTATGCATCATGGTGCTCAAGGCTGTTGCAATATAAGGACATACTATCGTGCGAACACCAACCCTGACCTCCAATTCGAAAGACTCGTGACTGTTGGGCGTCTGGCGAAAACAGTCACTGCCTCTTAAACATCTTATATTTGATGCGGCTCCAGGATTGAGAATGGGTTGCAAAGCGAGCGCTTTACCTAATAGGCTACTGCGACCGGTCTCTTTAAGAAAAAGAACTAGAATAAAATAATATGGATCTAAGACGACGAGTCTATAGGAAAAAGAATTAGCATAAAACGGTCTGGATTTAAAACGGCGAGTAAATAGGAAAAGTACTAACATGAAATAATCTAGATATAAGACGACGAGTCTATAGGAAAAAGAACCAGCGTAAAATGGCCTGGATCTAAGATGACGGGGCTTAAGAAAACCGAGTTAACACATAGAATGGTCTGGATCTGAGATGTGTTCTGTAAGAAAGAGAACAAGCATAGAATAGTCTGGATCTGAGACGACAAGTCTATAGGAAGGTGAAGATACCGAACAGTGATCAATCTCATAACTCCTATAAGCAATACAAAATAAATAGTCGGACAAACACGGACCCCTGGACACACCAGAGGTGGGATCGGGTGCCTAGGAGGAGTAACAATCCCCTGTCCACCGGTCACACCCGCCGTGGGCCCTACATCTAGATCAGGTAAACGGAGCTATTCGTAGTCAAAATATATAGGAAAGAGAACTAACATAGAATGGTCTGGATCTGAGACGAGTAGTCTATAGGAAAGAGAACTAACATATAATGTTTGAAATAAAGATACTTTGTTACTGTAATGTTTCCTATTGAATAGATATATTGACTTTCTTTAATATTCTAAATAACATTTTTGGATGAAAGGATATTTGTTTTGTGTCACCTATTTGAATTACAATGCGTTCTGGATTATGGTTTGATTTACTAGTTTTAATACACAGCTGAGTTTCTTCTGTGTAGCTCTAGACCTATGGTATTTTTCCCTAAAAAATAACCATTTTTGTGGGGATCCATTTTGATATAATTTTCAGCCAATCATAATATGATATTTTTGAAACATTTATTAGATGCCTTTAAATATATACTATAACCACTTCATAAAAGTACCCCTTCTTTCGAGTTTTAAATTCTATTTTCAAAAGTAGGAAGTTGAAATCATTGAGCGAAGAAGTGATGATACCAAACAGTGATCAGTCTCATAAATCCTATGATAGATACATACTTTTGAGAGGGGCGAACACGGTCCCCTTGGACATGAAAAAAGTGATATCAGGTTCCTAGGAGGAGTAAGTATCCCCTGTCGACCGGTCACACCAGCCGTGAGCCCTATATCTTGATCAGGTAAACGGAGTTATCCGTAGTTAAAAACAAAGTAGTTCGTAGTAAATTTCTGTATGTAAGAACGACCTTACAATTCAGACATCATTCAACTCAGTGTCACCTCGTAACTTTTCATATTCGAATCGATATACACTGTTATATAATATATACATATATATATATATATATATATATATATATATATATATATATATATATATAATAAGATAACGAACTATAAGCAATACGAAACAGAGGTTTGGATAACACGGACCCCTGGATATACCAGAGATGGGATAGGGTGCATAGGAGGAGTAATCATTCCCTGTCGACTGGTCATACCCGCCGTGAGCCCAATCTTGATCAGGTAAACGGAGTAATCAAAATCATTGTTCCAAGAACGGCCTAACAATCTGTATAGCATTTGACCCAATGATAGGTTGTATTGGCAAACTAGATCGTTATAACGACCATACAATTTGCAAAATGCTTATTTTAAACGAGATTGTTGAAACCCCTGCACCATCAACTTGTTTGTCAGTAGTCTGCCTCGATTTTAAAAACTGACCATATATAGAGCAAGCTCTTTCATATCGAATCAGTTGAGAGATATAAACACTATATGCAGCTGATAATGAAATATTGCTACATAAATATGGGAAGTTGACGATGTAGAAGCTGAAATCATCCCGTTTGTCATAAAGTTGAGTTGTTAGTTTGCTGTTAATATTTATTTCCGATAAAATATCTAAATATCAACAGGGGATGCTTACTCCTCCTAGGCACCTGATCCCACCTCTGGTGTGTCCAGGGGTCCGTGTTTGCCCAACTATCTATTTTGTATTGCTTGTAGGAGTTATGAGATTGATCACTGTTCGTTATCTTCACCTTGCACAAAACAAATGTGCAGGACTCTGTGGTGTCTTTAATTTCGAGTTCAGTAGGATATATCGAATCAACATATGGATGAAATGAAACGTCGTCAATTTATGTAAATATCGAGCTGAAGGCCACAACAAGAGCTTTCTCCTCATCATGTAGAAGTTTTTCAATAAACTCTTCTTCATAAGAATATAAAGCAGATCAGCTGACAAAGGAGTAGAATTCGTGCCCATGGAAATTCCAACAGACTGTTGGAAGACCTGATCACCTACGACTACGAAGACATTGTCAATGAGGAACTCCAGCATATTTTTTTATTCAACTTCAGAGTACTTATGCGTAGAATGGGAGTGGTGTTTAACAAAGTAATTTTTTGGATGACTGATCACTAGATATGAACATTTCCTTTTTCTCTTTTGTCGAAGAAGCAACTGTCTATGATATCGAAAAATCTAATCTTTAATTTATCGTGAGGAATTCTCGTGTAAAATGTTGAAAAGTAATACGTTTTGATGTTGACGATTTGAGAAAAATTTTGCGATTTCAAATACTAAAAGTTTTTAAAATATACCTTAATGTCAAGTTGAAGGCCAAAACAAAAGAGTGTTTCTTCTCATGTAGAAGCTTTAAATAAAGCATGCCTCATAAGAATACAAAATACAGGTCAGTAATAATTGAGCATATTTTGTTCCCATGAGAATTCTAACAGAATTTTGGAACACCTGATCACCAAAGACTAAGTATATATTGTCCATGAGAAATTCTAGTATAAATTTGTTATCAACTACAGAGTATTTGTCGGAGTGGTACTGACGAAGAAATTCTTTTGGAAATGGGTAAGCACAATTCATGAATATTCCCGTGCTCAATTTTTATTTAAGAAAATCACGATGCTGTATTTTATGTGGTTTGTTTTAATTTTACATCAAATTATTTCATGAATCTTTTAGATTAAATAATTAGGCATGGGTACAATTTAAACAATCAAATATTTATGTAATATTGTTATTCTGCTAATAGATTTATACAGCAATTTCGTACATGAGGTAGAAGGGTTTACATTATAAAGATTTTCTGACACTTAATCCATATGTGCTTTAATTATTCATATGAAAGGTGAAGATAACGAACATTGATCAATGAAAGGTGAAGATAACGAACAGTGATCAATCTCATAAATCCCATAAGCAATACAAAATAAATAGTTGGGCAAACACGGACCCCTGGACACACCAGAGGTGGGATCAGGTGTCTAGTATGAGTAATCATTTCCTGTCGACCGGTCACACCCGCCGTGAGCTCTATATCTTGATCAGGTAAACGGAGTTATCCATAGTTAAAATCAGTGTGCCACGAACGGTCTAACAATCGATATGAAACAAGCCACACAGCATTTGACCCAGTGATAGGTTGTAGTGGCAAACTAGATCGTTATAACGACCGTAGAATTTGCGAAATGCTGACATTAAAGGAGAGTTTTGATACCCCTGTACCATCAACTTGTTTGTCAGTAGCTTCGATCCTATTCGTTGTTTTGCTCTGTACTATTACCAGAGTTGAAATCAGTTAAAGGCTGTTCCTTTGCCGAGAGATCACGGTTCGGTATTTTTCTTCAAGATCACGACCCTTTTACATATGTATTGTATTCTTTTACAGTTTTTATTGCATCTGAATGATTCCCTGCGATATACCAAACGTCACATAAATGGTATGAAAACAACTGCAAAATAGCAAGTGTTACCTTGTAAATTTGATACAAAGCAACTTATACCAAGTGAGGGTTAATTAAGGATGGTCTAGATAGTATAGAAAATATTTTTATCTGTCATATTTGTCTAAGTATACTTGAATAAAAAGAATCATCGATCATCAATATTTATAATAACGATTTTTAAATGTTTTAAAAATAGTCTTTTAAAGGTTTACAGGGAAGTTAGATGAAAGGTGAAGATAACGAACAGTGATCAATCTCATAACTCCCACAAGCAATACAAAATAGATAGTTGGGCAAACACGGACCCCCGGACACATCAGAGGTGGGATCAGGTGCCTAGGAGGAGTAAGTATCCCTATCTATGTATATCTTTCATTTGTTCTGGCAGACGAAGTTCTTATTGGTCATGTTCATTGCGCTCACATCTTTGGAATTGATTTCTTACTTCAAATGATGTGTCTGTTCTACATAAACTGATACTTACAAGCAAATAACAATTCTTTTCTAGTAAGTATTTTTTGTAAAAATACAAAACCCAACAATAGTGGTTGGATGTCAACACAACACCTCGGCTTCTTGTAGAAATTGAATCGTGGAAGAGTATCATATACCAAGAATCTAAAGTAGGACCACTTGTTTTCCAGCTGTTTTATTTTGTATCTCAGTGATTCTTTTCTCTTAACATCTTTTGATAAGTTTGAATGTTTTTGAGAACGTGTGGAATTTCTCGGGCTGGCTACAGGAAGTTATCGGTACAGAACGGTAAAAGAAATATGCGATAAGTTGTGACTTGCGCAATATAGTGCAGATGTCTGGTAGGATTTTCTTACCAGGTGTTAACTTCACTTAAATGGAAGCTATAAATTACTCCTCTGGCCATTTTAAAAAGACCTAATGCGTCAAAAATTGGCATCAAACCCAAGCAAAAGGTGTTAATATGACCAGGTTCAAACACTTCAGACCTTTGAAATAGCCCACTCTATTTATTTAAGTTCTTGAGACCTGTTATTTAATTTATGATGCTTATTTCATGTTTATTATTTATTTTTATTTTACCAAATTGCAGTACTTTAATTTATTACGCTTGGCTTAGATCACTTATAATAAAGCAGGCAGTTTGTAATAGAAAGAAATCCATGTTCGATCAAAAGCTATAAATGTTTTCTGATGTTTTGCCAACACAGTGTGATGTACATATGGAAAACAATTTACCGACAGAGACATGAGATCATTACCATTTCACATAATTCCCATGATGCGATAGGAAAAAATAATAGAAAAAAATACTTCTTTATGTTGTGAAGGAGCTCTACATGGGACTCTGCAAACAGCGAATACTGCCAATATGGAAGGTATTGATAATTAACGAACAAAACAAAGTCACAAAAGAAAGCAAAAGCCAAAGATTAAGAATTAATAAAGAAAAATAACAGTCACCGCTATCAAAATTCTTAACAGAATTGTAAAGAAAAAAATGGTGGCAAGACATTTTAAGTGTGTAATATTGAAGGCGACTGTCCTGCCTTATAATTGTAGGACGACGAATGCCTCGTAATTAAGATACTGGCATGGAAGGGAGAAGCGAGTGGTAGATAATTCTACACCCATCAATAAGCAATATTTACATGCTAAGAAACACATTGTCAAGTTCACAATGAGAAACAAACATAGATAATGATTAATTCCAGCGTTGTTCATGTTAAAGATGGCAACCAAAGACCATACAAGTGCTTCGCAAAAACCTCCGCCGTGATAGATACAGGTGCGAATTTACTTAGAGAGCAATAATTTCTTTCTTGTCACTTTTATTGAACGATATTCAACAATTATGAATGGGAAATGCTAATCTCTATGTTTATTCTTGTTTATTATGGTATGAAATTAAGAAAATGAAATACCGATATAGCATGCGTTAAACGTCGAGTGTCAGGAACAATGCGGTCTTGTAATATAGGGCTTAAATCATTCCTACAGACCTATGAGCGAAAACTTCCATCATTGTTAATGGATTTGAGATGCATTTAAGATTGGTATGAGTTTTGAAAATTTGCACGCAACTTTTGTTCTTTGCACAAAACTGGGACTTTTCAAAATATTTAGGAAAAGCTCGATCGATATGGTTAACCTTGGGTATTTGTGCAATTGACCATTTGGGGGATTTCTATGTGGATAAGAGATCAACTGGTTTCAAGAAAGACCCTAATATAAACATCTGATGCTCAGGTGCTTTGCTTTCTTGAATGAGTCATATTTTCTACAGAATAGGACAGTCTTTATCTTTTTATCAAAAAAATAAATTTGACATGAATCACCTCATAGAAATATGTGAAAATGAAAGTCTTAATAGAGTTTTCATTGAAAAAAAGGTATTTACTTCATCATTAAATTCTTTGAAGAACATTAAGTGCCAATGAAATAAAATGATTATCTTATACTGAATGTATAGAAAATGTAGATATCTTCAAAAATATCAAAGAGATCAAAACGAATAACATTACTTCACATATGGAGAGAAATCTACCATTATGATTTAGAATTGTGAATTTGAAGAGAAAGGAATGTCAATATATACAACAATGTCCAGTCTTTTTTCTGGTCCCTATGAAAATGAAAATAGCATGAAAGAAATTATATTGAAAACACATAGGATTTCACATATTTATAGTTATCTGGAATGTTTAACATCAAAAGTTGTTCAATTTCTCATTACCATTCGAATTATATCATAACAAACAAATTAGACAAACAAATTTTTTAATCATTCAAGTGTAATGGAAGATTAATCTACAGTTTGTCCAATCCTGCATTTTATATATTCTGGATGTAAACTACAAAAATAATTGTCAATCAAAGTCGAAATATCAAATATGGCGTAGAAAGTGTCATCTTTATATAATAGTTTCGAATCTATGTCATTTTTTATCATAAAGAATATAACAACCGAGTTATACACTAGGTATTCTCGCCTAAAGTACATTTAATTTTGAAAGAAAGTGAAAATGTTTGGTGGGCAAATAAAGCCCTTATTATGTATAACTGTTTGAAAAGGTAATGTTCGATCATTTTTTGATAATCTCTTTTGGAAATATAAAAGAAACAACTCGAAGACAAAAGTATATTATTTTCTTCAAAATGAAGAACGAATAAAGAATTATCGAGCAAAATGATTATTAACCCCAATTATGAAGAAATTTAGATCTTGAATACTGTGTGTTTGGTTTGGTCTTGAATACTGTGTTTTTTGTTAGATCTTCAGTACTGTGTTTTTGGTTTGATCTTGAATATTGTGTTTTTGGTTAGAAATTGAATACTGTGTATTCAGTTAGATCTTGAATACTGTGTTTTTTGGTTAAATCTTGAATACTGTGTTTTTGGTTAGATCTTGAATACTGTGTTTTTGGTTAGATCTTGAATACTGTGTTTTTGGTTAGATCTTGAATACTGTGTTTTCGGTTAGAAATTGAATACTGTGTATTCAGTTAGATCTTGAATACTGTGTTTTGGTTTGATCTTGAATACTGTGTTTTCGGATAGAAATTGAATACTGTATATTCAGTTAGATCTTGAATACTTTGTTCTTGGTTAGATCTTGAATACTGTGTTTTTGGTTAGAAATTGAATACTGTGTTTTTGGTTAGATCTTGAATACTGTGTTTTTGGTTAGAAATTGAATACTGTGTTTTTGGTTAGATCTTGAATAGTGTGTTTTTGGTTTGATCTTGAATTGTGTTTTTGGTTAGATCTTGAATACTGTGTTTTTGGTTTGATCTTGAATACTGTGTTTTTGGTTAGATCTTGAATACTGTGTTTTTGGTTAGAAATTGAATACTGTGTTTCGGTTAGATCTTGAATACTTTGTTTTTGGTTAGAAATTGAATACTGTGTATTCAGTTACATCTTGAATACTTTGTTCTTGGTTAGATCTTGAATACTGTGTTTTTGGTTAGATCTTCAATACTGTGTTTTGGTTAGATCTTGAATACTGTGTTTTTGGTTTGATCTTGAATACTGTGTTTTCGGTTAGAAATTGAATACTGTGTATTCAGTTAGATCTAGAATACTGTGTATTCAGTTAGATCTTGAATACTGTGTTTTGGTTAAATCTTGAATACTTTGTTCTTAGTTAGATCTTGAATACTGTGTTTTTGGTTAGATCTTCAATACTGTGTTTTGGTTAGATCTTGAATACTGTGTTTTTGGTTTGATCTTGAATACTGTGTTTTCGGTTAGAAATTGAATACTGTGTATTCAGTTAGATCTAGAATACTGTGTATTCAGTTAGATCTTGAATACTGTGTTTTGGTTAAATCTTGAATACTTTGTTCTTAGTTAGATCTTGAATACTGTGTTTTTGGTTAGATCTTCAATACTGTGTTTTGGTTAGATCTTGAATACTGTGTTTTTGGTTTGATCTTGAATACTGTGTTTTTGGTTAGAAATTGAATACTGTGTATTCAGTTACATCTTGAATACTTTGTTTTGGTTAGATCTAGAATACTGTGTTTTCGGTTAGATCTAGAATACTGTGTTTTGGTTAGATCTAGAATACTGTGTATTCAGTTAGATCTAGAATACTGTGTTTTGGTTAGATCTAGAATACTGTGTTTTTGGTTAGATCTTGAATACTGTGTTTTGGTTAGATCTTGAATACTTTGTTTTCGGTTAGAAATTGAATACTGTGTATTCAGTTAGATCTAGAATACTGTGTATTCAGTTAGATCTTGAATACTGTGTTTTGGTTAAATCTTGAATACTTTGTTCTTGGTTAGATCTTGAATACTGTGTTTTTGGTTAGATCTTGAATACTGTGTTTTTGGTTTGATCTTGAATACTGTGATTTTGGTTAGATCTTGAATACTGTGTTTTCGGTTAGATCTTGAATATTGTATTTTCGGTTAGATCTTGATTTCTTGGTTGAATTATTGTCACCCTTCATGATCAATCTCTTTCATGGCTGCATCCTGATCACAAAAACGTCAAATATTAGATACTCACGAAAATTAATTATTTAATCTTAAATAAAACTCCCCATGATAGATTTTGTCTGTTGAAAACGGATCTCATTAATTTTCATCGCTTGAATATCCATACAAGTCTTAATACAATATAGCCATCACATGCAAATCACTCTTCGTTATTTTAACCTTTGTTCATTCTTAGTAAAAAAAAAATTCATTGGTATATGGTGATAAAACAAAATATATAGCTATCCTCAGTTCATGTAATTTGTACCACAATCTTCCATTTTTGTATAAGATTTTTTCGGCTTGAAAAAGTAAGTGTAAAGGAGAACAAAGCTCGTTTGACTTCAAAGACATATACTATTGTAGATATAATTTACATGTACAATTATCTGATTTGTATCACATTTTCTTTCAAGGCTTCTAATATTTATCAATATTCACATGGCAATGAAGACTTGCATCTTTCATTATTTATCTTACTCATTTTTTGTGTATCTCTTTGTGATTTTGCAAGAAAAATATCTTTCATTGATATCGTCCCATATGCTGCTTTCAACCATATTGTATATTAGTCTACTAAACTCTTACTAAACGTGTAAAACGTATTCAAAGTAAAACTATGTTAGATTTACGGGCTTTTTTGTATGGACTACAATTTGTTTTTACAGTTTTGGCTTTGACGACTGAAAAGAACTTGTCTAAAATATATGAAATATGTATTGTAGTAAACATTATACAAACATGTAAATATTATATTTCATATGTATGCAATTTTAAAACAAGAAGTTTTTTCTATTGAAATTGACATTTATGCTTATATCATGTACTTAGATGTGAATCGAAAAATATTTTACATCATTAGAATAGCATGTACATTTCTACTAGCATTATCTGAAGATAATAAACATATTTTGATTTATGAACACACGGCTACTGTAAATGCTCACTCCTTGACAAAAAGTAAGATTAAAAAGAAAAGAAAATCTTGTTTCATACAAAACAACAGCCCTTCAAATAATGCTTTCTAAGTAATTTGTGGTTCAATTTTGATGAAATAGGCACCATTAATCTTTTAAAAAGTCGGTAGTTTCCTATCAAAATTTTGTAATGAATGTACAACCTATCAAATGAAATTTTGAATTGAAATAATTGTACACCCTGTCAAACACAAATTCTGTGTTTATCTGTTTAATTTCAAAAAGAAACAGCGAGTTTTCATAGATTAAGAGTACTTATTTCATCAAAGAGATTATTCTGATAAAAGATCAATATACAATTATTAAAACATTTGCATGGGAACCGACCTTCTTCAAACTAGTGTAAAATCATGATTTTTATAAAACTAAATTCAATTTTGTTCATTTTTACGGAATCAAAAACTATATACTAAATAATAATAATAATAATTTGGATTATCTAACATAACGAAAGTGATTTCATGAATTGTTTTTCTCAGTGGTTACTACAAAAAAAAAACCTAGAATATCTTTCCGGTACACACTGCCTGGTGATTTCATTCATCAGTCTTCCAGTTTGAGGCACAGTGTGTGAGCAAATATACAAGTTTCTTTACTTACTAAAATTTAAAATGGTCATGCCATTGTTCTGTGTCACCTTTTCTCTTAGGTGCAATATGTTAATTTCGTACCTGTGTTGTGCATTTAGAATCCACGAGTTGAAAGGTCCTCTAGGATTGTCCTAACCAGTTTGAGACACAAATGTGGGAACATGCAGAAACTTCTTCAAGGGTTCTCATGGACTAGCAATCACATCGTACATGTGTTTGCTGAAGATCTACATGTTGGATATATTAATTATGCTACCAACACATTCAGGCAGGGTTACGTGATAAGTTTTTGTATCCTGACCACCTGGTGATTTTCTTTGTATCTGCATGTCGCTCTAAACAATGCGCAATGCTGATGTATGGCGAAGATGATCTAAGCCCAAAATTCCTTCACATCCAAGATTTTTTTTTCTGTTTGTGAAAACTTGTCAGATGATTACTTTATATTCATTTACAATTATATGTAACATTTGATGATGAACGTTTTTTAATTGGAGATTCATATGTTTAAGATTAATTTGCCAAATTATAAATTATTTCTTGTAAACTTCTGGATCCATTTTACGGTCAAGATCTGTTAACTGATGTCAAACAAACTGTTTTGATGCTGAATGCTTTATGACGTCACGAATTGCTTAAAGTTGGGATACACCTAATATCCTATTGAACACATGTGAATATAATTTAAAAATGATAATTTATGAGCAGCATTTGTCATTATCACTTTAGACGTATAGAAAAAATGTCATCGGAGTAAAATCATGACTTCTAAAAGTATTCGTGGATTACGCAGTTTCTTGTGTTTAGACCAAGTACCCTTTCACATACAGTAATAATATTCTGTTGATAATACATTTATCTTTAAATATGCTTTTTAATGATAATGTTGGAAATCTGAGGATAATACAAAATATGAAAGTCACATTAGTTGATATATCTTAACAAGATGTTCAGTTCTCTTTGTTTTATGTAAAGTTTTTTCTAAGACGTGTAAAAAAAAAAAAAAGATATAAAAAAGTGAAAATAAGGAACAATGATCAATTCCATAATTCCAATGATACAGCCATAGAACTTACGAAATACTGACTTTAAAGGAGACTGTTGAAACCCCATTAACATCAACTTATTTGTCAGTAACCTAAAAACTAACCATACGCAGAACATGCTCGAGGGAATCGAATCAGTTGAGGGACATAAACACCATACGGAGATAATAATGGTGTATTGCTTCATGGATATAGGAAGTTGACGATGGAGAAGCTGGTCATCCATTTTATAATATAGATAAGTTTGTTTGCCGTTAACATCTATGTTTAATAAAATATCTAAGTATGAAGCCGATATGAAAGACTCTGTTGTGTCTTTTATTTTAAGTTCGCTGTGATATATCGAATCAACACATGAGTGAAAATGAATGCTATTAATAAATGAAATGCTGCTAATATATCAAGGGCGGATCCAGGAATTGCGGTTACGGGGGGGGGGGGCACTTTAAGAGGTAGGGGATCTGGAAGCTCCTGGATTTTACAGACTTTATCGAGCTTGAAATATGTCTAGTAGTTAGTCATCTGTACTATTTTCTATCATTTTTTATAAGGTGAAATTAATAAGATGAGGCAAATTTCAAGGGGTTTTGGAAAAAATTAAGTTCTCCCAATAAAGCAATTAAGAAATCAAAAGATTTTGTCATTTATTTTTCCAGGAGTGGAAGAAATTATTGCCTCTTTTATCGTTTAGTACATTTTTCTAAACAAGATACCACGATTTACCTTAAATTTGAAAATTTTAATCCGCCACTGTACATCTACATGTAAATGTTGAGCTGAAGGTCACAGCAAGGTTCTTTTTATTCGCTTTTAAATAAAGTTTATGTGGAATAAGGAAATAAATACATTGTGTGTGTAATAAGGAAATGAAACATATACGTATTAAATAGAAGCATTCATAAATAGATAAAAATATTTACTCATTTTACTAGTATTGTATGCCAATATATCGTATTTACAATCTTATTTGAAATGGTGCAAGAACAATCTCTTAAAGGTAAAATATAATCATCATCTAATGTATATCTATGTCATGATATCAATATGAATATAAAGTTCGAAGTCAGCAACGAAGTCTGACAATCTTTGTAGTAGGAAATATAATGGATTTTTCAAATTCTAATTATGAATATGTATATTTTCATTTACATCTCATGTCATAATTCAATTTTTGATCGCAATGTTTTATCATTCTTTAAAAGTATAACATTGGTTTTAGGAGTATCTATTAATACTCTCATGAGTCATTTGTAAATGTTTTCCAATTCTGTAAACCATGGTATCATTTCCCTATTCCACACAACAAAATATTTTGTTTATGCTACAATCGCGGTGGCCGAGAGGTTAGAGCGTTCGCCCCACATGCGGGGTTCGAATCCCGACCGCGACAGACCCAAGTCATTAAAATAGTTAGTGGCAGTTCCATCGCCAAGCGCTCGGCATCAGGTGTGAATGTCACGGGTCCTCGGATATGACCTTCAAAAACGGATGTCCCGTGTTGCAGTAGGTGTGGCACGCTAAAGAACCCTCACTGCTCAATGGCCGTAAGCGCCGAGGATAGGCCTAAATTTGAAGCCCTTCATCGGTCTTGGTGACGTCTTCATATGAGTGAAAAATTCTCGAGCGAGACGTAAAGCAAGATACAATTAATCAATGCTACAATGTATTTGAACTCTTTGGAATTCTAAAAGAAAATACTCAGTAGTCTTAGCCTAGTCGGTATCTGCCATTTAACGCATATACAAAACAATTTAAGAATATTAAGTAAAAGTTAATTCAGGTTTAAAAGGTGTACAATTCTTTATGATTATATTTGCTTTGTTGTCACGTTTAGAATCCCTGAGTTGAAACGTCCTCTAGTACTGTCCTAACCAGTTCGAAACACAAATGAGACACAAATGTGGGAATATACAGAAAAGTCTTCATTAGTTCTCATGGACTAGCAATCACATTGTACATGTGTATGCTGAAGATTTACCACATAGATCTATATAGATATATTAATGATGCCATCAACATCTTCAGATAGGGTCACGTGATGAATTTCTCTAACCGTGATCACCTTATGCATGTAGATCTCAACAATGCGCAATGCTGATGTATGGCGAAGCCGATCCAAACCCAAAATTCCTCCAGATCCAAGAAGTTCCTTCTGTTCGTGTACTTCTTTCTTAATAGATGTACACTTACATGTGCAACATACTCGTTTTCTAAATGCAGTGGGAAAGATTTTAATGTTTATGGAGGCTGTGTATTTCTTTTTGTTATAACTCACCAAAATTGTAGAACATTTCTTGCAAAATTCTGGATACACTGTACGGTCAAGATCTGTTACTTGATGTCAAACAAGCTGTTGTCAGCCTGGGTGCATTATGACGTCAAATATTGATAAAAATAAAATCTCTATACTCCAAATTGTCGAAAATAAAGTGGAGGTTTTCAAATGCAGTGCGAATATTGAAAAACGAATGATAAATCAGGAGCGGTATCTACCACTAGAAACAATATCATCGGGGTAAAATGACAATACCGGGATACATTTGTGGAGCACGTTATTTCTTGCGTTTAACCAAGTAACCTCATGTATGTGAAGACGATTTTCTGTGAATTATGCATGTATCTTCAAATATGTTTTATAGTAATGGTACTTGAAATCTGGAGTTAATTCAATTCTAGACGATAAGAGGTTTCCTATCATTAAATAAGTAGTTTTCTATAAAACATAATAAAGTACGTTTTTGTCCATAATTAAAAAATATATTGCTCATTGATTAAGAATATAGCATACAGTAATATTACTTCTATATTTCATAAACGCAAATTACAATTTTTGTTGTTGTATTTCTTTGTATTTATGGTAAATTAAGAAAATTGCATGGTAATAGCATAAGTTATTGTATTGGTTTGATTGATTGTATGTTGTTTAACGTCCCTCTCGAGAATGTTTCAATCATATGGAGACGTCACCAGTGCCGGTGAAGAGGTGCAAAATGTAGAACTATGCTCGGCGCTTATGGCCATTGAGCAGGGAGGGATCTTTAACGTGCCACACCTGCTGTGACACGGGACCTCGGTTTTTGCGGTTTCATTCGAAGGACTATTGTATTGGAAATGAATATCTAAGATTTGAACTTTTTGATGTTTTATCAATATAATATGTTGAATTCAACAGATTTTAAATAATACATTCCTTTTACCGCTATTTTGTATTTGCGAAACGACACAAGGACTAGTGTTGAAATATCACATTATCCTAATATTAAGATACTATCAAAATGATGCAACGACAACCTATCAAAAGTAAGACATTATATCTTTACTATTACATGTATATCTATGTCATAATTTCATTATACATACAAATTGTAAGGCCTATATAGCCACACATGTAACCAACGTCTCAGCGGTGTATTAAAGTTACTCAAGTTTACTTACAGTCAACGGTAAGTTAGTGCTGTATGAATGCAAGTGTCAATCGCAAGTCAACCATTACTTAAATTTAACTAACCTTTGTGCAACTGGTCCTACAGGAAATATTTGTGGTTAGGAAATAAGAAAAACATCAACGGGATTTTTTCCTGTATTATGCATGAATATATGTACATGTATCTTCAAAATCGTTTATATCTCCTCGTTTTAGATGTCAGTTTTAGAACGTCCTATCTTTTTATTTTTTTATGAAACCAAGTTTGTGTTTGGGGATATCCTCGAATAATTTCGTCATTTAGTTATTAATGTTTTCTAGCTCTATAAACCATTACATGTACACTCAAATGAAGAGGTAAAGACACAAATAGCGATCAATCTCATATAACTCCCGTATAGGATACAGAATTAAGAGTTCCCCTGGAAATACCAGAGGTGGGATCAGGTGCCTAGGAAGAGTAAGCATCCCCTGTCAACCGGTCATACCCACCGTGAGCCCTATATCTTGATCGGGTAAACAGAGTAATTCGTACTCAAAATCTGTGTAAAGAACGACCCAACGATTGGCATGAAACACGTCAGACAGCGTTTGACCCGATGACAGGTTGTATTGACAAACTAGATCGTTATAACGACCACATGATTTGCGAAATGCCGACTTCAAACGAAAGTGTTCAAATCGCTGTAACATCAACTTGTTTGTCAGTAGCTAACCTCGATTTAAAACTGATCATACGCAAAACAAGATTTTGTGGATCGAACCAGTTGGCAGACATAAACACCCTCTGTAGGTGATAATGGAATATTGCTACATAAATATGGAAAATTGACGATGGAGAAGCTAAAATCATGTTACTTTCCGTTAGCATCTATTTTCAAAAGAATATTTAAGTACGAAGCAGATATGGAATATTCTGTGGTGACTTTTATTTCGAGTTCACAGGGATATATCAAATCGACTTATGAATAAAAATGATTAGTGTTGATAGATAAAACGTCGTTGATATACCCAAATAAGAAGTTGAAGGCCACAGTTAGATATTCGCTCTCATGTAGAATCTTTTGAATTAAATCTGCCTCATAAGAATATAAAACAGGTCAGCTAACAAAGGAGCACAATTTGTGTCTATTGGAAATTCCAACAAATTGTTGAAATACCTGATCACCAAAAACTACAAAGATATTGTTAATGAGGAATTTCAGCATATTTTTTTATATCAACTTCAAAGTATTTTTGCGCAGAATCATGAATTATGACGCAAACTTTATTCGAAAAGTTTTGTACGAGAAGAAAAAAACTATTGGAATGTTAAAAAATTCCTTCCAATATTTTCGGGTATAAAAATTTTGAATAAATAATCTTTCATTGTCTACACTCACCATCAATGTCTGGCTTTAAACAAAATGTCACACGCTTTATTGTAAATAAGGGACTCATCTACATACCATGATTTGAAGTATTCAATTTTTATTGTTTGCAATTTATCTTGAGGTTGCTCATTTGCGTAATCCATCTACATTTCATCGTATTACTAAAAAGACCTTGAGGAAGACTAGCGTATGGCACTAATCAAACAACTTTCTTTGAATAAAATATTATCATTATTATTATCATTATGGTCATTAGTATTATTATTATCAATTCAGGACTCAAGACCATAAACTGAGAATAGACTTAGGTCAAACTTTGATTACTTATATCTTCAGATTTATCTTGCAGAGATGTTTAAAACAATATTTTTGACATTATATATGAGTTTTAATTGTTACTTTAATGAAGAATTTTAAATTTGCTATCTTATCTCTTTCTAAAAATACTACAGTAATTTTACCATGCAGGTACTTGTAATAACTGATCACCATTTCAAAGGTTATCCCAATGCAGATTTTTTTTTTTTTACATGTACAGAACCTCCGATCTGTGAGACAATGATCCAATCCAATGAAAGAATTACTTGGATCGTTTAAAGATAGGAAACGAAATGAATAATTATTTTTCACATGAAAGATATTGTTAATAATTTCAAGATATGAAATGTAATGAGAATATGTGTATTCTGTTGAACGATATAAAATTAATTCAAATAATCATCGTTCAGGTATTGCAGAAATATTTCCAATAACCATAATTACGATTGCTAGAAATAAAATAAAGCCCGTCTTTTGTTCTAAAAAATGGTTGGTGTAGTTTCATCAATATTGTACAGCGCCCTCCTCCCCGTCGGTGTGTTAATGAATACTCTATGTTATGCTTGATGTCAATCAAGGAGAACTCGGGACCTCGGCTAAGCATTGGTTTACTAAGAAAATTAGAGATAACTTTGTAAGAAATATTTCCGCATGAAAAACAAGTAAAGCATAAAAAAAAGTTTGAATAAGTTTATACAAACTACTCTGATTAAATATTAAAAATATCAAAATATTTCATAACTCTGATGTTGCCAATGAAAAAACCTGACAGGCACTATCAATATCACCGAAACAATTCAAAGCAATATTAATATCATTTTATTTTTGATTGACATTTTCAACTTCTTTAAAAAGATAAAAATATAATAAAAATCTTAAGCAATATTAACGGCATTTTATTTTTGATTGTCTTTTTCGACTTCTTTAAAAAGATTAAAATTATGATAATCTTAAGCAATATTAATGGCATTTTTATTGTCCTTTTCAACTTCTTTTTAAAAATAGAAATATGATAATAATCTTAAGGGGCTCCCGCTTCTGTTTCACGAAAAGATCAATTTAGAAAAACTATGTTGATCCAAAGTAAAAAATTAATCATATAAAAATGTTCAAAGACACAAATGTTGTCAACAAATATTACTAGCTGCTCTCTTGCATGTATCATAAATATCTTAAAAGATATTAAGTGAATGCTTTTCGTTTCAAACTTAAAGTCCAAGATAGCATATTGAAGTAATTTAGTATTCATTACCCTCTCCATTTCTAACGTCCTGAAGTACCCTCTATCCATCGGAGGGTTCAGTGACCAGATTAAAGAAATGATTAACTTCCGTTCTCCATCCAGCTGAATGACCATTTACAGGAATATACTAGGGCTATAAAGATAACGATTTGTACCGGTTTTTTTAATTGAAATATGATCACTCTTCAATTCCTTAACACAATGAGAAGCGTCCCATATTTGGAAATCTTTAAACAACATTTCACCGTCAATATTCTTCGATAACTATTGAATATAATTTTTTCTAATTTTTCTATTTCATGTTAATGTATTTTTTGTCAGAAGGACCGTTTTTGACCCTTGCTGTTCCGAGTGGAGGTGTATTGATGTAAAATAAATTTGAGCCAATCTGTTATCGGCACAGGCTATCTGAGGTATTTACTGACAACCATATTTGAACAAGTCCAGTAGGCCCCGCCTTAACATTCGAACATTTTGAACGAACAAGATAAAATCATACGGAAGTATTACATTGATTAGTGTACCATGCTACCGGATTTCAGAAACTATCAACTGGACACAATCTGCTTCCGAATAAAACAACTTTATTAGTTCAGCCAAAAAATTGAAGGAGAATATTACGAGGAGAAAAGGACTCAGAAAATATTACTAATGTAAAAATGCAATCATAGATTTACGCATTTGCTTTGACAGTGTACATTGTTTAATGATTTTGGATATTTCTGCACTTGGGACTTTCAAAATGTCCTTTAGTATTGATGCTTTACTTTCAAATGATGTGTCACAAAAGCAAGACTCAAAATTGAGCTATAAAGGACAAATTAATGGAGCAATTCGCAAATCGACCAGTGCTGGCAGCACCAAGACACCTCCGACAAAGGACCAGCCGACCTCGCCCTGCAGTTCCCCTCGGCCTTCGTCCTCGGGATCCAGCATTAGATGCGCGTCCAGTCCCGAGTCCAGCTTGTCCCCCTCTAACTCGGTAAATATTCCAGCAGGAAGTTTTATTCCCCGTCCCGGACTTTTGAATCTTCAGCATTCAGGATCTCTCTTACCTTCAAACCAGCTGCACGGACTATTCCCTGCCCACCAAATGTACGGTTACGGCTCTCAGCCAGGGCACCCTATGTTACCAGTTCTGCCTGGGAGTGCATTTCATTCACCTATGAATCCTGGACTAAAAATGCCCCCATCACATCAAGGGATTCAACCATACTTGAATGAGTGGTTTGCCAGAGGCGGCATGTTTATGCCAAGAATGATGGACTATGGAGGTATGGCTATTCTTAAATTCACAAATATGTATCATGTTTATGTTTGTAAGATAAATGTATAAAATTTTTGATGACATCAATTAATGTTCACACAGAAATAAAATCAATGTTTATGAGTATTTGGTTCAATGCATGGGTCATGAATATCAGTTGCCATTAACATATTCATTTTCAAGAAGAAATTTTTGGGCACCTATTTTAGTAAAAAATTAAAAAAAAAATCAAATGAATTTCTTTAATTTTTCTCCCAAATGCACATACATAAAAATCATCATTATATTCGAAGTTTCTTTTATCTTTTTAATGTTTACAATGGCTATATTCTTGGAATTTCTTTGACTATACAACATAATTAGTTCGAATTGATAATGAAAAGTGAAGATAACAAACAGTGATCAATATCATAACTCCCATAAGGAATACAAAATAAAGAATAAACCATAATAATAAAAAAACACCCGATAATTATTGATAATAGTAAACAGATAAAATGATTATCTACAGAAATTGCAGCTTAGATTCTACACAAGATAATATAAGATCTACGCCGTACCTTACTAAAACAATGGTGTGTAAATCTGAAACTAAGAGTACATTTATCCAGCTTATCAGGAACCGTATCAGTTAGTGTTCACCACATAGGTTGTACAAACAACTTCAACATGTAATCATGTATTTGATCATGCTGTCATTTACTACCGCTCAAACGCTTTTATTTTGGTAAGTATAAACACTTACGGAGTGCTCTGAAATTATTTACACCAACGGCCAAAGAGTGACATGGCCCTGCTATGTAACCGTTTTATAAGGACGAATAAAACAAATGTACAATGAAAATGTTTCTATAACAAAACAGGGATGTGAGACCTGGGTCCTGTTTCACAAAACAACTTACGTCAAAGTCACAAGTCTTAAATGTTAGTTTAAATGAATAAATTAAAACTTTTTGAGGTTAAATTTTCAATAATTTGTTTTTGCTATTTTGCACTGAAATTAATGATATTACAATAGACGGGAAAATTCCAGTATGTAAAGTTCGTTGTAAGCCGTAAGTTCTTTTGCAAAACGCAACCCTGGTGTTACATATTTTGTGCGACAAGTATCAATTATTATTATGTTATTCATTTATAAAGCGCAAAATTACATATAGTTTCTTTTATTTGCAATACCCTGTGTTTTATAATAACAATAAATGTTGAATAAATAACCATGGTATTATTTACATGTCATAAAATATTCATATGTTATTTTTAGATATCAGTGTAGATGTCTTTTTAAAAATATCTAAAAATTCACTTTATACATCATTTATATCATTGTAAAATCTTCAGATAAAGATTAATAGTTATAGCGAGCTTAAATGGTATTTTAAAAAAAAATGGGGAAGTTTTGTAACATTTTCCCACATAATTTTTAAGCTGATCATAGTTTCCATCTGTGAGAACAGACTAAAGCGGATGAAAGCCTAGTCTTAGACATTGTTTCTTTCCTTGTTCGTCGTACCGTCTGCGCGGGAACGAGGGATCAGCAAGCGTCTCGTGCACCCAGATTACGGGAAAACGGATCATATCCTGACAAAACAAAACCCTTCGATGAAGATAAATGAACATTAAAGCTGGAAGATGATATATAGATTGTAGATGATCCTAAGAATATAATCCTTCTAAACGCTCAAAAATTTAGAATTAAATCGTCTAAATCTTTAATGTGTTGAAATAAGGTTTAATTTTGTAAAATCGGTGTTTGTTTTAATAAATTTGTCTTATCAAAGATCATCTAAAAAGTTCTGTTTCTCACTAATTTGACAAGAATTATTTAAAAATCCAAACATGTTCTTTGGCCGATAATTAATAGATGGAAGCTGAAAAATAAATTTTATTTACTTCCCTCCGTAAATATAAATTCGGGATCCAGAGAAAAGTCAACTTTTTAATAGCAAGATCATGCAAAAAGATGTTTAGTTATAAAAGAAAAGAACAGGACTATGTAAAGGGTACAGGAATGCCTGACTGAATTAACCATTTTCTGTTGGAAAAATAACAGCTTAAAGAGAAATGAAATCCAAGAAACTAAACAAAAACTTTTTAAAAGCGCGTCTGATTCTGTAAACCTATTTGAAATTTCAAAACTGATAAATTTTTAATTTCAAATTTGCATGACTTCAATGTTTTCACGTATGGAAACACAGTATGTTTGACTAAATCACGATATAATAATTGATATCTAAATGGCAGTCAGCTTTATAGTATAAGATGAAAATCAATAATGACAATAATCAATTATATTAAAACAGAAATAACGTTTAAATAATGAAGTGAAGTTACAGGGGAAATTGGAATATCCAAAAACGATATTTAATTTTAAGGAGAGGGATAAAATAGAATTGGCCTGCAGCTTAATGCGTTTCAATGTGTATGATTGTATGTTTAATAAGATTATGTTGTAACTGGTGTGTTAATGTTTATATTAAAGAAATGAGAGAATTCAGCGAAGAAATTCAGTAGGCAACAAAACTCATGCAACACGTATATTCTGAACAGAACTGTGACCATTTTCACAAAAAATCTTACGACTAGCTCTGCCTTCTACTCAATTGAGTGCAACTATGTCCCGAGTATCAATTGAGTGCAACTATGCCCTGAGTAAGAATGCCATTTCTTCTCCTGCGTATAGTCGTAAGTTTTACTCATCTAGAAATATAGAAGTGGAGAATTTTAAAGGAATTGCAATGTTTCAAAATTTCATCTTAATTTTAAGATGTTTTGTGAAAAGGGCCACCGTTCTCTTAGAATTAAAGCCTTTAAGCATAATTGTTCTTCTATCATGGTTAAAATTAGTGTCATTAAGGTAGCTCATGACACCAAAATTATAACTAATGGCTCGTTAAAACACCTCTTATGAAGTATGATTTCACCACAAAAAGAGTGTAACAAGCTCTCAGTTATTCTATATGTGTCATAAGGTATTATTCTTATATCATGTTAAGAGTAAGGTTATCAATTTGATTTATGGTTAAAATTAATGCCGCCAAGTGTTGTTCTATCATGGTAGAAAACAAAATTAAGTAGTGAGTACTTCGTTGCTTGAAGAAAGAGTGCCTATAAGATCTGGGTATAGTATTCGAAAGAATTTTTCTGTTGATTGAGAAATTCTCTCCAAAAATCAATCTTTCACGTAGCACAAAGAAGAATCATTTAACAAATGTTTTGATACAGTGTTATGTTTTCGAGTGAAAACACATTCATTTGGGTTTATAGACTCGGAAGGAATCGTAGCAACGACCGGCAGTCTACGACCCAATTTATCACGCTCTAGAGCGACTAATTGTGTGAATAATCACTAGTCTTAATCCAAAACTTCTACCAAGAAACTCATATGCAGGAGGAACATTGTATTTGCAACAAGTGAATTAATCCCCAATTCAATAAAATTAATTGCTTCTTTACAATTCTGTTTTGTTCCTATCTTACCATTGTATTAGGACTGGACACATATTTGCACCTGTACGTATAAAATCAAATATTTATCCCGTCTATCTTATCTCCAAAATTCAAGTAGTATGCTATATCATTAAGTTCCCCTTAAACCAATTATGTAGACCTTAATCCCTACAATCCGGAATTCAAGATACGGCGTGGATTTGGACAATAAATGTAACCTTTCATGTCGTGTTAGAAATCATTATCAGTGGGCTACCAACACAGGCCTCTTGGAGCGTAAACAAATTTTGAATCCATTTTGCCAATCGATGAACGATATTTACGTGATACGGAATTAAAAAATGGCGATAAGGTATATTATACGCTAAGCTAGGCAAATCCAGCTGTGTATGGTGGAAGTGAGAACAAGATTTACACGTCCAATGTTGGACGATTACGCGTACAATGTAATATGGTAGATCTGCAACAACAGAAACATACATGCTGTGGGTATTGTGCAAATAGGATGAATAAATGAAAGGGAACCAACGCATTTTTTCAAAATCATAAATTTTCAATTCAGATTTGATTTGATTTGAACGTATTTTATTGTATATGATATACACAAAAGGATCAGAAGCAAGTTCGTACCACTTACGAGTTCCTCTCCTTATAACATAATAACACATAATTAAGATTTTCTAGCGTATGCATATGAAAATGAACATTGCAAGAATAAAGGGACAGATAAACACTAAACAAGAAACGAAGAAGAACTGCAACTACAATTTCCTTTAAATTTGTTTTTTGATACATTTCAACTCACCTTATTACGGTGACCCATGAAATACAGAAATATTGACCAAACATTGTTGCTTGATTACTCACAGAAATGATTGATTGCTTTCTTATCTAAAGGCTATTTCTGCTAGCATAACTTATTTTCTATTGACAACTTATATCAATTTATATATGTCAGCATTACAGAAAAACTTGCAAAAATACATGAAAGAAATTTGATAAATAAAACTTAAACATGTTTAGAAATTAATTAGTGATATCAATATGAATGCTCTCTAACAAATATTTATGTAAATATGTGTATGACTACTTGAAATGCATTGAAAAATACCAGTCACGTAAACATGTTAAAAAGATTTGCAATATCTTAGACTCGTATACCAGAAATAAAAATCCGTAAAATAATTTTAAAACAATCTCCAATTTGATATTGCTAACATTTTACTTTAAGAAAACGCTTTACATCATCACAATCCTTCAGTCAGAAAAAAAATTTAAACTTGTAATTGACATTGCTAAATTCTTACTTCAGTAAAACGCTTTACATTATGGAAATTCTTAAATCAGAAAGTTTCAAGCTTGTGATTTTACCATCTTTTGAAAAACCTTTGGCAAGCTCTCAGCTTAGCACTAGGTTAGTTTTACTAATCATAAACTTGGAAACATCTAATAATGCACATATAATGGGGAAAATAAAAATTTTGATTTGACAAACAGTCATTTAAATAGGTGTTAGTAAACACTCAGCTTTATATCGGTCGATGGATATCTTTTTCAATCTTTGACTATTTCTCTGTCGCAATTGATCTTTACAGCATGATTATATATAACGCCTCCTTTACGTTATAATATTACTGAACAAATCAACTTCATGGTATCTTGAATTTTGAGTATAAAGTTTATTCTAATAAAACTTTGAAAAACTCAACTGCTCCCCTTAGTTTAAATAATTTCTTTCTCAAATTTTCTTTTGGTTGAAAATTTAATCTTTACAGAGGATTCTCTCGATTGCTTTTATTTTGACAAGCTTTCACGCTCTCGTCGGGTTATGATATCTAAAGTGGGATTAAAGTTTTAATTTACCCTCTCTTCTGAGATCGAGAAGCGATGTCGAGTGGCCATCATTGACTGGGTGCAGGTTAATTGTTTTAATATTTCACCATATTATGCGTTGTTGACTGACGTGCTAAGCTTTTGTTTGCCTGTTTTAAATATTTCAGGAATGTGTGATTTTCAATTATCTAACAAAAATACATGTTCTTCTTTTTTTTCAAGAGCCAATCTTTATCAATTGATTGAATAAATCACATATGTTGTGTCAGATGGGTCTTGCTTTCTAAAGATTTCACCTCAATAAAAATCAGTTTTCCCCCCGTGCTTATCAGTTGTGACCATCTTCAACTGCAAGAAGAACGACTCCTTTGAACCTAAAATTATGAAAACGCATATGAAGAACTTGTTTACATTTATGCATTATTAGACGGTATACAGACTCATGTAATGAATAAAAATATATTTCTCTTTTCTGAAAATGGAAAAAGAAAAATTATGAAATTCAGATATTAATCAGTGCATAACATTTAATTTCTATTTAGTAGCCTCTTCTTTGCCTTGAAGAAAACGGTTAGATTGTTGTTAAAGAATCCTGTACCCAATGTATCTATCTACCCCTTATAATTATTAGAAATTTCAGATACACAAGATTTTTCTGGCCTAAATAATATGTGCTCTATCTTGCCGAAATTAGAATAAAAGTGGATTTAGATTGATAACTAATCTCCTCTGTAACCAGTACTTGCATAAGAAATGATCCGACATTATTTGGGAACATCAGTCCTGCTTGATAAAGCGAATGATAGAACAAAGATCTGACGGATGATTTTAAGTGCTATCTCTATGATAGGCGAATTAAATAGTCATTCTTGATAACGATATCAAGGCCTAACTAGTAGGAGGGTGGCGGTTCACAAAGGTTAGATGGACGTTGGTCAAGATTGATAATCTCGGTAGTAAATCCTTATACATGTACTTTGAACACGGTGAAAAACTGGGAACGTTTTTCTTTTTTTATTAGTGTGTTTATCTCTTTTGAATATTGTTGCTAAGTTTTGGAAAGGAAACATTTTGCGGAAACTGTTTGAAATAATTCATTTTATTTTGATATAACCAGATTTTATGGTAAAGTTAAGAAGAAGAAAAAACCCAGTACAATTATACGTCCACAAACTACAACTCTGTTCTCCGCGTAGGGAAATAAAATAAGGTTTACCTGTCGTGGCGTCACATCGTGACATATTGTAAGGTCTTTAGAGATTGATGGAAACAGGTAATGATGCACACCGTTAAGTAATAACAGCATCTTTAGGAGACGTGAATTTCATTCATTGCTGCGCACAGTATAATATTCTTAGCATGATATTGCAAAGTGCGATATGTCCGTTCAACCAATGTTATTTTGTATTTAAATGACTTGTGAAATATTTTTCATCGAAAAAAAGAAGGTTCAAACTATTGGTTTCTATCATATAAAAACGATGAAAAATTCAGTATAATTCTATTACAAGACATTTCTCAAAGACGAAATATAAACCTCTTTTTCACGAATTTCGGAGCGAAAATGTTTGCGATTTTAAGATTGTATCATATATTATTACATTCTAATAATTTAATGTGATAATAATATAATTATATGGATATATTAACACTTTCAAGAATTCTTTCATTCAATATTTGAAAGTCTGAGGTACTGTATCTTTAATATATATTTTTTTCTTTGACTAATAAGAGTAAAGCACATCTTGGTTGTAAAAATAATGGATGCACCATATATGAAAATACAATTGTAATTTTAGATTATTTTAGATTATTTCAGTTGATAACTCTGAATTCATGACACTTAATTCCATTAAGTGAAAAAACAACTATCATTCACCAGTCTTGTTGAACATACTCCTTTGTCAGAACTGGTGAATCAGTATGATGTCAAAAGAACGCCGCGTGGGGTAGGGACATTCACTGGTAGTGGCCTGATTTGGCATATCTTTAGATACAGTTACTTAATCACTCGATTCTGTTGCGGCGCTTACTCTCGAGGGATGATCTATTAATTTGTCACAACTTGAACCGAATGAAATGAGTTGAAGATTTGGAAGTAAAATTTCATTACTGATGTTAGTTTCTCGCATTAGACAGCTGGATTCATTTTTTCTCTTCATATATGTCAACAAAGTTGCCCATCAAGATAGAATTAAACCGACATCTACGGGCAAAAGGCTCGCAATTTGCTAATTTAATTTTCAATTGCCGCGCTATTAGCCGCTTCCGACAGTCGATTTGCCGCAGACTCGCTGACAATCCATGTTTGAATTTCTTCAGAGAAACGTTGGCTTCCGATTAATAACATTACCATTTGAATAGAATGGTGAACGATCGCTGTTGAAAACTCAATCAGCCGAATTGTCTCGTCTGTAGAAATCGTGGTCATTTTAAGATGGGATAATTGAAGAAAATGAGTGTATCATTCCTTAAGCTTTCAACGATAGACTTAATTAGGTAATTAATGGAATCCTCCTGTGTATCAAATGTCTTAATTAAATTAACATAACTTTAACTCTGCATACGGAGAAATGGTCAATTGTCAACATATGATAATGGCGACTTTAGATGAGATTGTTAGAGAGACTTGATACCCGTGAAATTGAGACACTAAAACATATACATAATATGACAAAATGCATGATAACCGTGATCTTTTCTTGAAAATGGTCAGCTACTTCATTTATTAAATTTTCTTCGTTTTTACTTTAACGTTTCAAACAATATTGTGTAGAAAATGTAGTACCTTAAGAAAGATGCAAAAGATATTATAATCAATACATCTGAACAGCAAGACGTCAGCATTTCGCAAATTCTATGGTAGTTATAACTATCTAGTTTGCCAATACAACCTATCAATGGATCAAATGCTGTTTCACGTGTTCCATACACAAATTGTTAGGCTGTTCCGGGTACACTGATTTTGACTACAGATTACTTCCTTTACCTGATCAAGACAAAGGGCTCAAGGCGGGTGTGACCGGTCGACAGGGATGCTTACTCCTCCTATGCATCTGATTCCACTTCTGGTATGGCCAGTGGTCCGTGTTTGTCCAACTTTTTATTTTGTATTCTTTATCGGAGTTATGAGATTGATCACTGTTTGTTATCTTCGCCTTTCATATATAAATGTGATCTTAGATATAGCATATGTATTCTACCACAAATCGCAAAAACATTCGTTGATCAAGACATCAAAAGAAAGATTAAACGAGAAACATTAGCATCAACGAGTTACGCACATTATCGCAATTTTTCGTCGAATTCTTCGGTTGCTTCCTCAATTTATAAAAGTATTTTTAAGATACGAAAAAAGTAAAGATAACAGTGACCAGTTAAAGAATAAAAATAGGACGGCTGGATTGATTGTATATTGTTTAACAGACGGCTGGATTGATTGTATATTGTTTAACAGACGGCTGGATTGATTGTATATTGTTTAACGCCCCTCTTGAGAATATTTCACTCTTATGGAGACGTCACAATTGCCGGTGAAAGGCTGCAAATTTTAGGCCAATGGCCGACGCTTACGGCTTTTGAGCATGCTGTGACATGGGACCTCGCTTTTTGCGGTCTCATTCGAAGGACCGCCCCATTCAGTCGCCTCTTACGACAAGCAAGGGATGCTGAGGACCTATTCTAACCCGGATCCCCAGGTGCCTAGGAGGAGGAAGTATCCCCTTTCAACCGGGCACATCTAGACCACCGAATACCCTATAGCTTGATCAGGTTAGAAATGATCCGAAGTCAAGCAGTGTGTACAGAACGGACTAACCATCAGTATAAAATACGTCAGACAGCATTCAACCTAGTGGTAGGTTGTATCATTATATAACGACCATAGAATTTGAAAAATGGAGACTTTAAACGAGACTGTTGAAATCCTTGAAACTTTAAATTATCTTTCAGTAGCCTGCCTCGATTGAATAACTTAACATACGCAGAATAGGCTCTTGCGTATTGAATCATTTAAGAGGCATTAAACACCATACGTAGGCGATGATAGAATTACTATATAAATATGGGAAGCTGATGACGGAGAAGCTGAAGTCATCTCGTTTGTCTTGAATTTGAATGGTTAGTTTGCCGTAAACGACTATATACTCAATAAATATGCAAACATGATGCTCTTGAATTGTTGTGAAACCACATTTGATTTACCCCGCTTCTCGCATGTGTCGTGGCACAATATGTCGGATGTTTCTCCTTCACAGCAGTTAATATTGTAGTGGGGAGAAACGATAAAGGCGTAGTATTTACTGCATCCTGCAATGTATATCTGTTCGTACGAGTTTTTGAATCCAGTATATTCATTCGTCCTTTTTATTGAGATATTAGATATGTTGAAAACTAAAACGTGATTTGAAGAATTCATCTTTTGAAAGAGAGAGAATTTGGAGTATAAGTTAGAAGACGAAATATGTAATTAAAGTCAAGTTCGTTTAAAATACATTTGTAATACGAGTCTGACATATACATAATTCTATTTTATTCCATTATCACCTGCATATGATGTTTATGTCTCTCAACTGATTCGATACACAAGATCATGTCCTGCGCATGATCTGTTTTTAAAGACAGGCAGCTGAAGATTGTTATAACGATCTAATTTACAGATACACCTTGTCGTTAGGGCCAATGTTGTCTGACGTGTTTCATATCATTTGTTATTGTAGGCCGTTCTTTGTATATTAATTTTGACTATGGATCCTGATCAAGATATCATATTGCAGGTGTAATTGGTCGACAGGGATTACTTACTCCTCCTAAGTACCTGATCCCACCCTACTCTTTATAGGGATTACGAGATTGATCATTGTTTGTTATCTTCACTTTTTCATTAGGTTTTCTTTTTTTCCGGAAATCAAACAGAGTAAAACACATTGCCTATCAATATGATGTGCAATATACATTACACGTATACGGTAACTGACAATCATGGTCACATATTGTAAGACAGGTTTGTAAGAATTGTACTAATGAAAGGTTGAAGATATCAGGCAGTAATCAATCTCATAACTTCCAATGTAAAGGAATATATTACCATTAATTAATTTTAGATTCATGACATTTTAGTTATAACTGTTGTTTGACAATATTTTGAAGACAAGACGAATTTTGTTTTAAATTTCGTGGATGGAAGAAAGATTACTTCCCTTGACCTAAAACGCCCTCCTCAATAGAAAATCTTAATAAGAAGAATTTGTCTTGCCAACTATTTTCGTTGCTATTAAGACAGCTCCGTGAAATATGGAAACAGATTTTAGAACTATTGTGATTGGCAATTTGATTAAAAGTGTACGCCTAATTTGACGCCTGAGTAGTCGCTCAGCGATAAATTACAGTTTGCCAAATGAACAAATTCCTTCGATAATTTGCTTAAAATTGATTAAGACGGTGAGATTGTCTCGTGTTGAGGAGATTAGCATTCAACATTTCCGAAATCTGCCGACAAGCACGAAATCTGAAGAGCAAACAAACAATCTTATGTCAATTTTAATCAAATAAATTGTATTCACCCGAAAACGTGCAGAAAAGTATAAGACCATACACTAATATTCCAATAATATCGATAAAGAAAAAGATACATATATAGAATTTTTCCAGAAAGCTAATCTGGTGGTAAAACTGATATTAATATTCACCAAGAAAAATATTTACAAAGCTTGCAAACGTTGCCCCTAAAGCAAACGTGATAAAGTGGGTACCTCGTTCTGCTTTCTTTCTACGTGTACGCTGGTATGGCAACTACATGTATATATTCTTTTCTAAACATAAACCCGACTAATTTCATACCAATTGTTAGATCATTCTTTACATACTGATTTTGGCTACGGGTTTCTCCGTTATAGGGCTCACAGGGTGTGTGAACGTTTAACATGGGGCACTTGCGCCTCCTAGGCACCCGATCCCACCTCTGATGTGTCCAGGGGTCCATGTTTGCCCTATTCTTATTTTTTTATTATATGTGGGAATAATGAGATTGATCACTGTTCGTTATCCTCATATTTCACATTATCTATCGTTGATTTTCAGCCCAGCAGCAGTCCAATTTACTGGGTAAAACTCGTCGGCCGAGAACAGCTTTCACGAGTCAGCAGCTCCTGGAACTAGAGAGGCAATTCAAGATGAACAAATACCTGTCCAGACCAAAAAGGTTCGAGGTGGCAACCTCTCTGATGTTGACAGAAACACAGGTACTTTATTTTTTATTAAATTTACTTAGTTGAAGAGATTTCCAAGTTGCAACATCCTGAATCAGTGGTATTGGTTGCAACATCCTGATCTATTGAAACAAGATTAAGTTATATTTTGAATAGAAATGTTTCACACACCGTTATCAGCCTGATATAGTCGATAATCTATTATGTACTAACCTTTGTGATGTGTTTATCGGTAAAGACCAAAAATATAGACCCGGCACCCAGCAGTTGTTACATGAAATATGAGTCATCTTGCCTTTTCGTAGGAACCTCAGTGAATCATTTTGACCCTGATTATTGGGCTTACGCACTCTTTGCACAATAATAATCCTTCAGCACGGCTGATGACGAGATAAGTATTAAAGTTAATTTTTACTCGAAATCTTAGAAACACCGCAATAGGTGAAGTCATACAGACAGAAAAAAACCGGAGTTCTGTGGAAGGACGTCATTGCATGCAATACGCCAAGAGTGCTAAAGTATAAATGGAATATGTTTTTGCTATGAATATAGATAATGTTAGTATTTTAAGATAAATAATCAAAAATAGCATATTCTCAGTTTAAAAAAAAAAAAAAGAGAGATAAAAAGCCATACGAAACACAGCGTACTTAGGATATAACACGCAGGGAAATAACTTGGTCATTCTAGAAACAATTCAAATAAAATGAAATTGAGCAAATAAGTAAAACAAAAATCTAATGGACTCAATTTTCGTAATGTTTTCAAGAAATACAACATCTATCATTTACATTCTATTTTCAAGGACACATAAGTATGCAAGAATGAATTTCTAAAAAAAAATATTAAATTGTAGTTTATTGACCTAGAGAAACATCTCATTGGTATAGTACAATTATCTATAATAATCACGCCAAAAAACATAATATTTTCTTATGCTCCGCGCATTTATCAAAAAACATGCTAAATTACATAATGTTTTTCTATTTCTTATTGAAATAAGTTACACAAGTTTAAACATGGATGGTTGAGTATGATAATATCTTTTGATGTATATTTGTCGTAAAACACCCATCTGTGCTAGCTTCTTGTCTTTGCTTATCATCCCACCAGATATTAATTACTAGACCCATGTTGACAATGAATGGGGAGGTTTGTGAGGGTCTCTTGTTTATATTGGGGTTTTACGAGACCCAAGCAATGCGGTCGCCAAGCAAGCACGCGGTGGAGTGGGGGTATTGATACACACATCACACCTTCCGTACAGGTGTTGTTTGCACACCTCTAGCCGTGCTATCGTCATGCTGGTTTTGCTTCTAATGACTTAATCAATCGCCAGGAATTCTACTCAGGATGTGAAATTCCGAAGTTCCTCGGTGATGATATTCTGTGAAACTAGAAATATTTACATATATGGAAAGACTTTTAACAGAATGTGTTAATAAACATGTTTTTCATGCTATTTTAGGTGAAAATTTGGTTCCAAAATAGACGTATGAAATGGAAACGAAGTAAAAAGGCGAACGATACTTACCGGAAGACCAGTGACGACACAAATAGGGGCAACGTCACAGCTTCAGAAAACACAGCGATGACTAACGAAGAAATGTACGATCTAGACCCAGAATCAGAAGACATTGACATTGATGACGTCGATGATGACGACGAACAACCTGAAGCCAAAGACATGACATTAAGTGCGAAACTGCAATCCCATGATTCTTTCCAAGTGACAAATGCAAACTTTTCGATTAACAGTTTAAATATAAGGCAATCGCAAGACGTATCGTAACAGGAAATATATGTGGATTCATGCGTGTTTAAAAATTCATAATGTTGAAACCAATATCACGTGCTTGTCGAAGTATTAAACATTACAGAGCAGTTTGTTGTAAATCAAACTGATAACGCATCATTGATAAAATTCTACAATTTAGAAAAAAGAAGAAGGAAAATGGTAATGACAAATACCTGTAGTTGTGTGCATACAGAAAGACAATCAACATTAATATAATCATGCAAAACTTTTATGAAGAGTTTGGTGCGTGATCTGTGTGTGTGTGTGTGTGTGTGTGTACAGCGATAAGTCATGACATTGTCTATGGAGTCATGAATGAAGACAAGTAACGAAAAGAATGTAGAAATATGAATGTTAAGTCAATGTTTTTATTACTTATATCTTAAGATTTTGTCTAGCACAGATGTTTAAAAGAACTGCAGGTTTATAAAAACATTAAACGCAGGCATACTGAAAATTTTATTTGTTTATGAAAATTATTTCAAATGTTAGCTGAATTTGAATTTAGACTAAGTATATTATCAGATTATGGTCTTAAGCCCTGATTTAAGGTCTGCTAATATCAAAATGTGTAGAAGCCTAATTCAATAATTATCAAAGTTTATCAAAAACGATTAAATAAATAAATGAATGTTTATTCGGTATATACATACATACAAACATAAATACCAACGATAACCCATGAAAACTCGAAAGCTTATTTCCAATGGGGTCCTTTGATGCATGCACGGATGTTTGCGCTAGGGGTGAGAAGCGAGAGCGCTACCTTTGCGATACTCGGACACCCTTAAAAGGCTAAATAATCACTGTCTCTATATATATTCAATATTTTTTTTTCTATTTTGAAAATGAAGTAAATTGTAATTTATTTGATACAGATATCTTTAATTTAATTATGAAATGTGAAGTAGGATGTTTTTAAAAAAGTATTAAAGTTTGCTTGACTAAGTTTGAAAATTTTCAAACATTATGCACAATGATAACTAAAGAAATGACTTGATATTTCATAAACCCTTTTGAATGATAAAAAATATGAATCTGTAAATCAGAAAAGTATTAGTCAGTATTAGAATGAATGTATACTATTTGGGGAAGACAACTTTTCTTTCACTACTCTTTCGTGTTTGTTTTTTTTAAATTTGTGATTTAGAAAAGTAGGAGGAAATCAGAACTAACTAGCAAGTATTGAGGAAGCTAAATTCATAAAATATAAGAAACTATTTATTGATCAATATACATGTATCTGAGGAACAAACAATACTTTCATATATGAACATATGTCGTGAATTTCAATTTCTACGTGAGACATACTATTTTTTAAGAATAATTTTACCATTCGCTTCGCAATAACACTTTGCTCTACAAAATATTCACAATTATCCTTAACGTATTATCTGATGTACCAGAGTTATGCATATTAACGACATTTACAAATAGCAAAGAAAGAAAATAGAATCAAGCAGAGTATGAAAAAAAGAAAGAAAAAGGAATATCAAACGAGGAAAAAGACATAGAAAAATGATAAGACTAAGAGGAAACAGCCATGCCATCAAGGAGAAAAATCGACAATAAGCAAGCACAGTACAACACTATTTAATAAATAAAAAGAATCAAACGAACAATAAAAAGAGAGAGAGAGAGAGAGAACAAATACAACCATACAACCAAAACAATCCTGGAGGACCAACGACCCGAAACAAGTAAACAAAATAATAATAAAAAAAACAACAACCAAAAAGAACCAAGAAAACAAAACAATCCTCAAAAACAAAACCAACAAAAAGAACCAAGCAAACAAAACAATCCTCAAAAACCGCCAAAAAGAAACAAGCAAACAAAACAATCCTCAAAAACCGCCGAAAAGAGAGATGCAAAAAAACAAAAATCCACAAAAACAACCAAAAAGAAACAAGCGAACAAAACAATCCTCAAAAACAAAACCAACAAAAAGAACCAAGCAAACAAAACAATCCTCAAAAACCACCAAAAAGAAACAAGCAAACAAAACAATCCTCAAAAACCGCCGAAAGAGAGATGCAAACAAACAAAAATCCACAAAAACAACCAAAAAGAAACAAGCAAACAAAACAATCAGCTAACACCAATCAATGAACCAACAAAAAGAATCAAGCAAAAAATAAATAAATAAATAAAATCCACGAACACCAATGAAAGATACAATAGTCACATCGCAGTTTTATTTTCTCATGAAAATTTAAACTCCATTGTGGCCTTGTCATTTCCTCGAGGGGGGGGGGGGTCTAGCCGTCAAGGTCACAACCAATTCAATATCAATATGGAAAGACTTTCAAAGAATTTCCCTACATTTTCTGATGGAAAGACTTATAGAATTTCTCTACATTATCTGATGGAAAGACTGTTAAAGAATCCCCCCCCCCCCATTTTCTGATGGAAAGACTTAAATGGTTTTACCCTACATTTTCTAATGTAAAACTGAAGTAATCCCAGTCAGGCACCGTTGGTTGCCAAGGTAATGGCTTGAGCATACTTTGTATATTACACGAGGATGTTTGCACATGAATTTGAAATATTGTACTCTTGAGGTTCTTGAGAAAACTTCTAAAGATTTCCCCTATATTCCTTGTAAACTTGAAACACCGGGTTGATCTCACCTTGCTCCCGGGGTAACGGTACAACTGGATCTACCTTACATGAGGATGTTCCCAAATAATTTCAAACGCTACGCCTTTGTGGATCTAAGAAAATTTTAATAAGAAGTTTCCTATATTACACGCATTTGTATATAAAACTTAAAATTCATATTGTGACTATAGGGTTATGGTTTGTACAAAATTGAATTTTCATTAAATCATGCAGTTTTTATAAAACTTCTGGGGTTTTTAAGTTAAGTGCTTCTTAGGACAATTATTTATACACCGTTCTATTTTCATCGTTTTCTAATTATCTCCCCTCGTAAGGTGACGTGTTTCTTCATTTGAAATAGTCTCGATCATCCAGACGTTTGTCTTTATCAGACGAAGCGAACGAGTCGAAGCGTCTTGATGATCAAGACTACATTTCCCAATTTGAAAAGTTTCAGATAGAACGACAACAAACATACAAACAGAGAGACTCCTTTGAATTGTCAACTCGGGTAGATAGAAACAAGTACTAGATAGACAAAGAAACAACATTCATACAAAGGAAAGCAACAAAGCTTAAATAAAATGACACAGACACCCTAAAAACCATGCAAACAAAGAAAAACTGCAACCAACCAAACAGAGCATATCAGCAACCGAGCAATACAAGAAACATTAACCAAGCAAAAAAAAAAAAGTCCAAACAAAGAAACCAAACAAACGTCAAGCAGGTAAAAATTAAAACAAAGACGAGAAAAAAATCCACAAACAACAAAAAACCGAGCAGCTAAACGAAAACCCAACAAAGGCATAAAACAAAAGACGATTCAACAACCAAGCCAAAACAAACACGGAGAGAGAAAAATGACTACAAAACAAACATAGGATACCAACAACAAAGGAAATGAATTATAAAAAACCAAGAGCCAAACAAATAAACCTGACGATAATAAATAATAATTTCATATTCAACAAACGATTACGGCGAACTTTACCAGCAGCAATTACAATTGATGTCTTTACAAAGAGAAACTACATCGTTCAAACAAATATATTTATCGTTGGGAATGAATGTTACGTTTTCAATTTTGCAGACAAGACCAATTTAATGGAGAAATAAAAATGACAGAGACGGCATGGCTTGCTCACGGTGGCATGTATCTGTTTGGGTTACAACGTTGATTCAATAGAAGTTGACGCCTTACGTATAATATTTGTACAAGGTTTAGAAAAATTACACTTTTATGGCATTAGATTAAATTATAGCAGCTATATCTACGAGAAGGAATTCACTGTTGAAAACAAGAGTTAGCCTTATCAAAGATTACTTCCATTTTACGAGAATTAACACAACGTATTGAAGAAATAGCGTCGTTCATTTAAGAAATTCCTGGACTACCGACTTCTTTTCTCAAGCTAAGTGTGGAATAATTATGATGTATGTTCGGAACATCCTCTGTATCTTGTGCGGGTATAAGAAATATGCTGCTTTTTAATAGCTGCCATAAATTTGGCTTGATTTGAATGATTTTGACTATAAACACCTTAAATTACAACATATTTAGCAGAGAAAAACAATTATGCTTTACAATTAAATGCTACATTTTGATTGGTGTACATTTAGGTAGTGACCAGGATGCCGTTTCTTGAGTAAGGAAGACAAATTTTAAATGCCTTATCTGCTTCTTACTTTACATATGCTGAGTGACGAAAATAGCATATCAATATCTTATTACAATGGTGTAAAAAGAACTTTCTATAAACAAAATGGAAAAAAAATATATCTGAAATATAGTCTCAAGTGTGCAATGTACTCCCAAACCAGAATAGATTGAAGGGTTTTCTTAAGTCGGAAGTTTTGAAGTACTGCATGTCAAGTTTGTAGCCCCGGGAAAATGGATAAAGCTTATGAAGTGTGCATCATCTTCCGTCGTACGAAGAAGAAATATTTCTTTAGCAAACTAAAGATCCTTTATAACATGAATTATGTGAATTTAGTTTGTGTAATTGACGATCTGTCAATCTATCTAAACATGTATCTATCTGTCTAAAAGAACTAAACATTTACAAAACACCTATAGCAAATTTGTTATATACATAGTATTTGACCTTACATGTATATTTAACCCTATACATTCTTCATATTTAGCACACACAAAAATGTAGCTCTCCACTTAATGCCTCTGATTGCCGAGTATTGACGTGTGCCTTGCAATATTTATCCGAGCTTTGTGTTATTACCACTTCAAAAACCTTAACTTACCAATTATTTATACATTTTGTTAACGAAGGTAATTAATAAATGCCACACTAGATATTCTTAACTAAAGGAAATTATTCCTGTTTAAATGCTGGTATGATTAGAATATGTAGCATAAACTAATTCACGTGTCAACAATTAAGTATTCGACATTCTCAAATATTTACCGAAAAGATTTAGTAAATGCTTATTAGAAGCGGGTATAGATTAGCCCAGTGCTCAATTAAGATTTAATCGTATTCTAAATATTTTACAAAACCCCACGTCGCGATAGGCCACTCGTTACTTTTGGAATTTAATTAAGTAGAAAGTCAGAAGCCATTCCTGGTTGTCATAATTTGCAATGGAAGCCTGTTTGGAGGGCCATATTTATGGAACTGATAGACAACCCTCGACAAAAAACCTTATCAATCCAAGAACGATTAATCACGCCCATGTTTTCTTCTCGGTCTCTACTCGATTCGACCTCAGACAAATATCAAACCGCTGTCGAGTTGATAGCGGCTCACGAAGCTATTTCAAACGACAATTTCATTGTTGCTGGCAGTTGGTTCCTCTATAGTGAAAACAAATTGTTATCAAATAAATGTTGAATAATTATAAATTAAATAACCTACAGGTGTTTAACGGCTGAAATTAACGTCATACCATCGGCTTACATTTCTCTGTTGCGCGTTGAACAACCTCCAATTACCACTAATCGCTAGACACATTGCTTATTTGTTTTACAAGTAGCTAATCTGCTTGGCTTGATTTATTCGGAGGTAATTTCCTATCGAACTTATGTATTCACTGGAACTGGGACTGTTTATATAGAATTGCACTTTCCCTCTATTCAGTATCAAAATTTTCTATGACGAAATTAAAATACCAGTAAGTTAAAAAAAATCCTTCACATTGGAACTTGACGAAAGTGAACAATTTAATTTTTTGTCTTGCAACATTTTCGGAAAACTAGAATACATCATTTAATGAAAATGAAAGTGATAATAAAAATGTCTTTTATTAATATAGGATAGCACGATTAGTTTTAGAACTACACTGTAGTTCTATAGATGCAGACATTAGTATTATACATATACAGTATTATTATATGAAGTTATATTACATACATATACATACATACATATATACATACATACATACATATATATGTACATACATATATACATACCTACATATATACATACATGTACATACATACATGCACATACATGCATGCACATACATACATATATACATACATACATGTACATACATACATATATACATACATGTATATATATATACATACATACATATATACATACATACATACATACATACATACATGTACATACATACATACATACATACATACATAAAACGGAAAACAAACCAAATCTGTTTTTAATTCTAGTGTGAAAAATTTCTAAGATAAGTGGATTTAAAGGTTTCCGATGATGGATGTTTAATAAAAAAACATTATCAGTGCAAATGAATAGGAACAATGTTTCCATTTTGAATCGCCATTATCCTGTGTCGTGCACATAACTGGTATAGACAGAAAGATTTAAGGTTGAAAGATGCTTTTTATTATTACTATCATTACTGTTTTATTATTATTCAAATAAAACAACTCTGCAAAAACAAATGTTCATGTTGTTATATAAAACGTGATATTTCTCAATATGCTTTTCTTCACTGAATGTTTATCATAAAAGGATCTGGCCATGTTTTGTTGTTTATTGTTTGAGTCATCGTCATTTCCGGCGACCACAATATGAGTATATGACCAATATTTCTAAAGTACTTCTCACTTTATGAAATTTCCTCACGAAGCCAACCACCATTTCATGGTAAGGTGTAGAATTTTTTTTTTTTTGTAAGTCTTTTCAATATTTTATACAGCTTACTCCACTTATATTGAAGTTGCTTATTTTGAAATATCACTTATTTTGAAGTAAAACAAAATCCCCAGTCTCAGTCTCTTATTTACTTTGCATTAAAATTTCGGTTAAATTAAAATCGCTTAATATATTGAAATATCACTTATTTTGAAATCAATTATCTGTCCCCTGAGTAGATAATGTTTTGTTTTCATAACGGCTATATTGAAGTCACCTGCGATGGTAGTTGTCAGGTTGGTGGCCTCATAATTACGCAGGTAGGTGTCAGGTCATTGGTTTCCCATGGATTACTTTTCAGTGCGTGTTCTATAGGAATAAAATAACAGTGGGGTATAATCACTCTTTAACAGCTTGATTACAGGATCGTTTGTAAAATTTGACCTCCCCATAAAAAAGGAAAACTTTATCATTGGACATCAAATACAAATTAACAACTGCAATAGATATAAGAATTTGAAGTCAAAATTTGATATGACAATTTTGTTTAACTCCAGTAATTTCAAACATCTTACAGCTATCACAGTGCATTAAAAATAGGTTTTTTTTAAAGGGTTCACATTAAAATCTCAAAAAAAGTCTATAACATCTGACGCGGACAACGACAAAGTCTTTACAGACAACATGATGTCACTTGCTTATGTTAGTGAACTTTATTTTTATTTTTTTAAAAATTGGTTCTGAAATTCTTATGTTAGACATACATGTACATGTGTGTCAAACGTCTTCACGGCGATGGATTCCAGGGAAGAACTTACTTCCGGTATTATATACATGTACATACTGCAAGGAAAATATCAGCGACGAGAGCAAAAACGAAATTCTGGATGAAGATGTGACGTACCTCGAAATTGTATGTGCAAATTTAATAATAAAAAAAATTATGTACAGACACTACCTAAAGTAGACGACGAAATTTTTGTAGACATCGGAAATTGGAATATTCATTCTTGGTCAGCTCAATAAGAAACAAAAGTTAACAAAACTCACATTTTTAAAAAAAAAAATTAAAAATCTTCAGTGGACTAAATTCAATCAATTATCTAAATGTTGTAAATTGTGTAATGTAATAAATTCATATTTCTGCTTTCGTAATCGGGATCGAGATGCCAAAATGAAGCCTCCGATATGGTCGACATTTCCGATTTCGCTTATTTTGAACTTTGGTTATATTGAAAGAAAAAGATTGGTCCCCTGAATTTCAATATATCCGGAGTAAGCTGTACTTTGACAAATATTGTTTTGAAAATATAATAGAAATGCAGAATTGAAAGCTAGCTGGCAATTGAGAATACTAGTATACTCTTAACGTTTGCAAAATTTTAGGCATACCAAATCAGGAAGAAGAAAAGATATTTTAAAAGTTTTAATTTTTTTTATCTTATGATAAACAGGACATCTTTGTCTTTACTAGCTGCCATGGAGATAGGCAATACGACCAACAGCAGTGTTGTGTTATGGGATGAAGCCACTGTGAACAAGATTAACGACTCAGTTTTCGATAAAATCTACCTACCAAGTTTCATCTACACACTTATTCTACTTGTGATTGGCTGTTTAGGAAATTCTGTTGTCTTCTACATTTATTTCACACGATGGAGGAAGACAACTTCCAGGGTTTTCATCTTAGCGCTTGCAGTGTTCGACTTGATCAACAATTTCATTACCACCCCAACAGAACTGCATTCCATGCTTAACTGGTTTCAAACAACAAACGGAGGTTTGTGCAAGTTTTCGCGATTTTTGACCTTTATGATGAACAACTGCTCGTCCGTGACTTTGCTTGGCATAGCGCTGGATCGGTACAGGAGTATTTGTCGGCCGTTTCAAACACAGATGTCCGCGAAAAACGCGAAAATAATTGTTGTTGTTGGAGTACTTCTGGCCGTTGTCTTTGCATGGCCTGCACTAGTTGTCTATGGTATACAATCAATTAAAATTCCAATAGCTCCCAAAACGTATGTCAGAGGCAATATGTGCATGATTGAGGATGGTTTCGTGGATACCGACTACCCTTTGGCGTTCGTGATAGTCCTATTAGCAGGCAATCTGTTAATTGACATCGCACTTATCATAGCCTACAGTTGCATCGCCATTCAGGTAATCAGGAGAGGGTCATCATTTTTATGTCAAACATCCAAAGACATGAGAAAAGACAGTCAGAGCTACAGTCAATCGAACACGGAGGATGTTTTCTTGGATGATAAAAATTCGGGGGGAAATCCATCAATACTGAAAAATTTTTCCAAGCAACATGGCAGTAGTCAGGAGAAATCGGATTCTGAGGTAGAAATGATGAGCTTGAATTCCGATATAAAGCGATCGATCAAGAAGACTGACAGTAACGCCGGCAACAAAGCATCCGAAAAGCGCGCGAAATTCAAACGTCAGAGATCACTGTCCGTTCAGAGCGAAGAGGCACGAAGGTCCCGCATGATTAAGATCACCTTGATGCTATTTTTGGTCACACTGCTCTTTATGATATCATTCATACCGTATTGCGTCATCGTTATCATAAGATACGTGCAGCCTAATTACTACCCATCGCTCTCCAACACAGGGAAGGTTTTCTACCACTTTATCCTGAGGTCCTACCTACTAAGCATGTCCCTCAATCCTGTCATCTACAGCTTCATGAGCGAAAAATTCAGAGAAGAATGCAGAAAATGCATCAGAAAATTTGTTCGACTTTTCAAATCTCGAAATTAGATACATTATCGTGTGAACTGCCGTATTAACACGGATAAACTTAAGTTTGACATCTTAAATCTTTAAATTTGTGTTCCATATGTATGTTGATTGATTGATTGTATTTTGTTTAACGTCCCTCTCGAGAATATTTCACCCATATGGAGACGTCACCACTGCCGGTGAAGGGCTGCAAAATTTAGGCCTATGCTCGGCGCTTATGGCCATTGATCAGGGAGGGATCTTTATCGTGCCACACCTGCTGTGACACGGGACCTCGGTTTTTCCGGTCTCATCTGAAGGACCGCCCCATTTAGTCGCCTCTTACGACAAGCAAGGGGTACTGAAGACCATATGTATGTTAATTACAATTTAAAACACTTTGATGTTCGTATACACGCATGATGTTTTAATAGATTTATAATAGTGCAACATGTATTTAGTCAGTATTATGAGAGAGAGAGAGAGAGAGAGAGAGAGAGAGAGAGAGAGAGAGAGAGAGAGAGAGAGAGATTATAATTTTATTTTGGTATCATTTTTGACAATTTCTTGTATTCTCCCTAACAATGATGTTATTAGTAAACTATATAGTAAACGGTTTGATCTTGATGCTTTGAATTGCGAAATTTAAACTAACTTTGTATATAGAAATTTAAAAAATGAAAGTACACACATACTTGACTATGCTAAACACTTAGATTATTTGATTTACTATAGTTCGAACTTTATTTTGATAATAGTACAAACTTTATTCAGATAATAGTAAAAACTTTATTTTACTAAAGTACAAACTTTACTTTACTATAGTACAAACTTTGATATAGTACAAACGTTTAATAGTACAAACTTTATTTTACTATATCAGATTTACTTTAGTGTAAACTTTGATTTACTGTAGTGAAAAAACTTTGATTTGCTCTAGTGAATCTTTGGTTTACTGTAGTGAAACTTTGATTTACTGTAGTGAAACTTTGATTTACTGTAGTGAAACTATTATTTACTCTAGTGAAACTTTTATTTACTGTAGTGAAACTTTGAATTACTCTCGTGAAACTTTGATTTACTCTCGTGAAACTTTGATTTACTCTAGTGAAACTTTTATTTACTGTAGTGAAACTTTGATTTACTCTCGTGAAACTTTGATTTACTCTCGTGAAACTTTGATTTACTGTAGTGAAACTTTGATTTACTCTCGTGAAACTTTGATTTACTCTCGTGAAACTTTGATTTACTGTAGTGAAACTTTGATTTACTCTCGTGAAACTTTGATTTACTCTAGTGAAACTCTGATTTACTCTAATGTAGTGAAACTCTGAATTACTGTAGTGAAACTTTGATTTACTCTAGTGAAACTCTGATTTACTCTAATCTAGTGAAACTCTGAATTACTGTAGTGAAATTTTGATTTACTCTAGTGAAACTCTGATTTACTCTAATCTAGTGAAACTTTGATTTACTCTCGTGAAACTTTGATTTACTCTCGTGAAACTTTGATTTACTCTCGTGAAACTTTGATTTACTCTCGTGAAACTTTGATTTACTCTAGTGAAACTCTGATTTACTCTAATCTAGTGAAACTCTGATTTACTGTAGTGAAACTTTGATTTACTCTAGTGAAACTCTGATTTACTCTAATCTAGTGAAACTTTGATTTACTCTCGTGAAACTTTGATTTACTCTCGTGAAACTTTGATTTACTGTAGTGAAACTTTGATTTACTCTCGTGAAACTTTGATTTACTCTCGTGAAACTTTGATTTACTGTAGTGAAACTCTGATTTACTCTAATCTAGTGAAACTTTGATTTACTCTAGAGAAACTTTGATTTACTAAAACTTTGATCTAATTTAGTGAAACTTTGATGTACTCTAATCTAGTAAAACTTTGATATACTATATATAATCTAGTGCAACTTTGATTTACTCCAGTGAAACTTTGATCTAATCTAGTGAAACTTTGATTTACTGTAGTGAAACTATCATTTACTCTAGTGAAACTTTGATGTACTCTAATCTAGTGAAACTTTGATCTACTATAAATAATCTAGTGCAACTTTGATTTACTCCAGTGAAACTTTGATCTAATCTAATGAAACTTTGATTTACTTTAGTGAAACTTTGATTTACTCTAATCTAGTGAAACTTTGATTTACTGTAGTGAAACGTTGATTTACTCTAGTGAAACTTTGATTCACGGTAATGAAACTTTGATTTACTTTTGTGAAACTTTGATTTACTCTAGTGAGACTCTGATTTACTATAATCTAGTGAAACTTTGATTTACTCTAATTTAATGAAACTATGATTTACTCTAGTGAAACTTTGATTTACTCTAATCTAGTGAAACTATGATTTACTCTAATGAAACTTTGATCTAATCTAGTGAAACTTTGATTTAATACGGTATAAATTTTGATTTACTGTAGTGAAACTATGATTTACTCTAGTGAAACTATGATTTACTCTAGTGAAACTTTGATTTACTCTAGTAAAAATTTTGATTTACTATAGTGAAACTTTAATTTAGTTCAGTGAAACTTTGATTTACTATAGCTTAACTTTGATTTACTATAGCTTAACTTTGATTTACTATAGCTTAACTTTGATTTACGCTAATATAGACTTTGATTTACTCTAGCGAAACTTTAATTTAGTCCAGTGAAACTTTGATTTACTATAGCTTAACTTTGATTTACGCTAATATAGACTTTGATTTACTCTAGTGAAACTTTAATTTAGTCCAGTGAAACTTTGATTTACTATAGCTTAACTTTGATTTACGCTAATATAGACTTTGATTTACTCTAGTGAAACTTTGATTTTTTTCTCTAGTGAAACTTTGATTTACTCTAGTGAAACTTTGATACCACAAATAATTACAGGAAAATGATATTGTGCTATGATATATGTCCTAGATTGATTGGTTGTTTGTTTGTGTTACACACCGTCGAGAAATTGTCACTCATTTCTAAATGCCGAGCGTTTTGCAAAACCTATATTTACGTCTTACATTTTACAAGACCACCATGGCATGGGCGGGGCTCGAACTCACGACTTTCCAGTTATGAAATGAACGCTAGATACCCCCGAGTTATGACGACCGGTCTAAATGTCCTAGAAACTAAAATTGTTTACATAGCTAAAGGTTACAGGATACCCAAGATTTTGGATGCATCAAATGACGTAGGATTTTGCTGTGTCCACTTGGGATTTTCTATTATTTGATCAAACAACAATGTTAGTAGATCATTACGACATGAAATTCACCGATAAAAAGACGTTTTTTAAGGATGTCAAATTTTGGGTATTGCTTTTCCATTGAATTTTCAAGTAAAGTGAATAATGCATAAATAAAGCAAAGGAAAAGCTTGCAGTGAATAGGGTTTTTAGCAATATCAAAATATGCACAAATAGTTTTTTTGAAAATTTTGTACCAATTATTTTGGAGTTATTTCACGCCGTCATTGTTACGTGTAACATTTGAATGTTCTAATGATAATACTTCACGACAGTGTTTGTCCTAGAAGTCAGAATTATTTGCATACCTTAATACAAAAGTTATTTTACGTCGGTGTTAACAATTCAAATAGAGAAGGAAGCTTCAATGCGTATCATAATTTTGTTCTATTTTCGAGTATCATTTTGACATAAAAACCCCTTGAAAATACTTACTCTATCTTGACGATCGGTCCCTGTTCGTGCAAACTCCGGATGTGGTCTTTTGATGCTTAAGAAGGACAGCTCCCCCAAACTATAGTATCATTTCCTGTCAAATTACACGTAAATTCCTATAATTCAGAAAATATATCACGATAACAAATGATAGATTACTAGTTTGCATATTAATTCTGGCCATCAGGAGGCGTTCGGTTATGTGATATGAAAGTTTTAACTGTGTGTGTGGCTGAATTCTTATATCAGGCCCGTAGGAAACAATTTCACTTTGGGGGGTGGGGGGTGGGGGTGGGGGCACCACACCAAAGTCATTTACGACAAAAAAGTGATATCGACAAAACCATTAGTAAAAAGATAATTGCATAAATATATGCAAGCATTGAGGTGTACGTCATGTACATAAATCTAATTATGTACATAGAATCTAATTAGTTTCCCAGAAAACCCCTCAACTTTAATTTTAAGTTTTGTTTGTTGTTGTTTTTTGGAGGGGGGTGTTAAGGATTTTTTAAAATCTTTTTTTTTTGTTTATATCTTTATCATTTTGTTATCAATCATTTCTGAGTTATAAGGTATTTAGTACTCGGTAAACTTTCCAAAAATCCCCAGTCTGTGTTCACTTTCACTTACGAACTCCTCAACTATTTTTTCTGGATTCAGGTCATCAGTCTCATTTTTATAAACATGCAATAAAAGGAAATTGTTTGTTCGTATTTGGCTCATTGTTGATCTCAGTGATGTTTTCAATCTTTTCAAGGCGCTGAATGAGCGCTCACTGGTAGCGTTAGTTGCAGGAAGTACCAAAATTAGTTTGAGAATTTTGAGGATCTCGGCAAACAGACTTTTTTCATTTGAATTTAAATTCAACCACACTTGGTATATCTTTAACATTATAAGCTGGCAGTGAAGATCCTTTGGCTTCAAATCTGTATCATATAGGGTCGTGACAAAATTGAATTCTTCTTCAAACTTTTGACCCGTGCAAGCCTTAATTACGAGGTTTTCAAGATTAACATAAGCTTTGTAACCTGGTTGGTCATATCTAGATTTTATGCCAGCTAAAAGCAGATCTAATGCCTCGTAGAAATCTTTCCTATACATATCTGCACACGATGAAAAAGTATGTGCTGCTGTCCCATCATCAAGTTTACGAGGAATTTTGCGTTTTCTAGGAAGAACAGGATCATCGATGTTCATCTGTTTTGCTTTTTCAACAACTTCCTCGTAAAACTGAGTGAAGATTGTCTCATCTCGGAGACTTTGCAAAGCACTCATTGTCGTTGATGCCATTTTTTGACCATCACTCGCCGAGAGATTTGGAGCCTGCAGAGCCCTTGCCAAATTATTACTTTAACGTAAAAGTTTTTCACTCAGTAAACACCCAAAGAAGAAATCAAACCTGCACATATAAGCAGCCACTCCCCTAATTCTGTTTCTCATTTCTACCTCACGCAGGTATTGGAGGCTTTCATCCCAAACATTTCTTAGAATTTCATAGTTTGACAAAATGCTCAAAAATGTGTCGGCTTTTATTGCCCATCTTGCCCATCTTCACACATTGTCGGGTTTACCTTTACCATAAAAACTGTGATGATAAAAAAGTCAACAACTCATCATATTAGCTTTACAAAAAGATTTTAAATATATACAAACGTTGAACTGGTATTAGGGCAGTTGGGCATAGACATTTTTGTATCAAGACGAAGTTTCTATGAACAAGCTATATAATGAATTATTAACCTTGAAAGTTAGTCAAGGTCACACATATTAGATACCTTTTGATCAGTCGTCCCTTGCGAGATTTTTTCACTCGTATGAGTCGTCAACAAATACCGGTAAAGGACTTTAAACGACACTAGTGCCGGGCACTTGGCAAAGGAACAGTCACTAAATATCAGGTTTGACACCAGATGCGGAGCTGGGAACGAGAATCGAACCATTACCTCATGATTACGACCTTTTGGATGATGCCCTAAGAAATGTTAAGGCATTAAGTGCTTTTCATAATATTTTTTTTTATTTAAGCTAAAGGACAGTCACACTGACTGACTCTGAGTCTCATTGAATTAAATGAACTTTCTGTTTAAAAATAATTATACATTACACTCTATGTGAATTTTACTATATGATATTTTGGGGGGGGGGGGGGGATTTGTCATTTTTAGAGAAAAATATGCAAACGTCACGTGTTATGACATCTACGGCACAGTTATGACGTCACATAATTAACATTTTGATATGAATATATTTACTACGATGTACATATTGACGATATTTAGTGCAATATGTGTTTGTTAAGTTTCAGATAATTTTTCATAAAAATACAGGCCGATTTTGACCTTTCGTGGCTCTAGCTCTTCGGATAAAAACCATTATTTTCAAAATAATTATTTCAACACATATGAACAAAACACTCTGGCGGATTTGAACTCGAGATCTGAGGTTCACCAGCCCAATGCTTTAACCACTGAGCTACTATTATAGACAAACAAATCGATCGATACAAATTATTTCACAAAACATTTAAATCGCCACCTTGTGACGTAGTGTCATAAAGAGTATAAGCTTTAGTGCAGTGAGCTACCTTAAATGTATTAGATTTCAACGACGCGAGATCGAGAATCTCACCACTAGACTATATCGCGACCGGTGGGAACGTACTTATTATATACAGAGCATGGCGTGATTATGGGAGGGGCGTAGCGGGAATGTCAGCACTGTTCATGAATGGGGCGTGGAGTGGGCGTAGGAGAGGATGTTGGAACTCGGCGTCGTGATTGCCTTTTTTGGAGTCACTGCGCAACTCAAACTGTCGTACCTTGGTCATATTTGTCGCAATCATTGATCGAATGTGATTTTGGATGATACATATATCATATTTTCTGAACTATGAAATAAAACGGTTTAAGCCCTATTATGATAAATGATTTTGTGTGAATGTCGTGGTGTTTATAGAGAATATGGAATGTAACGACACACATGTGTGCTTTTTCATGTCATGTTTACCTCTACAGCAGACAAAGTTTGACAAATGATGAGGTATCGCACTCATGGATTTAGGTCAGAAAAAAATGTTATTAGATATTTCTACCTTGTAGGTGTCATCTATTCAGAAAAAGGTGAACGAAGGAATCCCGACATACTGATCAGAATTTCCGTGTAGGTGAATACGGCGATCTCCCTATTTAATATTATGATTAGCAGCCTCAGTTGATTTCTTTTCTTTCATTCAAATAGGGATTTTTATTATTTAAATTTTTCAAAAATAAATTAAGAAATATCATTACATATGCAAACTTTTTGTGCCATTTGTAAATTCATGGCCAAAGATTATAATTGACATCCTCATTTGTCCACCAATTCCTCATTTAAATGATGGTTTTAATGATTTTAAAATTATCTTTAAAAAATTGCATGAATCCTAAACAACTTATACATGAAGCAAAGTTTTTAAAAAAAATTGTGTTTTATATGAACGATTTTTTATATTATTTTTTTTGATTAAAAAAGATACACATTGAACTTCAATTTTAAAATTGGAACTTTTAGATTATGACAAAACACAACAAAAGTATCTTTCCACCAAGCATGTTTACAATTCGTCCAAAAGTAAAGCAACAAAACACTTTTCGAGGGAAACGGTCAAGATCAATGGACCGTGAAAAGTAGGTCAGAATACTTTTTGTTGCATAACATTTTGTCGGTGACTATCAATGGCATGTATATACCAAGTTCATAAAAATGGTCCTTTAGTTATTGAATAATGGTAAGATCTGTGAAATTTCAAATTTCCCCAACTTTGACCCCCACCTCTGTGCCACACCATTTGCCCGGAGGTAATGCCTTGAACAATTTAAAATCTACGTATTAGTATCATATGCTGCAAGATCGGTGAAAATCTGAACAGTGGTTCTACTACTTTTTACTACATTTATTTAATTTCCTCCCCTTGTTTCGTTTCTTTATTACTTTGAGCAATATGCCCATCAGTTACATGGTATAAATGAAAACAAATTAAGGTACAATATTTAGCGCACACTATATATTTAGCGCACACAATATACTAGTGCAATAACTAGAACATTTTCCATTCGGTGACTTATATATACACAAGTTATATCCACATATACAGTATAAAGTAGTCAAGTTTACTTCAAAGTGGATAGGACCTAATAGTACATGTAATACGTAAATATGTCAGATGATCGGTTGTGCTGAAGTTTGGGGAACATTTATAACAGTTCCTGTTACAATTGGAACTAGTTCCTTTCCTTTTCATTCTGTACCAGTATGACAAATCATTGCCCCCCCCCCCCCTTCACCCCAAATCAAAAGGCAGAAAGTCTGAGTATCAGTTTCTACACTTCCTCAGGTTTGTTGTTGTTGATTTTATTTTCCCATTTGATTTTATCACCTATTTCTCGATCAAATCAGACTTCCTGGTTAAAATTGGCGGTTAACGACTCGCTAAGTAAAGCATGTATGTAATTAATGATTGTTCAATTAGACTAGTGTACAATATATCATCAATCTTAACCATTGTATGTAAGTTGTAAATGTAAACAAAGTACTTGAAATGTACGTCTGTCTGGTCACACCACATCGATTGTCCATACAAGCCAACTGGGATCCGGAACTTAGGTCTACTTTGTGGCTTACCAGAAAAAACAAAATGAACCAAAACAATTAAACAACAAAAGAAACCAAAATACCAACCAAACAAATACAATTTTAAAAATTAGGGAAAAAACATAAAAAAGAAAGAAACAGTTGATACAAGGTAAGAGAGTCTGGTTGATCTGAAAAGAGACAACTCGTAGGCAATAACCTTGATAATACTAGGGAATACTTTTAAAATGTGTACCCCGAACCCTACTATATATACATGTATAGATTTTGAATTCATACCGCTGGGAACCGTTTTATAATTCATGAAAGATCGAGGGGTTTAATATTATTACTCATCGATACAAAATGTATCCAATGAACCATTGCCCCCCCCCCCCCCCCCCCCCCCTAATTCCTCTAAGTTGTCATCCGTGGAACGAAAACTATTTGACGTTGTAGAAATTATTATGGGAAGTGATTTCCTAAAGTATTATTGAAAATAACCATGTTCATTAGCGGCATGAACTTAAAGTATCTGTTTTGAGGATACAAAATTTTAAGTAAAAGTGAATTTTAAAAAAAGATCCATGGATGGTATTGGTTAAGACTTCCTTCCGTTGTTATTATTGTTGGAAGGGTGTAATGATATTTCCAGGACTAAATGCAATATAAAAAAAAAAACCTAGAGACCCTGATAGATCATTGTAAAAATCTACACAGACTCTAGTTGTTGAATGTAGAGTTTTCTTTTTAAAAATCAATTTAAAATCATCTATTACATCGACCTCTGAATCAATTTCAATTATTTCCTCTTCCCTGAACAATTTATCTGAATAAACTATATTATGAAAAAAAATCGTGATTTTTCTATACACCGACCTTAATACAGGAAATGCGTCCATGTGTGGTTACTTGTGGTCAGTGACGTAGGCAGAACTACTTTAAACAATTAGTTTGTTTACTCACGTTGCGGAAGGTACCTAGTGACCATGCAGCAAACTGGGAAGAGTAGAACGTGAGCAGTTTGTACTGCGGTGTGCTCCGCTTACGGCTGGTATATCTCTGCCTGTATTAATGGATGTATTTCATACCAACCCCTGTTAGTCCCCGTAAACATAGCAAAAATAATAAAAACTTATAGAAGTAAACCTTGGCTGTACTCTGATTTAGTTTATGCGAACGGTTTTTTTTTTTCTTTCTTTTTTTTTTAAAGAGAGTTTTCGTGAATATGAAACAATGACTTTCTGGAAACGTTTGTAATAAATACGTACAGTAGCCTTCAAAAGAAAAATGTTTCACATCTATACATCTACACATTGTATCTAATTTTTATTTCAGTTAGAAAATCCGAGAGAATTTCTTGTCCCAAACCCTGGACAGGGAATCCAAACATTTCGGAGAAATTATCGCCGCAAAAAATTATCAAAGGAGTAGGTGGGTTAAGTAGTACATGTACTTCTGGTGCCTGTGATAATTAGAATGTTGAAATTTGCCTTATGTTTTACTAAATACAAACTTTCGGATTAGAGCTATTACTCTTTTTTGCAATATACAAAAAACTAGCTGTGTATATTTTTTTTAGTTTTGTGTCAATAAAACCTACTATTTTCCCTAGAACTTTGTTCTCTCTCTCTTTCTCTCTCTCTCTCTCTCTTTCGCTCTCTCTCTCTCTCTCTCTCTCTCTCTCTCTCTCTCTCTCTCTCTCTGTGTATATGTGAGAGAGAGAGAGCGCGTGAGAGAGTAAATAACAGCAATATTGGTAATAATTTCGTATGCAAGCTAAGGTACATGTAACAGTGCAGTCACACATAGACCATATTGCCATAAACATAAAGCTGCAAGGTGTTCACCTGTTCATCCCCATGAGCTCTAAACGTCATGACACGTCGCATGAACGTGGTCTTTCTGCTGCAATACAAACAAATGTGCTTCAAGCTTGTCGTGAATGATACATGTAGTACATCACATGTACATATCGTTCTGACTTTATCTAACACGCTAATTAACTGCATACTCCGTTCTCATTTTGATACAAATGAGAATTGTACCCATTTCTCGCAATTTTGTTCTGCTCAATTTTTAAAAGCTATCATTCTTAAATGTTTGTTTTTTTATGATTGAATCTTGCTTAACCTATCACCTCGAAACTTTTTCACTCTTATGGAGACCTCACCAAGACCGTTGAAGGACCTATGCTCGGCGCTTACGGCCATTGAGCAGTGAGGGTTCTTTAGCGTCCCCTACTGTGACACGGGTCATCCGTTTTTAAGGTCATCTCCGAGGACCCGTGACATTCACATCTGATGCCGAGTGTTTTGTTTTGCGATGGAACTGTCACTACCAGTTTTAACGACTTAGGTGTATCGCGGCCAGGATTCGAACCCCGGGTCTTCCGCATGCGGGGCGAACGCTCTAACCTCTCGGCCACCGCGGCGGTGTTTGTTTTTATGGTAATATAGATATTATATGAATATTCATAAAATTTGGTTTATTTGACAAATCGAAGAGAGATAACTCTATGATTTAGAATAACGTATTTCACTATATATGATCAATGAAAAACAGTAAAACGTTTTTTAAACTCCCCAATACAAACACAAATTGAATTCTTATTACAGGTATTATAAATTGTCATTTATCGGTTATTTGTCCGTTATCTAACGTAATTTTATTAGGTTTCTCTTGTTTTTGTACAAAATAAATGTTTTTATTAGTCATTAACATATGTTCATAAAGCTAGGACGGGGAGACAGTTGTACATGTACAGTTAGGATGGGGAGAGGAAGTAGTACTAGGACTGGGAGAGGAAGTAGTACTAGGACCGGATGAGGAAATAGTGTATGTATAGCAAGGACGGGGAGAGGAAGTACTACATGTAAAGATAGGACGGGGAGAGGAAGTAATACAAGTATAGCTAGGACGGGGAGAGGAAGTAGTACATGTATAGCTTGGACGGGGAAAGGAAGTAGTACATGTATAGCTTGGACAGGGAGAGGAAGTAATACTAGGACAGGGAGGGGAAGTAGTACTAAGACGAGGAGAGGAAGTAGTACATGTACAGTTAGGACGGGGAAAGGAAGTAGTACATGTACAGTTAGGATGGGGAAAGGAAGTAATACATGTACAGCTAGGACGGGGAAAGGAAGTAATACATGTATAGCTAGGACGGGGTGAGGAAGTAGTACTAGGACGGGGAGAGGAAGTAGTACATGTACAGTTAGGAGGGGAAAGGAAGTAGTACTAGGACGGGGAAAGGAAATAGTATATGTACAGTTAGGAGAGGAGAGGAAGTAGTACTAGGACGGGGGGATGAAGTAGTACTAGGACGGGGAGAGGAAGTAGTACTAGGACGGGGATCGAAAGGAAATAGTACATGTATAGCTATAGGACAGGGAGAGGGAGTAGTATATGTACAGTTAGGACGGGGAAAGGAAGTAGTACATATAGAGTTACGACGGGGAAAGGAAGTAGTACATGTACAGTTAGGTCGGGGAGAGGAAGTAGTACATGTACAGTTAGGACGGGGAGAGGAAGTAGTGCATGTACAGCTGGGACGTGGAGAGGAAGTAGTACTAGGACGGGGAGAGGAAGTAATACATGTACAGTTAGGACTGGGAGAGGAAGTAGTACATGTACAGCTGGGACGGGGAGAGGAAGTAGTACATGTACAGCTAAGACGGGGAGAGGAAGTAATACATGTACAGCTAGGACGGGTAGAGGAAGTAGTACTAGGACAGGGAGATGAAGTACTACATATATAGTTAGGACGGGGAGAGGAAGTAGTATATGTACAGTTAGGACGGGAAGAGGAAGTAGTACTAGGACGGGGAGAGGAAGTAATACATATACAGTTAGGAGGGGAAAGGAAGTAGCACATTTACAGCTGGGACAGGGAGAAGAAGTAGTACATGTACAGTTAAGAGGGGAAGAGGAAGTAGTACGAGGACGGGGAGAGGAAGTAGTACATGTACATCTAGGATGGGGAGAGGTAATAGTACATGTACAGCTAGGACGGGAAGAGGAAGTAGTATATGTACAGTTAAGAGGGGGAGATGAAGTAGTACTAGGACGGGGAGAGGAAGTACTACATGTACAGTTAAGAGGGGGAGAGGAAGTAGTACGAGGATGGGAAGAGGAAGTAATACATGTACATCTAGAACGGGGAGAGGTAATAGTACATGTACAGCTAGGACGGGAAGAGGAAGTAGTATATGTACATCTAGGACGGGGAGAGGAAGTAGTATATCTATAGTTAGGACAAGGAGAGGTAGTAGTAGATGCACAGCTAGGACGGGAAGAGGAAGTAGCACTAGGACGGGGAGAGGAATTAGTACATGTATAGCTGGGACGGGGAGAGTAAGTAGTATTAGGACGGAGAGAAGAAGTAGTACATATATAATTAGGATGGGGAGAGGAAGTAATATATGTATACCTAGGACGGGGAAAGGAAGTACTACATGTATAGCTAAGACGGGGAGAGGAAGTAGTATTAGGTCGGGGAGAGGAAGTAGTACATGTAGAGTTAGGAGAGGAGAGGAAGTAGTACATGTACAGCTAGGACGGGAAGAGGAAGTAGTCCATGTACAGCTAGGACGGGGAGAGGAAGTAGTCCATGTACATCTAGGACTAGGAGAGGAAGTATTACATGTACAGCTAGGACTAGGAGAGGAAGTAGCACATGTACAGTTAGGACGGGGAGATGAAGTAGTAAAGGTACAGCTCTGACGGGGAAAAGAAAATAGTACTAAGAAGGGGAAAGGAAGTAGTACATATACAGTTAGGGCGGGGAGAAGAAGTAGCACATGTATAGCTAGGACGGGAAGAGGAAGTAGTACTTGGACGGGAAGAGGAAGTAGTATATGTACAGCTAAGACGGGGAGAGGAACTAGGAGATGTATAGCTAGGAGGGGGAGAGTAAGTAGTATATGTACAGTTAGGACGGGAAGAGGAAGAAGTACATGTACAGCTAGGACAGGAAGAGGAACTAGGAGATGTATAGCTAGGACGGGGAGAGTAAGTAGTATATGTACAGCTAAGACGGGGAGAGGAACTAGGAGATGTATAGCTAGGACGGGGAGAGTAAGTAGTATATGTACAGCTAGGACGGGGAGAGGAAGTAGTAAATGTATAGCTAAGACGGGGAGAGGAAGTAGTATATGTACAGGTAGGACGGGAAGAGGAAGTAGTATTAGGAAGGGAAAGGAAGTAGTACATGTACAGCTACATGTAGGAAGGGAAGAGGAAGTACACTGTAGTATTAGGACGGAGAGAGGAAGTAATACATGTACAGTTAGGACGGGAGAGGAAGTAGTATTAAGACGGTGAGAGGAAGTAGTACATGTACAGTAAGGACGGGGAGAGTAAGTAGCATTAGGACGGGGAGAGGAAGTAGCATTAGGACGGGGAGAGGAAGTAGCATTAGGACGGGGAGAGGAAGTAGCATTAGGACGAGGAGAGGAAGTAGCATTAGGACGGGGAGAGGAAGTAGTACATGTATAACTAGGACGGGGAGAGGAAGTAGCATTAGGACGGGGAGAGGAAGTAGTACATGTATAACTAGGACGGGGAGAGGAAGTAGCATTAGGACGGGGAGAGGAAGTAGCATTAGGACGGGGAGAGGAAGTAGCATTAGGACGGGGAGAGGAAGTAGCATTAGGACGGGGAGAGGAAGTAGCATTAGGACGGGGAGAGGAAGTAGTGCATGTATAACTAGGACGGGGAGAGGAAGTAGTACATGTATAACTAGGACGGGGAGAGGAAGTAGCATTAGGACGGGGAGAGGAAGTAGCATTAGGACGGGGAGAGGAAGTAGCATTAGGACGGGGAGAAGAAGTAGCATTAGGACGGGGAGAGGAAGTAGCATTAGGACGGGGAGAGGAAGTAGCATTAGGACGGGGAGAGGAAGTAGTACATGTATAACTAGGACGGGGAGAGGAAGTAGTACATGTACAGCTAGGACAGGGAGAGGAAGGAGTGCATGTATAGCTATGAAAGGGATAGGAAGTAGCACAACTAGGACCTTTGAGGTGGGATGAAGTACCTGGGAGGAGTAAGCATCCCTTGTTGACTGGTCTCATCTGCAATGAACGCTCTATCTTGATCAGGTATCAATAGTCAAATTCAATGTGTAACAATTCAATGTGTAACAAGCTATCTAAAAATTGCTAAGAACTGACCGTCATCAATATTAATACTCTTATTGCGTATTTGCCATTTAAACACCTGTAGGATTCCCCAGTACTAAGGACAAACCTAATACATTTTATGTGTCAATACATTGTACACGTAGTCTAAACATAATTTTTGAAATCGTGAAAATTAAATTGTCGTCCTTTTTCTGAGTATCAGATACAATGTATACGGTTACATGTTACGACTGTATCAAATATTTAATATTCTATACTACTACAGTCTAAAAGCTCTTATACTCGTATGTATTATTTTCTATAACCAACAGTTGGCAACTGTACATAACTCTGACCATAAAACAAAATATGGGAAGTTTAATACGCATTAATAAAGTTCAGGATAATTCGAAGTACATGCATCTGAAAATATTGATTCACCATTAAAGCAATTTGCTACTAGAATACATATCATCTTATCAACTTAAACTGTTTAACGGTTATTTACATTGTTTGACCTTAAAGTTTTTCTTTCAAAGCTTTGCAAAGTTCACAACGGTTTTTCGTAAAAGGCACCATGCCTTGTCAACACCTTTCACTCAGAAAAACATACAGATACTGGTTTGCTCCTCGTATGTATAATAGGAACAAATGACCACTAGTTTCCCGAAACGGCCAAGAAACACAAAATGTATATAGTGGACAAAATTTTATTGAGGTTTTCACCATAGATAACATTACCAAACAAATCCCATATTTACATAATACAGTTGTAACAAGTCAGCTGACGCGTTACATTTCACACAATGTCATAAGAAGCACACACAACAGTCTGAGTGTCTAATTAGGAGAATGGATGGTATGGCCGCATTGCAAATCCGAACCAGGGGAGATAACCGGATACCGACATAACAATGCAGAACGGGCAAACCGGTGGCCCCATGGTACACACAGGCACTGGAAGTTCAAATGCGTGTATGACGTAATGGACTTGGAATGGTTTTGGACCTACCTGATGTCCCTATTCCTCCGGGGGATTGCTGCTGGGTAATAGTGCCATAGGCGTAGCTTGGGTTCGAATATTACCGAGGCAAGGGGTCTGGGGGGCTGCGCCCCCCAGAAGCTATCGACATTTTAACAACGTAAAAGGTGTTTTGTTTTTTTTACCGAGGCAGCTGCCTCGGTTGCCTCAATGGAAGCTACGCCACTGAGTGCCGTTACTTCCTCGTACCACACAGGGCACTCCAGACACAGTCTCCCCTCCGTTTAAAAGAGGTGGAGAGAGAAACCAAGCCGTGCTGAGGCTAGTGATTCTCCAATCCATATTTTACTTTGTACCGTAGACAAATTCACTGACTTAGAATGGCGACCAGCTTCGCACACTGACAGCCCTCCGTCGTAACAGACAGATGGGGTAGGAACAACAGGCCAGATGAGATCCAAATATTCTCTTTTATCTTCCCTGGTCCACCAACAGCCATCGATATGATGGACTCGCCATGACCCGAGTACACATTTCACAAAAGTAAATTTTACCCCCCCCCCCCCCCCCCCCACTGCGGGGAGTTAAGGCTTAAAAGGAACTTAATGACACATTTCAACCCAACCCCCCAAGCGGTTTAGGCTTAGATTAACTGATTAACTCGATAAGCTAGTACATGTATCACAAAAACACCGACACCCCTCCTAATAAAGTGTTTTAGGTTTAGGGCTGACACCTCCCCCCCCCCCCTGATAAAATGCGTTAGGGCTTATATTAACTTGCTTAGCGGTTGTATTAGGCCCTGGACGAAAAAGTCATTGCCAGAATTAGACAAGTGAGTTCCATCGGGCCTAAAAAAAATTGCGATTAAGTATTGAGATATGGGGGGTAGCTAATGATGGATCCCCCTACCTCTGCAATGGCAGCAGCCGCTCTGCGGTTGACCTTTTCGCTTCTGATCAATTTTTCTTATTTCTAGCCAGAGGCACACTGTGCCAAAAAAGTCTCGGCAGAATATTGGACCAGACAAGTATGGTTTGGGGCATAAGCGCATGATACCTGAGAAACGTGCATTGAATTTCCTGTCCCAGAATTTTTCTGTTTCGCTCTTCTGAGACCAGATCATTTGATCCCAGGTGAATCACCAGGATATCTGGGGGTGGGAATAATTTAAGCAGATGAAGGACGAAGGGATCGAGGTCATGCCACTTCATTCCACGCCTGGCGCGCCACTGGACTGTTGCTTGAAGGCCCAGGTTTCTACTCGCATACTCGCCTGCCCAATATGGAATTGAGGACCCCATGATCCAGATGGTTTTGTTGCCTAGAATGACTTTGTATGGGTCAGTGAAAGTAGTATAATACTAAACTGTATAGAAGGTAATAGTATATATGCCACGAGTAATTATATTCTAATGTATGTGGTAAATGCATTTGATTTCCATCGACGACCGGATTTCATTATTTCAGAATCAGAGGCCTCTCCTAAAGCCATGTCAGTGGCCCTGCCGATTCTGAAACTATGTGTTGCAAAATAACCCTGAACCCCAGCAATTACCAAAGCTTTTTGTAGAATTGCGTTAAATTGATATCTAGTAAGAGGGGCTGCATCACTATGCACAAAGAATGAACAAGACAGAAAGGTTAGAGGTCTCAGGCTCTGGAACATGTGTAGTGCCTGCACTGGGCATATTGACTGGAATTTGGGCTCCCTCTTAATAACTGGTTTGTTGCCCTGTTTGGTCGGTTTTTGAATGAGGGATTAGAATTTTGACGCAAGTTTTTATAGGACCAATTATGACATCCTGAGATCTGATGGTATGTTGATTTTTGTGAGACAATATGACTTGTGACCGTAATTTTCCCCACCCTCAGAAGGCCAATATATGCTAAACAAAAAGCCGACTTGAACAGGGCCGTTTCGTACGGTGATGAGGTTACTTGTGGGAGTCTCGCACAACTTGATGCAGGATGTTGATGGTAATGGGGCAGCGAGTATTAGGTTTAGGGAGGTTTGTGTGTTTTAGGCCTTGTATTGATTTGTTCACCAAGAATGACTCTGGCAATAGCCTTATTTTGTGGAGATATGACAGGGCTCGCACATAAAGCTGGATAGTGTTGGTTGAGAGGTTCTGAAGTGAAAGATATGCAATAAAGTACAGTGTGGTTTTTATTGTGATGGGCCAGGAGTTAGGAAGCTTGTAGGCCGAAATGAAATGATGGTATTTATGCAAGACTGACATGTATGCTTTTTGGTATTTGTGGATATTGCGGCATTAATAAGCCAGGCTGATTGGGATTCTAGATCCTCCAGACGTGGTTTGGTAGAGGCATATGGCTGAGGGGGCCAGGCGACGAAATTTGGTCCACTGTGAACGAGAAATACAATCTGCAATTTTGTTGAGTTTTGTGGGAATGTACTGGGCTTTAACAGTGATGTTATACTTGAGTGTGATCAGGACAATCTTACGAACAAGGTGCATTACACGTTTGGATTTTGATGTTGGGTTGTTGAGGATGTGCGCGTGACCGCATTGTTTTCTATGTGGAACAAAATGCGTTTATTGGCTAATGACTGGGGCCATATTAGCAGGGCGACATACACTGGGAACAACTCGAGAAAAGTCATGTCTCTAATGATATCGAATCTAATCCAGGTAAATGGCCATCTAGAATGGGCCCACCCACCTGCGAAATAGATGCCACCCCCCACCCACCCCCCTAGTACCCCCCCCCCTTGCGCTGTCAGTAAAAGTTTGCAACTTGGAATCTGATACCCAGCAGTTATTTGAAATGACTGTCACCCCATTATATTCCTGGAGAAAAGAGAGCCACACAAGTAGGTCGGCCTTGATATCCTGAGTGACCCTGACTTTGTGGTGTTGTTTTATAATGCCTGAAGTTGCATCAATAAGTCTGCGACAGAATGCCTGGCCTGGGGCTATGACCCTGCATGCAAAATTGAGAAGTCCAATGAGGGACTGCAGTGGTTTGAGGTTAACCTTTTTACTTGAGCAAAATGACCGTATTGTGTCCTTGATTTTTGCGAGTTTTTTCCTTTGGGAGTTTCATTACCATTTGTTGAGTGTCAAACTCGATGCCGAGGAAAATTATTGTAGTTGATGGGGCTGTTGTCTTTTCCTCGGCAATTGGAACCCCGATATCTGAACAGATTGATCTAAATGTTGACAGAGTATCGATGCACACCTGAGCATTTGGGGGACCGGCAAATAGGAAATCGTTAAGATAATGGAGAATGTTTGGATTACGCGATTGATTTTTAGTTACCCAGTGGAGTGCGGTTGCAAATTTTTCCCAGATGGCGCTGCTAATGGAGGCTCCAAATGGGAGCATTTTATCAAAGAAATATTTGTTTTGAAATCTAAAACCCAACAGTTCAAAATCTGTGGGGTTGACTGGGACGAGTCTAAAGGCCGACTTGATGTCGGATTTAGCTAGCAGGGTACCCTGGCCGAGTACTGATACAATGGCAGCTGCATCATCAATGCATGAATAATGAACTGAGTATTCTGACTGTGGGATATAATGATTAATTGACTCACTGTCAGGGTATGAAAGATGATGTATAAGGCGGCAATATCCGTCCTTTTTGGCACTAAACATAGTGGGGGAAATTGTATGTTATTAAAGGGTGGTAGATCAAAAGGACCCCCTATACGCTACAGTTCCAACTCTTTGCTGATTTTTTGTTTAGCTATGTGTGGGTTTTAGATGATACTTGCAAGATTTTTTGAATCTCTGAAGTTACGTAGACCAGTATATCTAATGTGAAAACCATTACTAAGACCGTTGATGAGGAATGACCGTTGGCTATAATGTTTGAGATATATATTTAACTTATTAGGATCAATTGGAGTCTTGCCCAAGGAGTTACGTCTGAGATTTTCTGCATTTATTGGCAGGATGTCTTCCGCCACATTCTCTGCATTTGTGGTTGAATCTGTAATTGGGGGAAAAATTACAAGCTTTACCCTGGTTGAAAAACTTGCATGTGCCTAGTGGTTTTCTGTCGGCCATGCTAGTTGACCGAGACTGTCTGGGGTTTTGTTTGTACCTTGCTTGCTCAGTGCTGCTGCTCTGGGACAAGGGGTTGGTGATATACAAAAGCCAGAGCTCATTATTTATTTGACCCCAGGGGATACTTGGGTTACTGACCATTCTAAGTCGGAATTCTTCCTCATATTTGAACCAACCAGAAGAACGGTTTGCTGTCAGGCGTATGTCCCTCATGTATTTAAGTAAGTCTTGAGCTTTGGTGGGGAATTTTTCTAGCAACACGCTAGAAAATATATATTAAAAAAAAAAGCCGATGTCCACCTATCTATGTTAAGATAGACGTTGGACCTTTGTTTTACAAGACACATGCGGCCATTTTTTATCTGAATTTCCCCTTGCGATTCGGAGTAATCTACAAAGATATGTCAATAAATTTTCCTCGCCAAAGTTTTTGTTTTAGATTGTGGGGTACATGGGCCGACAAGGGGTCAAAATAACTAGGGGTTGAGAGAGGTTGGTAGTCGTCAATTTCGAGGGCGGAGTGAATAGGAAGAAAATTATCGGGGTCTAGTTGAGTGATGTCAATTATTGACTCACCGCTTGAGGTGTTATCCCCCGCCGGTGGTTCGGCCACGTTGACAATGGCGTCTGTCGTGGGTGGTCTGTGATGCTGTCTAGGGGGCGAAATCCGAGTTCTCGGTCGGCCCCAGCCTCTGGAAGGGGAAACCCTCTGCTCGGCTGCCTTTCTTTTTGAAAGCGTTCGCTTTTTTCTGCGAATTGGCGGCATGATTGGGAGGATTTAGACTGAAAAAATTCTCTGAGCGATTTTTTGGCTGCTGATGTTTGTCGATGATGCCGAAAAAGGAAGCGTAGGGCAAATGGGGTTAGACAACTCATTAAGGGATTGGCTGTGCTAACCTTAAGTTGTACTTTAGCTTATTCCGCTTAATATCATGAATTGATGAAGGCCGGTATGACAAAAAATACACATGCTATATCGTAAATTAATAAAGATTATTTTGATACGAGGATAAAATAATCAGCATTATTTTGGCCAATTTTTGTCAATACACGTCTTTTAAACTTATTTTCAAAAATGTTTGAATAAAGACATAAGTTCCAATTGATTTTACCATATATTTGAATAACTTAATGTTATCGATCTTTCATGCAACACCTTTGGGGAAATTAGCATGAGACGTGCAACACCTTCAAAGTTTGCGAAATGCTGACTGTTGAAATTCCTGTAGCATCAACTTATTTTTCAATAGCTTGTCTTGGTTTAGAAATTGATCATATGAAGAACATGCTTCCCGCGTAGTTGAGAGACACAAACACTATAATGATGTTAACGGAATATGCTACATAAGTATGGGAAAACGATGCTACGTGTATGACTATACATGTGCTGTGTAGAGCAAATTAAAGCATGTTTCATATCGTAAATATTTTGATATACATCATAAATATGGTTAATAACAAGGAGAAAAACAAATCTATATCAGAAAAAAGTATCATCTTAATTTTAGTTTATAAGTAGTATGCGACGTACGTCTCTCGTCCGTTCGGCATGAGGGAGTCATTTTAGGGGGGCTGCTTTTTTTTTTATTTATTATTATTGTTATGTATTGTCTGCTCTTTTAATTTGTCTTTAAGAAATACCTCGGGTCTGAATACCAAGTACCTCTTGTCACAAATAATCATGCCTCTATGTTTCTTTATTGTGGATGTTCACGCCAAAGTATTCAATGGCGCTTTCATCGTCTGTAAATCTTCAACATATTTTCTGTATGTGTGTGTTTCTACTTTAAGACCCCCCCCCCCCCCAAATAAATGAACTACGAAAGCCTATTAGTATCATATAAAAAATAAATTTACATTCCCCTATCTCGTAATTACGAGAAAAGATATCGTAATTACGAGATAATTATCTCGAAATTACGAGAAAAATATGTAAATATTGGTCACATATTTTTCTTTATATGAGCTCTCCTCTCCTCATTCCGTCAGTGCGTTTTGGACGCTGTTTTAAATATAAGAAATCACTTTCTATTCAAAGCATGCCAAGTAGACCAATAGAATTTTTAGAAAGTTAACTTACCGAGCGAAAGTTTATTCATGCATTTAAAGTACAATGGAAAGAAAACGACGATTTATTATTGTAGGTTTCTGCACTATCAATTAATTTAATCAAATAAATTTTACGATGATATAAGCTAATAATAAAGTTAAACTATGATAATGCTTAGTGTAACTGTGTATAAATTTGAAAGTTCAAGATTCTTGTAATTCCACCGTTAAGTACACACTATGATGGTACATATTGTCATTTGGAACATACATGTATAATCCTCGGCGACGATATGCACGTACCCTCACGGTACATATTGTCCGTTGGTACATATACTACATATTGTCGCTGACGATAATATGCGCTGAGACAAGGCATATATTTTTGGCATCACGGTACATCTGTCGTCGGAGACACTAAACATTGGAATATATTGTCGCCGGCCGCAATAGATGGGAAGAGAGAGAGAGAGAGAGAGAGAGAGAGAGAGAGAGAGAGAGGGGGGGGGTAAGATAACTATAGGTATCTCAGTAGAGAATATTTAGCTGTGGTTAAATGCTGAATTGTTTAATGCGAATGAATATTTGCAATTCTTGTACGAATCCAATACCATTTTCAATGGAGACCTTGATCGCCTTTATGTTAATCTCATTAAATGATTACATGTTTGACTTGTTTCATTTTATATATTGATAAATTTCAATTTAAAATATCTATAATATGAAAATATCATTATTTTAACAAACCACTATCTAGCGCTTTAAGCATCTTTTGTTTTTGCCATCTCTCTCTCTCTCTCTCTCTCTCTCTCTCTCTCTCTCTCTCTCTCTCTCTCTCTCTCTCACGCGTACTCAATATCTTAAGTAACCATTACGAAATTATTTGATCATTAAAGATATATGATGGCATTGATCAATAAAAAAGAAAAATATCGCATATATTTGAGTATATAATCTAGAATTGTAAAAATATAATAGATAAATAAAAATCCAAACTTAGTTCAAGAAGTCTCATTCCTACATGTAGATCAGTACCTGTTGCTACATGTACATGTACATCTAATAATGGTGAGGGTTTGTGTCGGTACATATTGTAGAAGGAGTCATGTAACAACTCTATCTACATAAATACAGGTTTCACACCTCCAGTTTACAATCCTTTGAATTGGAGATCAAACCTCCGTAATAAAACAAAAATAAACACCTGTTGATCTGACAAATTTTGAAAACACAAAATTAGACGTACAAATATTCTGGTTCTAATGATATTAGTCTTTGATTATTGTATAACCCGATGAAAGAAATAAAACCCACATGAAATGTGCGTAAACATATGCATTTCATGTTTCTAAAAGTGTGATTATGACCGGAACTAAACTTACGCGGACCGGAACGTAAATGATAACCCGGAATGAAAATTATAGGTATTTAGCGTTCCTAAATCATGCGACACCGGACGACAATATGTACCGTCACACACACTTTGAATGAGATCATTCCGATTTCTTAACCAATCAACAAAGAGGGAAACAACTCGGCTTTATATCAATATTTTCTCGTAATTACGAGAAAATATCTCGTAATTACGAGATAATGGAATGTGAATGATTTTTTTTTTTTACATGATACTAATAGGCTTTCGTAATGAACACCCCGGATCATCAGAATCGGTGATAGTCTTACTGATCCATTTTGATTAACCTTGGTGTAAGACAGGGGGACAATTTAAGTCCCCCTCTGTTCAAAATCTTCATCAATGACTTCCCATTATGTCTAGAAAAATGTATAGATACCGTATCACTTCAAAAAGAAAATTTAAATTGTTTAATGTATGCAGACGATATAGTAATAATGTCAACATCAGCAGAGGGTTTACAACAGAGAATAGATATTTTAGAAACATACTGTAATGATTGGTGTTTGAATGTCAATGTTAAGAAAACAAAAGTTATTGTCTTTAACAAGGCTGGGAGAATACTTCAGTGTAAATTTAAGTTCCAGAACAAACATATTGAATGTACACTTTATTATAAATACTTGGGTACCTTTTTTTCTGCATCTGGCAGTTTTAGTACCGCTAAATCTTAACTATATAACATAGCCCTCAAAGGATTTTATAAATTGAAAAAAGATTTTTTTTTGTTTAGCACCAGGAATTAAAACAGGTATTCATCTCTTTGACCACACAATAAAACCAATTTTATTATATAATTCTGAAATATGGGGTGGATACATAGGTTCATGGAATAAATTAAAATCATCACCATTTGATCCAGACAAACATTTTAAATCACTTCACTGTGAGAAGCTTCATCAAAAATATTCTAAATGTATTCTTGGTGTTCATAAGCAAAGTACAAATTTTGCTGTACTATCAGAGTTGGGGAGATTCCCTCTACATCATGATATTTTGAAATCAATCATTTGTTATTGGTACAGGCTTGAAAACCAAAATGAATTTAAACTACTTAAGGATGCTTATCTATGTAGTAAATCTTTTCATTTCAACAACAAACTGTCATGGTACTCACTAGTAGATAAAGCTTTAGAATATGTTAAAATTGGATATCCGTTAAGAGATTTTAGTCATTATAGTTTTAAGAAAATTGTAAAGAAATTAGGCCTACTCTGTGATAAAAACACTGTTATCGAAACCTGGTACAATAATCGAAATAAATTAATTGATGGGAAACTCTGCACTTATTTTAAACTTTAAGGAGCACTTTGGTTTTGAGAACTATCTTAATGAAATTAAAACATTTTTTTGTGGTGCTATAGAAAAAAAAAACCCAGTTAAAAATGTTACTAAACTCAATGATGAACAAAAATTCATTTAGGGGAAATTGGGGCAAGTGGGGCACTTTAGATTATTTTTGATATTCCATTCTAATAGAGATGTATTTACAAAAGTTTAATGTCATGCAATAAAAGATAGATATGTTAAATTTCATTTTTCAGGTATGATATGCTTTCAGAAGCACTACTCCAAAAGAAGGGAGACAAATCGTATAACTGCTGAGTGTCCCAGTTGTCCTTTTGTAATGGTCGAGGCTATCTGGTACCGCTTACAGGGTGACGACCACGAGTTATCTCATCTTATGTAGGTACGAGTTATCCCTCGTGCCAATTTATAATTCACAATGATTCGTACGAATAATCGTCGTGTGTCAATTCTTTTATACTTATTTCTTGATAGACCAATATTAGGTAAAATAGGTCCTGTTGGAGCTCCATTGTGGTTGGCAAACACATGTATATTTATTATCAATTACGTAGGAAACATGAATACTTTCAATCATATTCAAATCACTCGGTTCTAAAAATGAAAAGCACAACACTGTTGATTATTTAAAACTCAGATTTTCGACACAACCCGCGTCTAAATCAAGAGACATATATTACATAAGCAAGTATCAAAAAACCCTGACAAATATTAATAATCTACATTGTTAACAAGAATGATACACTGTTGCAGTGAATTGAGAAAAATGGTAATTCTATGCATAAACATCTAATTTTTTTAATGCATATTAGGTACCGTGTGTTATAATGGATGTATTAGCATCACACCCTCCCCAAAGTATTAGACTGATATTTCTAAATCATTGATGTACAAATTTCGGGCAGAATATTTTAAAATCTTGATACACCATTAGAACGTCGTAGTATTCATAATTTCACGGAATGTTGTGACAGCACATTGATATGAAATACGCTTAATTACAATTAACAATGTGTACACTTTAAATCAACTTGAAATGTTATTTTCCATAGAGGATATCAAGACTTTTACATATTTGTTGTTTGAAAACTGATATCCCTGTTCTTCAAACAAAGACCACGGAATTTGGACAAATGCAGTTGTCTTGATTGTCTAGCCTCTACATATCATATGGGCGGTAAAAATTCAGGGCGGCGACTTTGATTTCAGAAATGCAATGGTGATTATTTCAAATTTGTAGGAAATTGTGAAATATTTATTAGAACATCATAACTGTCATTAAGAACGGGGTAGTGTCATTTCGTAAATGAAATGAATACATGTAAAATGATATTTTTTGTAAAAGACAACCCGAGGTTTAAGAACAAGTCCTCATTAAGTAAGACGATTTTCTATGCACAAGAATCTGCGTCACGTAGATCTTTATACACAAGAAAATAGCAGCAAAATATAATGACGTTTTTCCAACTTTCCCAGAAGTAAGAGATGGAAGTCACAAACATTGTATAATCACCAGTTTATGACCATAAATGTCAATATTCAGTGGCGTAGCTTCCATTGAGGCAACCGAGGCAGCTGCCTCGGTAAAAAAAAAAAACAAAAAAACAAAAACCTTTTACGTTGGTAAAATGTCGATTGCTTCTGGGGGGCACAGCCCCCCAGACCCCCTGCCTCGGTAATATTATAACCCAAGCTACGCCTATGATATTGACTATCTAAAAGCAATCGATTTTGTTTTTAAATCTTGCGCACTTTCAGACATGCAGTACCGATACATATTATATACCCCACTTTTCAATTAATTCCTGATGTCTTCTGTACTTCATTGTCTATAATAACAGTAGTGTTATTTATTCGTACTAGTTATTTTAATTGAAACTAAAACTGTACAGAACTTCTATTTTATCAATGTATTGAACTTTCTAATTTTCAGTTAACTGATGATAGTAGTTTATAACGTTTAATTTGTCAGATGCGCAAGATATGCTATGGTCTATGTTGTAACATACTATGGGTACCAACTTAAAGCACCTTCCCTCTAACAGGTACCAGATTATAAAGCACTCTCTAACTGGTACCAGATTATAAAGCACTCTCCCTCTAACAGGTACCAACTAATAAACACTCTCCCTCTAACAGGTACCAGATTATAAAGCACTCTCCCTCTAACACGTACCAACTAATAAACACTCTCCCTGTAACAGCTACCAACTTATAAAGCACTCTCCCTCTAACAGGTACCAACTTATAAGGCAACCTCCCTGTAACAGGTACCAACTAATAAAGCACTCTCCCTCTAACAGGTACCAACTTATAAGACACTCTCCCTCTAACAGGTACCAACTTATAAAGCACTCTCCCTCTAACAGGTACCAGATTATAAAGCACTCTCCCTCTAACAGGTACCAAATAATAAAGCACTCTCCCTCTAACAGGTACCAACTTATAAGGCAACCTCCCTCTAACAGGTATCAACTAATAAAGCACTCTCCTTCTAACAGGTACCAACTTATAAGGCAACCTCCCTGTAACAGGTACCAACTTATAAAGCACTCTCCCTCTAACAGGTACCAGATTATAAAGCACTCTCCCTCTAACAGGTACCAACTAATAAAGCACTCTCCCTCTAACAGGTACCAGATTATAAAGCACTCTCCCTCTAACAGGTACCAACTTAGAAGGCAACCTCCCTCTAACAGGTACCAACTAATAAAGCACTCTCCCTCTAACAGGTACCAACTTATAAGGCACTCTCCCTCTAACAGGTACCAGATTATAAAGCACTCTCCCTCTAACAGGTACCAACTAATAAAGCACTCTCCCTCTAACAGGTACCAACTTATAAGGCAACCTTCCTCTAACAGGTACCAACTAATAAAGCACTCTCCCTCTAACAGGTACCAACTTATAAGACACTCTCCCTCTAACAGATACCAACTTATAAAGCACTCTCCCTCTAACAGGTACCAGATTATAAAGCACTCTCCCTCTAACAGGTACCAAATAATAAAGAACTCTCCCTCTAACAGGTACCAAATTATAAGGCAACCTCCCTCTAACAGGTACCAACTAATAAAGCACTCTCCCTCTAACAGGTACCAACTTATAAGGCAACCTCCCTCTAACAGGTACCAGATTATAAAGCACTCTCCCTCTAACAGGTACCAACTAATATAGCACTCTCCCTCTAACAGGTACCAGATTATAAAGGACTCTCCCTCTAACAGGTACCAACTTATAAGGCAACCTCCCTGTAACAGTTACCAACTTATAAAGCACTCTCCCTCTAACAGGTACCAGATTATAAAGCACTCTCCCTCTAACAGGTACCAGATTATAAAGCACTCTCCCTCTATCAGGTACCAACTTATAAGGCAACCTCCCTGTAACAGGTACCAACTTATAAAGCACTCTCCCTCTAACAGGTACCAGATTATAAAGCACTCTCTCTCTAACAGGTACCAACTAATAAAGCACTCTCCCTCTAGCAGGTACCAGATTATAAGGCAACCTCCCTCTAACAGGTACCAGATTATAAATGGAGGATATTTTATAATCTGGTACATGTTGGAGGAAGTGTGCTTTGTAAGTTGGTACCTGTTAGAGGGAGGGTACTTTATAGAATCTGGTACCTGTTAGAGGGAGGCTGCTTTATAAGTTGGTACCTGTTAGAGGGAGGGTGCTTTATAAGTTGGTACCTGTTAGAGGTAGTGTACTTTATAATCTGGTATCTGTTAGAGGGAAGATGCTTTATGATTTGATGATAAAGCATTTTATCTCAAAGAGGTACCAAGTTATACAGCACCCTAACTCTAACAGGAAGCAGTGTATGCTAGGACTAAAATAATTATAGCTTCTCCCAAAGTAGAACTTCTATTGTGCTTATCAAAAACAATCGTTGTCAATAGTACAGTGTACTTGGGATCAGCTGGACTTGTTACACTACAGAAATCATGGAACACACTGTTTCCATGTTGTACCTGTTTGGTTGTGAATCCCAGATGATGTTCAACAACTTGTTCAACACCTTGTTTGAAATGAAAAAACTTGTAAAGTTTACAAATTTATTATAGCACAAGTCAATATTGTTTTAGAGTAGCTGATAACAAGTAATAAGTTTTCCAATAAAAATAAATGAGTACAAGCAGAAAAGGTTACATAGGGTGTTTTTCTGATGCCATTTCTAGAATAAAGTGCAACGTCACGGCACATGATACGCCCGTCACATATTGTTAACAGTATAGATTGTACCCATTAAAACATTTTTTTTTATATCACCTTAATTAAAAGTCACAGTGACCTTAAAGTAGGATGCGACACACCTTCTACCTAAGATGCATTAGTTGACCAATTTTGGTGATTCTAGGTCTAATAGTTTTCAAGTTATGAGCCGGACAAGTTTTTGCCATATATGGCCATATCTTCTTAATGAAAAGTCACAGTGACCTGGTTTTAATGTGCGACACACCTTCTACCCAAGATGTATCTACAGACAAAGTTTGATGATTCTAGGCCTTGTAGTATTTAAGTTACGGGTCGGACACGAAAAAGCTAACAGACGGACGGACAGACGGATATCTTCTTAATGAAAAGTCACAGTGACCTGGTTTTAATGTGCGACACACCTTCTACCCAAGATGTATCTACAGACAAAGTGTGATGATTCTAGGCCTTGTAGTATTTAAGTTACGGGTCGGACACGAAAAAGCTAACAGACGGACGGACATGAACGCCATACCATAATATGGAACGTCTTAAGACGGGCGTATAAAAAGGCTTTAAATAGTATCAGCCATCATCAGGCTGTCACATACTTTCTTTCCATGAATAAAAGCTCCTAAACTTAAAAGTGACAGGAGGCCGGTAGATAGACAACTAGAGCTCTGCGGAAAATATTTCCCCAAAATTGACCATGATCAACAATCTGTAAATATTCTAAAACACCAAAGAAGTTATTTACAAAGACCCTAGCTTCAAAACTGTGAGATGAGTTAAAAGGTCAAGCCGTCATTTATTTAATACATGTATATTTCCTCAAAAACTGACTCGGTTAAACCTGTAATTTTCAACAACAACAAAAAATTAAACAAAAATCAAAATCATAACCACATACACATTTTCCATACCCATACAAATACTCTGCAGAATAAGGTTCTCAGTTGAATATTGGGAGAAATTTGACAAATCATGTACTTTCTATGTAATGTTTCCTCAAAATACTCAGTTCAAGAATCTGTAATTTTCTCAAACAAGGTTTTCCTATTAAGTGAACTTACAACCTTGACCTTAAAAAACAATAAGCATCTTCCTTTTATGGTGATCAAATGTACCAAGTTGTAAGATTCTGGAGCTTACGGTTCAGTCTGTATCCCATCTTACAAGGTCCGGACAGACAACAACATACCATAATATGTCCAGTCTCTGACGGGCAAGTACCATAATAAGAAAATCTAAAGTTATGACCCTAACAAGCTTTCACAAACTATAAAACATGAGGTGTTTGTAAAACATATAAGCCCCCATGGTGCAAAATTGAAAAGGGTTATACACATGCATAATTTGATTGATAGTAGTATCATCAATTCGAAATATTGAGCAAACAATATCTTCCTATGTCAGGAGTGGATTGACCAAGTGACCTAAAAATCAATAGGGGTCATCTACTCCTTATGCTGTACCAGGTTTGGTGTCAATCAAGCAAATAATTCTTAAAACATAAGAGACAATAAGATACTATGTCCAGTTTACCCCTTGACTTCTGACCATGTGACCTCAAATCTACTCCTTGAGATGTACCAGTGTACCAAGTTTGATGTCTGTCAAGCAAAGGGTTCTCAAGATATTGAGCAGGCAGTGTCTTCCTATGTCCAGAGTAGATTGACCCTTGACATTTCGACCCGAAAAACAATTGGGGTCCTCTTCTTTTCATAACCAACCCACATATGAAATATGTTACGATCAAGTGAATGGTTCTTAAGATATTAAGCGGACAACATGTGGTCTACCGACCGACCAACAGGTGCAAACCAATATGCCCCTCTTCTTTGAATGGGAGCATAAATATAGTGTTATAACACTAAAAGGCTTCCATACATCTAAAAGTAACATAGGACAAGGCTAACTATAGAAACATTGAGATAGCCTAAACACTTAAACTCTGAAAAAGTAATATCTGATACTACCCTGAACCAAGTAAATTGACTCTGCTAAGGTATTTACATATTATAATGTAAAATCTAAATTGTTCCCTAACTCAATGTTATGTTCATTTCCTACTCTATGTAAAAGATAAGAGGCGAACACGAAATTCATGTGAAAAGTACAAACCTTAGAGTTCTTTAACCTAGCAGAGTGAGTAAATCTGAGTCAACCCCCTTAAATTCTCTCCCCAGCCCGTTTTCCTCCCTCCCTCGATCCTTCAACCCCCCCCCCCCCTTTTCCCGATCAATCTTGAAATTAAACACAGGTAAAACTGGCAAAGTGCTACAGATTCGATTATCTATTAAATATTGAGCATAATTTCAAATATGTTCCTATCAATTGTCAACCCAAATCCACAGTTAGCCATTTCTAGAATATGACCAACAAGCTGATTCTCTTGATCCGATGTGAAGTACACGGCTGGTCGGGAGGCTGGGGCATTAGTATCTCGTTCTCATTTCGCACTCCTTTCATGCGTAGATTTTGGTACTGCATACAGTAATTCTGCAGCTAGCTAGCTATCACATGTAGGCCTAATTTTTACTGCTTTTTTATAGACGATTAAGACCACTTTACTTGTTTGGGATTTGGGATTTTCTTTCGTCTTGCCATTATACCTATTCAAAACACTTGTTCAAACATGCACATACCATATACATGTAATCATAGGCAAAATAAAACGACCTTTATTATGTTTTAAATCTAAGATTATTAATTGAATCAAATCTGATGTGTTCTAAATTAGAAAATTTTCAATTCATTATTTATCCTTTAAACATTATGAACTATCCAAAATCCTGAGCCATTCACCGGTTCTAAGGATCTCATTTTATTTGAAATGCATAAAATCTGAAACTAAAATACAACTTGAACGACTGTCCCACTTACCCCAATTCAAAAAGGAAATAATCATGTGGAGAATAATATACATTTAAATAATTATTATTGTAATTATTGTACTGGCATTACTACCAACCCCTTAAATGAATAACGAAGATTTGGAAACAGCGGTGGTTTTAACAGAAATGGTTGAGAATAACCCTACTCGCAATTATTTAATTGCACAATGTGTTTATCACAATTATCAATTTGTGACGTCATAATATATCAGACCACAGCGTCCGGTACGATGTTGTATATTTAAAATTCAATTTTCGTAAATACTCTGATCAATTTTAATGTGATAAGATATAAATACTTTGTAAAAAAAAAAAATTATATCAATATTAACGTATGAAATTTCCCGATTCTAAGTATTCTATAAGGTGCATGGTTGTATTTTGTAAAAGCCGTCATGAAAATAAATGGTGTCTATATCCCGAAGTAATTTCTTATTCTGAAATTCAATGCGTCATTGATAAATTGCATGGTACTCAACATTTTTTGCGACTGTTTCTTACGTTTTACAAATTGAGGTATTGGAAAGTGATAAAAACGTTTATCCATATAATTTTAACAAATCAAATTGTTAAATAATTTGTATGATAACAGTTATAATATCTTCATCGACAACAACAACCCCCTCCCCCTTCTTATTGCGTAACATACGCAAAATGTGCTTACCTATCGGATCAAAGACTCAATAATTGTTCTGTTTATTTCGTCTTCAGCTGCCAAATTTCACTTTTTAACGATCTGATTAAAATCAGATCCTCGATCCGCTCCTCTTTCTTCATCTTTTTTTTTTTCTTCTTGTCGCTCGAGGATCTGATTTTAAGCAAATTTCACTTTTTAGCAGACGACACTGAGGTAATGTTTTCAACAGAAGAATTTCATACTAGGGCTATAAAGGATTTTTTAGCTACAGATGAAAAATATTACAGTGTCCCAGTTACCCCGATGTCCCAGTTACCCCAATTTCCCCTATATACTATGTTCTGAAGAGCCATCTATTCTAAATATAACTGGAAAATTTATTTTGAACAATATATGACACTGTATTTGTATATAACTAGGTGTTATGTAATCACTTCTTTCTTTACTTGTATATGTACATTATTTGTATGTATTTTCATGCTGCCCCTTGAGGGCCCTTGATTGGAAAATAAAATATGTTCTATGTTCTAAACCCATGCCGAGGACGCCGAGCTTCTAGCATTGTTACGTCATGAAATTCAGGCGAGTTACGTCACGATTACTCAATACTTAAAAGACGTCACAATGAGTTTCGTCATAATTTCTTTCCTGTCGCTAAAGAAGCACATAGCCTATTTCTTTCTTAGAGAGCCAAGAATATTTTTGATACATTATTCATTGGAACCTACAGCAATGGATTTATTTGAACCGTAAGTATGTCACATGGTTTCTAAATTTTGCGTGAAATATATCTACTTTAATACATGATTTAAACCTATTCGTTTTTACAGACTTTCGACAATTCATGAAGAGGCTGTAGGCCTATATGAAGACTCTAATGTTCAGCTCAAATACTTTAAAAATGATGAAGGTAAGATAATTTGCTTATAACTGATTAAATAAAGCTTATCTTAACTGATAGTGGGAAGATCAGGCATCTTGGAGGAAAAAACACTGACCACATTTCATATTCCAATAAACTATCCGAAGTTTAGGTCTAATTCACAGTATCTAGAACCTGATACATTCTACACATGCATTAATTGCATATTTTCAGCATATGACATACACTACTACCACCACCACCACCACCACCACTACTACTATTTAAGATGAATTACATATTGGGAATATCTTATCTGACTTACTGAATGACATAGTTGTACTTACAGTGAGATTGAAACGGTGTTTATAGTAGATTTAAAAACTTTATATCTTACAGCCAGGAAGAATATGTGTAAATAGCACCCGCAACCAAAAGTTGGTAAAACCTAGGAGCTTCCGGGGGTGGATCCCACCAGGGTTTGACCTTGAACCAACTCCACTGGGGGCCTTGCCATACTTTTCGTACACTTCATTTTCTTCCTGTCTACACGCCTGACATTTTAGGCCATCAACGTTCTGGACAAAAATTGTATAAATAAATAATTTTCGGCTTTGAGGACAATGACTGTGTAATGACTTTTGTATTTGATATTAAATTAAAACACAAATATGGAAAAATTTCTGCAAAACAAAACATTTATTCAACAAAAATAGAATACATTAACATATTCAATGTAGTGAATGCAATTTCACAAGGTTTCGCCATAAAAGAACATATTAAAAAGATATGGTCATAAAAATGTACTGAAAAATTGACAATTTATCAATTCTGAACACCTGTAAAACCTGTGTGATATCATTCATATCTATGCCAATGTAGTGAACTGTGGTCTTCCATACATTGTACCACAGAAAGAGTAATACATCATAATGTACAAATCCACATATACAATTAATGCTTTTATTTTTGTTCAGCTGATGAGAATACATCTCTAAATAATGCGTAGACAAGTAGTGTTTCTTCATCTGTAACAAGTTTGCCTTATTGATAACACGATACACTAAAAAATACTTCAGTTGTCTTCAATTACACATTTTCAGATCTTAAAAATCATAAATACATCTACAAGAAACAAGCACCACCTCGATACCGATTACTTCCACATCCGGTCTCTTATCACAGACATTCTGAAGAACAGGTGTAGCTACAGTCCAACAATGTCTGAATACCTTCCACTGTGTACACTCACTGTACAGTGACTGTATACAGTGTAACAAACATATCTCTTTAAAAAACAACTTTTTTTTTCTCTTCACAAATAAAGCTCAGCTTTTTAATGCTCTATTTGGCAAGATTTTTGGATTGGTGTGATCGAGCTGTATTTGTGATCATTCACTTTTTTTTCTTTTCCTTTCCGTAAGCACTGTCTAGTCCCAGGCCAGCAAATACTAGCACGGTCCCTAACCACTGTCTGCTGTTCATGGGGTTCTGGAAAATTATGACTGATCCCAAAATAGTAAAAAACTTTCTAGTTGTTGTGATGATGGAGCATGTTAATGGTCCATATGTTGAGACAGTGATGAAGATAAATGTCTGAAAAGAAAGAAGGGGGGCTAAGATTACTTTCTCTACATGACAGCCAAAGTCTAAAGTCGCGTTCAGCTCTCAGCAATGTAATGAAAGATAACTCTTGCAACTAACCTGTCCAGCAGCACTTGCCAATCCAAAGGTTATCATCTTAAAAAGTATAGAGGGATGTCTTTCCATAAATCCCAAGAAATCTATACCCTGACCTGAGATTACTAATCCTGCAAAAGAACACAAACATCTTATACATTCTCGGCTTTCATAAAATATTCAGAAAGCAAAAAAAATATGCAATGTACATTGCTCTGTTCAATGTGTAAATTATTCTGAAATAATCTGTGCTACGTGTGCAAATTACATTCATCATTTGAAGATGTATCTTTAATTGTACAATTATATCTACTATGTACCACTTTTTTCCTTCCCTTCATATGTTGATGTAAAATAAATTCCAAAAGTAAGTTGCCATAAGTCAAGTTCCTTGGCCCAAAAAATATTGTGTAGTTCTTACTAGAAATAGGGTAGGTAAATCAGACCCTCCCCCCACCTTATTTACATTTGTGTGTGTGTGGGGGGGTGGGGGGTCTCTCTGTGTGTGTGTGTATGTGTGTGTGTGGAAGTACTAAAAAGTGCTGTAATTCTAATGATACTTGATGATAAATGAAATACTTCCATGAGCTATGATATTGAAATATTGTGTAAATCTCACTCACAACTATGTTACCATCAATACTTTTTGACATCTTATATTTCCTAGTATCATCAACATTTCAGGGGTAATCAAGGGCAGTTAATTCAATTACAATAAATGGATCATGATTTTTTTTTTTAATTTGGGTCGGGTATAAAAAAAAAAGAGGGTAGGTCAGGAAACCAGACCCACACAATTATTTTTTTCACACATACAATTATTTTTTTTTTTTTTTTTTTTTTTACACCTAACTACATCAGAGCAATATTATGAACTTACCTATAGCTAACCATAATATAGACCACATATTGATATTAAACATCATGCTGTAAGGTCCGGTTTTATGATCTGTTCTCATCCTCTCCTGAACAGCACCTGTAACACCATCTAGTGTCAGGGACACCAACTAAGGGAGATAAACAAGTTATAATAAATAATGGCAAGGAACAATTAATATGAATATGATTAATGCTCAAATTAAATAAAACATTTTCATTTGGAGTTTTAGATATTGTTAAGTTTTCTACAGGCTGCTGTACCTAAAATTATGACATTTATCATTCTAAGAATAACTCTTTGTGTTTCTTTATAATTTGATGAACATGTTTTAAAAATTACCAGTAAAATTTCTCCCATGCCAATTAGGCTGTCTGTGTGTGATTTTTTGGTTTGTCCAGAGTCTTTATATAGAAACATGGCCACTCCTAGGACTATCATGAGTACAAACAAGAACTTGGCTAGGGGATATCGTTTCCTGGCAAACATAATCCCCAAGATCATTACAGGAATAGGCTTTGCTGACTTCCCCAGAACCTAAAACAAGTTCAATACATTACATATATAAAGTTGAAACATCATGGTCCATTAAAAAAAAACCCACCATGTATATCATATCTTTATCAAGCTTAGGAGCTGCTTCTTTGCTACTTTTCACGCTCCACATATCTATTGCATGTTACAAAACTTTTCACGGACTGATTCACTGAAATTATTCACAGTCCTTGACAATATAAAAGCGGTAATATTCATAGATTCTGATTCTATGATTACAAACTGTTACATATTTGCCAATAGTTTTAGACCATGGGCTAGTAAAGGTAATGGGGGACCCCCTATGGATTTTTGCAAAAAGTATTTTTTGGAAGTACATAGTCTCTTGATTATAAATCATGTTGTTTGACATTTCTACGAGGGGGTGTTTATGAGTTTTGGGGCAAAAAGCATGAAATTTGTAAAAATAATAGCCAAAAACTGGAAAAACTCTTCAGATCCGATATAGATGTCATTGACATTTGCATATTTATACATGTATTTCATGTTCAGAATTTATAAACAAACCTTGACATTTTTGAGAATAAATATTCATTACTTTCAAGGCGACAATATGTTATACAATGTGTCACTAGTAGGTGATAACAAAGATAGGTGACCCTGCCATGACTTGCGACTTATTACCTGAGTTGGGTACGAAACATGCTGAAGAGCATGGTTACTGGCTAACATGGCTCCTAGATAGGACAGGGAACAAAAAGAAAACAGTTTGCTTGAAGTGGTGTCCCTTTCCTTCTGCCAGGTCATCGCTGCAATGCAACAAATGACTTATTATAAGAGCTATTTCACACATATACATGTAATTGTTTGCACTTTTAAGAAAATAAATACTGTACATATACTTATTTGAGCAGGATTCAAATTTCAGCATTTTATAAGTGGTGAAGCAATAGAGCTTATTCATAGACACACTAAAAAAAGAAATTCTTTATCCATTCTTTTACATAGAAATAATGCTAAATTATGATTAAATATCAAATAGTGCATCAACTTCGACTGTGCCAAATTTTAAATACACCAAATTAACAAATACATAACTCATTTTAGTTACAATCCATATGGTAAACTTTAAGATTTCACAGTAACAGAAATGTATTGTTTTCTGTCTATTCACATACATCTATTTGCTTATTTGATGAAGAATCGATAAAAATTCAATCAACATACCTATTTTTGCTGCAAGGGCATTAATGATACATTGTACAAACACCAGAGCCATTGTCTGCGTGAACTTCTCCGACTTCTCTCCTTCTCCATATTTACCCTTCGTTCTGGAAATAAATATTCTTTGAAGTTGTATATATAGCAAAATGATTTAAATAATTGATATACACAGGATTATGTTAATTACTATTACATGCACTGTGTTTACAACTCTAACCAGTCTATGTGAAAGATTTTGGACTTCTGTACAGTATCAGACATTTAGAAATTGGATTGAGTCTGATGAAGACTTTACTATATACAAGTAGCATGATAATATATATAGGATACCAATCACTAAGGCTCAGGAGTACAAAACACACAACTCGCTGAATATCATATCAAACCACAAACCATGGGAGATTCTTTTTATCAAAATCAAAAGATTTACATCAGTCAATGATATCAAGATCTGCAAACCACAAACCATTCGGGCAACCATTTTCAGGAAATCCACATGCCTGAACTCAATTTCACTTGCCCGAAAAAAAAAATTTAATTATACGCATGCGAAATCTGAATAATTTTCAAGACAAATCCGAAACAGACCGAGTGAAGATGTGTAATTAATGGGATGAATGACTTTGTTTGGGGCAAATTATTCTAATTCTATGACTTGAGCATGAGCGTAATATCTATTTACTTCTGATTGTCAAATTAAAACTCCGACGGGTAATTTTTTTTACAAGCCAGTTGGACTTGTTGCCAAGCGGATTTTACAAGTCCGACAGGAAAATCACTGGCCACGGGCGTTCGGACTACCGCTAATTTCGCAGACCGCTACATTATGTTTGTTTTCCATTGACCATGTACTAATAACTACGAATAAGACATTTAAATTGAAGATCTTTATTTAATTTTTCATATCATGGCCATCCAAAACCAAGACCAGTAAAGTTAGGACCATTACATGTGTGAAAAAAAAGATTTTTTTTTTTAGGTTTGAATGAACAGGTTGTTTTTAAGGTCTTGATTTCAAGGGCCAGGGTCTTTCCAATGGGGAAAAATAGCAACATTTGCTTGAAATTGTGAAAAATGTTCCATACAAAGAAATAGGGAAAAACCCAATTCAGGGTGCTTTAAGGTATAATACGCAACTTCTGAGATATCAGCTCTTCTGTGATAGAGGTGCGTTTAGTGTTCTGTTGAACGCTTGGGTGGTTACAAGATGTATACATATACTATAGACTAGCTATGTAAATACGGATAAAAGTAATGAAAATGTAAATTTTGTTTATATCATTGCCAACCAGATGAGAAGGATTAATACAGATGTTGTTGGAGACCAGCCAGTAAGGAATGATGCAGGGGAGATGTCCATGAGTGAAGAGGCTAAACAGCAGGCATGGTTTGAGCACTACAAGAGGCTTCTCGATGTTGAGTTTGAGTGGGACCCAGGTCACCTGTCAGAAGAACCACTACTTGAAGGTCCACCCATCCCAATCACCATCGAAATGGTAAAGAAGGCCATCGCCGAGATGAAAACCGGCAAAGCTCCTGGACCATAAGGGGTAGTGGTTGAGATGATGAGAGCGGCAGGCGAGTCGGGTGCCATCATGCTCCGTGACCTTGCAATGGCTATCATCCGTAATGGCAAGGTACCAACTGATTGGGAGCAGAGCTTAATCATTTGCCTGTATAAGGGGAAGGATGATGCCCTGGACAGCGGGAACTACAGAGGATTGAAGCTGACTGAGCAAGCCATGAAAGTGTCTCATTTCAGGTGCTCTTCCAACTGAGCTATCTGGCCACCACTGACCAAACCCGACTAACCGCTACAATTATGCACAGGTATATAAATCTAGATTTTAAAAAATTAAACCGACATCAGATAAGTATGTACAATATTTGTTGTTCTTGTTAAATTTAGGGGTCCACATGCCCCCTCAAGAATATTGAGACAAATCTTATTCCCTGTATGCTACATGCAACAATTTCTTTGTAAAGCATAAGCCAACAAACAGCTGTTCATAAAGTGTGACGACTAAAACTTAATAAACTAGGCCTAAATCTAAGTGGACTGTTAAAAACCATGGATCCATCATCGAGTTTTTTTTCTGGTTCAACAGGAGCAATAGAAATCAAAACTATGTCAAATATTCCTCAGTCAAACTCACATGGACTCCTGGATAATTCCGTAATAAAAGTAGCAGATGAACGTTCCTGCGGCACAAACAAGGAGTTTGTTTCGGCTGCCCGACATTTCTACGTCTTTCGTCTTATCAGGTATAGGGACTATGTGAGACGGACCTGAAATCGTAAGATCACCTGTCATGCACTTAGCTACTGATTGCTCGTTATAACATATATATTCCCATGACGTGTCGAATTCTCACAACACCACACGGAGAAATCTTACTTCCGGTGAACTGGTAGTGGTAAAACTAGTTAATCGTCACAATACAAAATTTAATATGACTTTGTATTTGAAAGTTAAATACTTCCAGTTTTTGACACAGCCGGCATTTGATTTTGAAAGTATGGAAATCAAAGGATAACATTTTCTTGTTAAATAGATCTAACTATAAAACAACAATATAAACCATCCAAGGTGCGATCCATTGAAGACATACGAATTTAACTTATGCAGCTCAGTAGTATTTGATTGGAGGATAATTTTAGTGGAGGTGTTTTCCATTGACCATAATCAATATTATATTTATCATAATACTTACCTTCATCGTTGACCACGTTTTCCTGCTTTTCGTCCATAACAAGCGGTTTTTAGAAAGTGCTCCCCGGTCCTCACATAAACACTAAATGTTAATAACTTGTAGCACTCGCTGCTTGCAGAAGGTTAAATATTAATTTATGATTAAAAGGGAAATAAATAAAAGAAGAAAAACACCAAAAGTTCGATCAAAATAGCTACTCTGCTAGGTGACAGGAAATAGGTGTCATACGTGGCGCGTCTTCCAAGAACAATTAATAGCTAATTGAAGGTCGCTCGCGATCTAACTTAAAACAACATCAAACAGCGGCGTTTGACCAGCTGCTGTTTGATATGATATATATTATGTAGATTTACAACCTTAACACGTGCTGTAATGCACAAGAAAATCACACCAAAATCATCAGCTGTTGCATGGTGCATATGAACGTAACAATCCATTCATTCACAAGCGCCGCGCACAGGTAAGAAGGAAATGTATGTACCTGCTGTCATCAGTTGAGTAAATGTTAATTAGTTGAATAAAATATGTTAGGTGCGGATCACACGTAACAATTCTCTGACGTCGTTAGGAAAGTTGTGAATTTTTGAACCCCCCCCCCCCCCCTCGGAGAAACTGTTACAGCCTTATATAGTCATATAGTTACTGGGCACAAGCTCGAGTCTATATATCATGTGTTCTTGATTTATCTTTCACCCAGTTGAAAAGGCTATATATATAGGCCTACTAAATAAATATTTTGCGCGGCGGCACAGGTTTCATCTATTACCATTGAACTGGATACACGTCCCATGGACCCGGTCCCCCATTATATATTAATGATGGTTTATCGGAACTTCTTATCGCAGAAAATGAAGTATATGCGATCAATTCAGCATTTTATAATCAATTTTAACACTAAACCACTTGGCTGGACTTGGTGGTATATCTCCAAGAGTATTGACAGGTATATCTACATCAATATAGAAACCTATAAGTAAACTCTTTTATATATCCTGAAAATTAAAAAAAGGTTACCAGACCTATGGGAATTAATTAGCCCAAATCACACATGTTTTAAAAAATAAAACTAGTGCTCAAGAAGTATCAATATCACTAACAAGTGAAGTGTGTTGAGTAAAATAATTGGGGGGGGGGGGGGGGGGAATTATTTCAAAATTTACATAATTTTATGATTGTCCATTACATAACCTATGATAATGAATATCAATCTGGCTTTCAACCTGGTGATTCAACTGTAAACCAATTGGTGGAAATTTGTAACACTATATAATTTCAAACCTTGACAAGGAAAAATATGTCAGATTTATTTTTTGCGACATCTCTAAGGCTTATGACAAAATTTGATATATGGATAAGGACCTCTTATTCCAACTGCATACATATGGTAATAATGGAAATGTCTTAGGCTGGATTGAAAACTACTTGTTAGATAGACAACAAGCGACTATACATATGCCAGAAGTGGAGTAAATCAAATGTGGATTCTAAAAAATTCAAAAGAACCTTTAGTAAACTTGAAATCGCAAAACTTTTCCCAAATCAACAACATCAAAACGTATGACTTTTCAACACTTTACAAGACCATTCCTCACGATAAATTAAAGACTAGACTTTGTAACAGCATAGGCAGTTGCTTTTTCAACAAAAATGGAAAACGGAAATATTCATATCTAGTGATCAGTCATCCAAAACATTATTTTGTTAAACACTACTCTGATTCCACGCACAAGTACTCTGAACTTGAAATAAAAAAAATATGCTAGAGTTCCTCATTGACGATATCTTCGTGGTCTTTGTGATCATGTCCTACAGCAGTCTTTTGGAATTCCCATGGGCACGAACTGTGCTCCTTTGTTAGCTGACCTGTTTTTATATTCCTATGAAGCAGAATTTATTCAAAAACTTCTACGTGAGAACAAATAAAAAATAATCTTGCTCTGGCCTTCAATTCGACATTTAGATTGAGCATCACTGAAGGGACATTATTTGTCGAAATGAGCATCTGGTGCATCAAAATTGGTACCGTATAAGTTTTATATTAGATATATCGACGACGTTTTATCTATTAATAGTAATAATTTTCATTCACATGTCGAATCGATATATCCCTGTAAATTCGAGATAAAAGACACCACAGAGTCGTCCACTTCTGTTTCATGCTTAGATATTTTATTGAAAGTAGATATTAACGACAAACTAACAACTCAGCTTTATGATAAATGCTTTTCCATCGTTAACTTCCCTTATATATGCAGCAATATTCCATTATCACCTGCATATGGTGTTTATATCGCTCAACTGATTCGATACGCAAGAGTTTGTTCTGCGTATGATAAGTTTTTATATCGAGACAAGCTACTGACAAACAAGTTGATAATACAGGGGTTTCAACAGTCTCGTTTAAAGTTGCATGTAGCATTTCGCAAATTCTATGGTCGTTATAACGATCTAGTTTGTCAATACAACCTACCATTAGGTCAAATGCTGTCTGACGTGTTTCATGCCGATTGTTAGGCCGTTCTTGGCACACTGATTTTGACTACGGATAACTCTGTTTACCTGATCAAGATATAGGGCTCACGGCGGGTGTGACCGGTCAACAGGGGATGCTTACTCCTCCTAGGCACCTGATCCCACCTCTGGTGTGTCCAGGGGTCCGTGTTTGCCCAACTATCTATTTTGTATTGTTTATAGGAGTTATGAGATTGATCACTGTTTGTTATCTTCACCTTTCACTGGAGTAAATATTGATTTTTAAGAAATAAAGTAATTGATGAAATAAGACGTTCTAGAGAAAACTATAATAAAAAGCTTACAGAACAAATTAACAAAAACATTCCACCAGGCAAATGGTGGAGAATAGTGAAATATCTATCAAAACTTAATAACAACCACAAGCTTATGCCACCTATTAAATTATCCGGTAAAACATTATTTCATCTTATTGGTAAGGCCAATGCACTTAATTCATTTTTGCGAATATTTTTGTCATGTACCAAGAACCTGATATAGCACTACATGATACAGGACCTCCTACGTGTATGTATCATCCCCTTGATGATATCAGTATATCTGAACAAGAAGTATTTGATCAACTATTGATATTGAATATTAACAAACCTCCGGGTCCTGATGGTATACCACCTAGAATCCTTAAAAAAAAAAAATATATATATATATAGCCTCATCAATATACAAGCCTCTCACAAAATTATTTAATAATAATAATAATAATAATACCATATTTATATAGCACCCTTTTCATACACTATGTACGCTCAAAGGTGCTTTACAATGCATATATACCTTACAAGAGAATGTTATACACATAATACATAGAAAATAAATAAAACATTAAAAGCTGTACCTATCCTCATTGTACATATAAAACATGAAAACACAGGATACCATAAATATGCTAGATAAGAATAAACATCAGTTTAATCTATCATTGTCCCTGGGTAAACTTCCAAGAATATGGAAGGTAGCTCATATTACACCTATTTATAAAAATAAAGGCAGTGCACAAGATGTAAACAACTATAGGCCAATATCAGTCACATCAGCTCTTTGTAAAATACTGTCAGAGGGAAATGATATCTAAGCATCTTTATAACTACGTCTTAGACAATGACATTATCTACAATTATTAGTAACACCGTACGTATACATGTATACATGTTTAAAAGGCAAAATATAGAAAACTAATGAAAAATTAAACCATACTTATGGAACTTGAAAATTTTGGTCCCAATGGCGTCGATTCGAATATTAGCGCGTGGACATGTATTTCTCCATTTTGAATCTCGTGTACCCTAGTTCACGTCGTTCTGAGTTGTTACATAAATTCGGTAAAATCATGTCAATCTTATTTTTTTTAATCATATATAATCACTCCTCGATTAACGCGAATCTTGTACCGTGTCTCCTATGTTTGTAAATTTAAATTGCTAAATACCGACGTTGAATATGACGTCACAAATGCACTGTTTACATCAATTGCGTTATATTTCCCGCGTTCAATATATAGGCGGATCAAATATCCAAAATTAAGATGCTTTGATAAAGCTCGAGATCTGCCCACGTGCTAACTTCGGGTTGTTTTTTGTCCTGTTTTGGATATAGATACTACTGCCAATAATTTTTGCCTCACCCTCAAACACGGTCGCGCCATAATAACCTTATTAATAGAGGGTGAAGCCCTCTCACGGCCCGAGCGGAGCTCTCCCTATAGGTAATAGAGGGCGAAGCCCTCTCACGACCCAAGGGCCGTGAGAGTGGAGCTCTCCCTATAGGTAACACGTATATACATGTTTAAAAGGAAAATATAGAAAACTAATGAAAAATTAAACCATACCTATGGAACTTGAAAATTTTGGTCCCAATGGCGTCGATTCGAATACTATCGCGTGGACATGTATTTCTCCATTTTGAATCTCGTGTACCCAAGTTCACATTATTCTGATATGTTACATAAAATCCATAAAAGCATGTAAATCTTATTTTCTTAGTCATATATAATCACTCCTCGATTTAAAACGCGAATTGTACGTTTCCTATGTTTGTGTATTTGCTAAACACCGACGCTGAATATGACGTCACAATGCACTGTTTTCATCAGTTGCATAACGTTTCCCGCGTTCAATGAATAGGCCGATCAAAAATGTCTAAAGTTAGAATACTTTGATTGAGCTCTGTCTTCACACGTTAGGTGCTAATATTTCGGGATATTTTTTGTCCTATTATGGATCTAGATACTAATGCCAATATTTTTTGCTTCGCCCTCAAACACGGTCACGCCGTAAGACATATTGCGTATATACATGTTTAAAAGGAAAATATAGAAAACTAATGAAAAATTAAACTCTACCTATGGAACTTGAAAATTTTTGTCCCAATGGCGATGATTCGAATACTATCGCATGGACATGTATTTCTCCATTTTGAATCTCGTGTACCCAAGTTCACGTCGTTCTGAGATGTTACATAAAATCCGTAAAAGCATGTAAATCTTATTTTCTTAATCATACATGATTACTCCTCGATTAATGCGATTTGTACAACGTTTCCTATGTTTGTGTACTTGCTAAACACCGACGCTGAATATGACGTCACAATGCACTGTTTTCATCAGTTGCATAGAGTTTCCCGCGTTCAATGAATAGGCGGATCAAAAATGTCTAAAGTTAGAATACTTTGATTGAGCTCTGTCCTCACACATTAGGTGCTAATATTTCGGGATATTTTTGTCCTGTTATGGATCTAGATACTAATGCCAATATTTTTTGCTTCGCCCTCAAACACGGTCACGCCGTAAGACATATTAGTCTGGATTCCAACCTGGTGACTCAACCACAAACTTGTTGAAATATACAACTTTATTATTTCAAGTCTTGACAAAGGTAAAAATGCAAGGTTTATTTTCTGTGATTATATCTAAAGCCTTCGATAGAGACTGACACAAAGGTATTTTATTTAACGAGGCCAAGTACAATTCGAATTTTCGCGTTCTGTACAGTTGTTGCGCATCGTTTTACTTTCATGAAGTCGTAAAAGGTGAACTGTAGATATTTTAACAAACACGATGTTGTTTAAATAAAAAAAAAACTAAAGGACTGTTAATTCATGTTCAAATATAGTAAATTCTAAAAAATAAGAAGAAAAAAATGTTTAAAAAGTGGTTTTACGACTTGAGAAGACAAGAGCAGACATCACACGATTTCCCAGCGGTTTGAACAAATGGGGATGTTACAAAAAGAAATTATTTATAGGAAAAAGTTCGACTCGACCTTTGCCCCAAAGATAAAGTCAGATAATTGATTTTGATATGTGTTACCATACGCATGTCTATACATGTATATTTTCCCCTACATGTTCATATCTTATTTCCAAATGGTAAGGGCCCTCGAGGGACAGCATGGAAATACACGCAAATGTATAAATACACTAGCAAAAAAAAAAAAAAAAAAGAATAAGAAGTGATTACACGACATATGGTTTAAACAAAATGTCACTGTTGTTTTAAATTGCATATATTGTTCAAAATAAATTTCCTAAGTGTACGCTCTATTCTAATTTACAAGGGGAAATCCAAATTGGAAAAATAATAGCGATATCGAAGCTAGTAAATTAATAGTAAATAAAATTTGACTCATATCTATTGTAGAACACTTGTTTCTCATAGAAAAAAAAAAACCCAACAAAGATCCGTCAAACAAATCTTTTTTGTGACGCACTGTTTGTGTATTCAAAACATCTCATTCTCACTAAAATAATTTAATTTCTATCAAAAGGTCAAGTAATTTTTATTCTAATGCAATCCGTATTTCGAAATATTGTATACGTACGTTATCAAAACGATGAGGATTGCTGTTCTGATGAGAAAGAGGAGGGAGTGTGTGTTAAGTTTTATCGTGCACTGTAGGCCTATATTTCGTTGGTAGATCCTCCAATAAATATCCCATTCCTATATAATCAGACTATGGGTATAGTGCACACGGTTTCCAATTACAAATTCTGTAATTTATATATTTCAGATCACATCTATATTGTAAATGTTGTTGGGTAAAACAATACACTTCATAGAGATTTCGATATAGAAATACTGGGGCCTACTTATTCCAACACATATGTGCATTGTATAATGACAGTACGTGTACCCGGCCCCCTATAGTAAACTTAACGACCTGGTGATTTTTAATTATGTTCTCTGACCTTGCTATATATATTTCCCCATAGTTGAGGTATGCATGGAGCCATTGGTAGGCTTAATTACAGATGGTTAAACTTTTGATAGTATTATTTATAAAGTATATAAAGCATTGTATTTATTTACGCACGAGATCGAAAAATAAATTTGTAAAGTTTTGAGAATACAATGTTTTAATTAGATTGACAATGTATAATCTTGTGATTCTTTTAACTTTTCTGAGATTTATAACTATTTCCTTATATTTCTTTATATTCTATATAAATTTTTGTGTGCATATAGCTATTTAATTTATTTTCCTGATCATATGGAAGTTAGTAATGTACTACTATTATCAAGTATCGCAGATTCAAAGAAACATCTAAATCACTCACACAAAATCATTCTTACATGTAACAGGTATAAGTATTTCAGACTATCAGAAGGAAATGAGATTCCCTAAGAAATTCCCCAAATTTATTTTCCATTATGATCCATACATGCATGCAATATATATTTTAAAAGAGCATAATGTAAAACTTATACGGTACCAATTTTGATGCACCAGATGCGCATTTCGACAAATAATGTCTCTTCAGTGATGCTCAAACGAAATGTTTGAAATCGGAAATAACAATGAAGTTTTAGAGCTATTATAGGGAAAAACAGTGTGCTAAACAGTGTACATTATGACCCCTGAAAATACGGATGTATATTTAATTGCTGTTATAAGTAAGTTCTTATTAATTGAGTAAATTGTAAACAAAATTATATGCGTTTTCATCTGACAAATGTGGCCTAATATTGATGAATAATATTTTTTTTAAAAGTTGGCTGAAAAGGAAACGTTGAGATAGTCCCTTGGAACCATATACACCATAATATTCTTATTTTATCAGTCATTACAATATTACAGGTCTTTAAACATGAAATTATCTAATCAATGAAACAAATGACTTAATAATTGATACATCATTGTTGATATATGCAGCAGTTACAACTATAAGTAGATTCTCAAATGAAAACTTTGAAACGTTCCCTAATCTATCTTCTGATTTCATTTTCTACCATGACACATGCCCAATAGATTATTTTGATAGATTTGGTAAGTCCCTATGAATTGAGGGAGTTTCAAACAAAATTATATGGTTTCGTCTTCAAAATTTTGCATAATAGTGTTTTATGAGAGCCAAAAATGTCTCAGGGAGGAAACTTTGAGATGGTCCCTTGGTCTTTCTAAACGGTGACATGTTGATTTTATTTCATTATATTGTCAAATATGTCTAAGACTTTCACATATATTAAAAAGATTGAAAACGTCAGGGCAAAAATATGAAAAATATTAAAAAGTTCTTTATTATAGGAGAAAATCCCATTAGGTCTCATAATAAAAGTGTCGATACTGAGTCGACCCCTACACAATACTGTATGGACATAGGCAATTTTTATTTTCTTAATAAAATGTCCAAAGTACAACTCATCAATGACACAAATTTAATAAAAATCACTAGGGCAGAAATAATTGTATTCGGCCCCCTTAATTTAAATTCTACGGTATATCTGAACAAATTATTAAATGAGTTGATAACAATCTAACTAACATATCTCAAAAAGTTGTCGTAGATGGATTTACTTCTTCTTTTAGAACTACAAATTCTGGAGTTCCTCAAGAGTCTGTTTTAGGACCATTTTTGTTCTTATTATATATAAATGACATATCTGATGATCTATCAAATAGTGTAAGACTTTTTGCGGATGACACTTCTTTGTATGTTATTGTTGATGATGACTTAACAATAACAGCGAATTCACTAACAAATGATCTTGAGAAAATAAAGCAATGATATATGAAATGGGCTGTGGATTTTAATCCACTACCCCCACCCCAAACAAAACAAAAACAAAAAACCAGTCATTCTAGATATCACAAGAAAACACATTTCACATCCTAAAGTAAAATTTGGTTATAATGGTCCAGAAGTTATGAATGCAGGAAATCATACCCATTTAAGATTAAAATTTCAATCTGATGGCACATGCTCACGCCGAGAAAGGTGGTCACGGTTCTGAAAAATAATGTAAAACCCCGAGAAGAAGGCTTTAATTCAGAGGGAACAAATGGCCCCAATTTCTTATTACGTGAGTAAATGTGTAGTTACATTATGCGATTAGATGAACATAACATTTCATAGTCCATTCCAGGTGAAGATAACGAACAGTGATCAATCTCATAACTCCTATAAGCAATACAAATTACACAGACCCCTGGACACACCAGAGGTGGGATCAGGTGCCTAGGAGAAGTATCTAATTTAAATCTGATCTTCGATCCGCTACGTTACTGTTTCGTCGCCACACAAAGTAGCGACATAACAATAGCGGAGCGGATCAAAGATAGGATTTTGATAAGATTGTAGTCCATTCGAATTAATGTACAACATACACTGATACAATTAACATCCTCTCCTCTCTAGACACCATTATCGAAAAAGACTGTACCACAAAGTCTCTGTAATCAACACCATCGCCCATGCATGTGCCCTCAAGTCAGCTCTCGTTCAGTCTGTGACTAATTGGATATGCATGTATATGTAGTAAAACAGATCGTATTTATCTGAGAAATATAATGATGAAAAGTTTCCTCATTTGGAAAATCATGATGAAAGCAATGGTATACTTGTACATGTATATGTAATCTCAAAAAGTATGCATGTGTTTTTAACAGTCTTGTATTGGAATCTGTTGGTTCTGTAGTAAACTGAACATTGAGGGTTAATAGTTAGATTGTTGATTGTATCTTGCTTAACGTCTCACTCGAGCATTTTTCACTCATATGGAGACGTCACCAAGACCGGTGAAGGGCTTCAAATTTAGACCTATGCTCGACGCTTACGGCCATTGAGCAGTGAGGATTCTTTAGCGTGCCACACCTACTGTGACACGGATCATCCATTTTTAAGGTAATCTCTGAGGACCCGTGACATTCACACCTGATGCCGAGCGTTTGGCGATGGAACTGTCATTACCTGTTTTAAAGACTTAGGTCTGTCACGGCCGGGTTTGACCGGCCTTCCGCATGCGGGGCGAACGCTCTAACCTCTCGACCACCGCGGAAATGGTAAATATATATTGGTGGGGTTTAATGAACCAACATATTCCAATGCAAGACGTACCTATTTATAGACTTCTAAATGCATGTTTTCATTTAATTATTTTGGATTCACACTGAAAACTGAGAGCCAATACAAACCTGGGTTGAAATTCAGTAGAACTCTGTCCCGTATATATACTACAGATCATCAAACCTCACCATCACCATATTTACCATACCAAGTGCTTTGTTATTGATTTGAACATAGTTTATTGTCTAGATGTTATAACAAAAGGATTGAGCATAAGTTCTTAAGGTATTCCATGTATAATGAAAGGATAATGAACAATTTTGAAGGATTTAGATCAACATAAATGTTTATTGTTAAATAATGATGAAATTCACATGACTGGTACATAATTAGAAGCTAACCTTTTTGCACTTAAGACTTTTTGGAAGAGTTGTCTGCCCTTTGTAAAAATAAGAAAAATATAATTTTCTAAAAATGTGTGTGGTCAATGATTAATTTTATTTCATATTTTCATTAAGACAAAGTGTATGTAACTTTCTACCAAGAGATTTGTATGAAAATATAATTTCTTCTTAAAATATTGTAATAAAACATGCTTTTCCCATATACCTCAATGTTAAATTCTAGGTGAAATAAATCAAGCAGTAAACAAAATTTTGAAAATTCCTATGGTGGATTATTTTTATTTGATGAACCCTTCAAAATGATTCCATGATTACAAAAATTCCACCATCCATTTATTAGATATGAAATATGGTCATTATACATTGAATACCTCAAAGCTTAGAACGCCCTCTCCTATATGACAATTGATGTCATCAGATAATGTTCAAAAAATGAAACACAAACGCATCAAAGGTCAAAAGATGATTTGCTTTCATAAAGCAATTATATAATGAATTATACCTGTAGATATGTATGTACAATTGATTAATACATACATGTATGTACAATTGATTAATATATACATGTACGTACAATTGATTAATATATGCATGTAGTACGTACAAAGTAATCGATATGAAAATTCCATCAACAATTCTAACCATTAACCCTCAATGTTCTTCAACCTTGCACTTTGTTGTTTAATATGTGTCCATTCCAAAAACCCTGTATTTGTTTGCACTAACAGTCTAGGGTGAAGATCTGTGGGTTCGAATCCCACCACTGCCTATTGTTGTTGTATAGTAGTGTACTACATGTATAACAATGGGAGGTCTCCATAATCTGCCAACAAAATGAATTTTTGAAACACAATGCCTACATGTGCTTGATCTACGTGAATATGAACAGACAAGAAAAATACTATTTCTGTAATTCCACGAACTTTGGGATATTTGTATGATGTACTCTATCCATTTCATGTTTACATTTTAATTTCAGGTACTTTTAGTTCTCATTGGACAATGGTATGATATATGGATAACACTAAAACCTTCCGCAGTGTTCTTGACAGGTTTGGAGTAAGCAAAGGAAATCTGTAACCGTTTATAATCAAATTTAATTTGGTACTTATGTTGTATATGACTGTACATTTAATTTGTATTTCAAGTTATCAGGATCATTTTTTTCAATTTCAGTCTATCTTTCACAATCTCCACTTTTCCCTCCTCTTCTTCTCTGCGTGATTTGGAGAGGTTATCAAGCTCTGGCTTGGATTTCTCGAAAAAATCTCAAAATTAAGTTTGAGTTTTCTTTTTTTGAGCAGTTAAAATTGGAGTTAAGTTTATTTTGAGAAATCCAGACCTGGCATCATTTGGACGATTTTACTTGAAATCCGACAATACATTCCTATCTAATGCCAGTAGATATTGAGAGAAATGGCTACCGTTCTATCTGATAAAATCTTCTGAAGTTAGTATATCCCTCATCAGTCATTGGTTTTCATCATTTTCTGATGTTCTTCTGCTGTTGTGATTAGAGCTTCTTTGAATAATTACATGCGTTTCAAATAGCTACGTCATGCAAATGTTTTTCGATTCCCACCCGGACACACTCTGTGGTATCCTCAGTCTTCCAGTTTGTTTCCTGTGTCTTTTGGGGGAATTTAAGGTTTTTTTCGTACACACAGTTTTATTTTGAAAAGGACGATGATCTGTGGGAATTTTCGGCAATGGGGGACATTTAGGAATTTCTTGAATGTTTGATGTGTAATTGTCTGACTCATCGATTTCGTTGTGTTGTATAATCAGAATGTCGTAAGCATGTGAATGATTAAGGGCTTGTTTCTTTTTTTGTTTGGGAGCTTGGAAAAAATTACGTATGTCCTGTTGTGTTTTTGGAGTTTTCATCAATGGAGGAAGGATGTTGTGAGAAGTTTGAATGACACTAGCGTTCTTTTCGCAGATGCTGTGTCTGTGTCGCTGCATTGATGGTAGATCAGTTTGTGTTGAATCAGATACACTGAAAAATTTCTGATCGTTCCGAATCTGTGCTCTTGTAGTTTGAATTTCTGGCAGCGTGCAGGCAGTTTTGATTCGCTGTGATGAGCAGCTAGTGATGCAGTTGCTTTGTGAACGTTTTGGTAGTTTTGGTAGTTCAACCCCATTGCCTGTTGCATTTTCACAATACGCCAACTTAGTTGTTAGATCGTGCGCTCCTCTAGGTCTTGGGGGTGGAAAGTGTGGAACTTGATCTTTGACTATGATTTCAGTTCCCCCTTTACCTTTGCTTCTTGTGTACTCTGAAATTCTTCCGTTTATTTTATCCTTCACAATCCGTTCTTTCATTTCCTTAGAAAGTCCTCTCGCGGGTTGGCTTTTATTTCTATCAATCTGGATTTGCTTGAAATCGAGTTTTTCAGAGATTTTATCATTCAGATATTCTTCATTGGCTTTACTAGTATTTTGGTTTCTTTGAATTTGATTGTACATGGACGTTTTATGACCCACTGGTTCATTATCGGTCTGTCCACCTTTTTGACTCCGATTATTTTTCTTTTCTTGAACCCTTTCCCTAAGTTCATTGACAGACAACTTTCCCCACGGATCAGTAGCAATCAAATCCGTCTCCATTTGTTCATATGTACCTTCAAGTTCACACAATTTTTCATGGAGTTCGAAAAGATTCTGTCCCAGAAGCTCTTTGGATCGAACTCCCATACTTTCTCTGTATTCCAACAGCTCTCTTTCCAAGTTTCTCTTCAGTTGGATGTTTTCATGACATAGACTGATCCAGTGTCTACAAAAATAAAAAGAGGCTTAGCTCATTCCAGTTCCAACGCGAATAGTTGTGTTCCATTGTTTGATTCGAAACCAACAACATGTAATTATATGCGATGATGTGCAATGGTTAAGAATTTTAATCATTGACTTGGAGAAAACTTCATCAGACACCTTTCAATTTGAATAATTTTGTATCAATTGGAAATAGACAAATGCATTCCAATTGGCTAAAAATTCAATTTGTCCGATGTCTGGTAGTGCACATTTTCATACTAAAGCGGAGGAATTTCACATCAGATAAAGTGTATCACTAGGGGGAAAATCTGCTTTATTAATACATACTGTAAAAGGGGATCGTCTTGTGCCTTTTTCAGGGCTCCTGAAGTGAATTCTCCTGATGCCGAATCTATTGTGAACAATATAAAGACATTAGTTAGATTAGCAGTGTGGGAAGGATTAGTTTGAAAATTTACAAAGGTATGACAGTCTCTCATGCACATCCGTAAAAACTGCACATTGTAAATATCATCTGATGAACATCTCTGTGGTTATGTAATTGTTCATTTCTTCCCATACCCAACAAACAGTTTAGAAGTTCGAAGTACAATTCATTGTCACCTCTGTAACATGCGTGTGGTTTTCTTTAGTTTACACCTGATATTCTGTGGGTTTTTTAAAATATAATCATAACAACATCGACTCGATTGAATGATTGTATATATTGTTTAACATCCCACTCGAGAATTTGTTACTCACATGGAGACGTCACCTTTACCGGTGAAGGACTGCAAAATTTAGGCGTATGCTCGGTGCTTACGGCGTTTGGGCAGGGAGGGATCTTTATCGTGCCACACTTACCGTGACACGGGATCTCGGGTTTTGCGGTATCATCCGAAGAACCGCCCCATTTAGTCTTCTCTTAAGACAAACAAGGGTTACTGATGACCTATTCTAACCTAGAATCAAATGACCATTTTATCGATATTGACTACACAGAAAGTTAATAATTTTTAGAGTAATTCATATTCACGCCCACAAGTACACCAGTTAAGTACCGGTATTTTTAACCTTCACAGTCTGTGTTACCTTTGTCATCAGATATGTCTTACCTTCTTCAGTTCGAAAAAATTTACTTTGTCAGTCAAGGTGTATATGCAAATTACTTTGTACATGTACATTACTTTACCAGTTAAAATAATATTACCCGCATCAGTTAAGATAAGTTGAACTTTATCAATAAGTGTCTTATCTCCATCATTAAAGATAAGCTGTAATTTATCATTGAGTATTTATGACTACGAATGACTCCGTTAACTTCATCAAGATATAGGGCTCACGGCGGGTGTGGCAGGTCGACAGGGGATGATTACTCCTCCTAGGCACCTGATCCCACCTCTGGTATATCTAGGGTTCGTGTTTGTCTCTGTTTTGTATTATTTGTATATATTTGTAAATATTTTGTATTTATAACCGCTGAGCTGTATAGCTTGATGAAATAAAGAATCTAAAAAGTATTCCTTGTAAGAGGTATAAGATTTATCACTGTTCGTTATCTTATGCAAGGTGAAGATAACGAACAGTGATCAATCTCATAACTCCTACAAGCAATACAAAATAGATAGTTGGGCAAACACGGACCCCTGGACACACCAGAGGTGGGATCAGGTGCCTAGGAGGAGTAAGCATCCCCTGTTGACCGGTCACACCCGCCGTGAGCCCCATATCCTGATCAGGTAAACGGAGTTATCCGCAGTCAAAATCAGTGTGCCAAGAACGGCTTAACAATCGGTATGAAACACGTCAGACAGCATTTGACCCAATGCGAGGTTGTATTGACGAACTAGATCGTTATCTACATTCATGGACAGTCTTTTATCAGTATCTTACCCTCATTAATTAAGATAAATTGTACTTTATCAGTAAGTATCTTACCCTCATTAATTAAGATAAATTGTACTTTGTCAGTAAGTATCTTATCCTCATTAATTAAGATAAATTGTACTTTATCAGTAAGTATCTTATCCTCATTAATGAAGATAAATTGTTCTTTATCAGTAAGTATCTTATCCTCATTAATTAAGATAAATTGCACTTTATCAGTAAGTATCTTATCCTCATTAATTAAGATAAATTGCACTTTATCAGTAAGTATCTTACCCTCATTAATCAAGATAAATTGTTCTTTATCAGTAAGTATCTTATCCTCATTAATTAAGATAAATTGTACTTTATCAGTAAGTATCTTACCCTCATTAATTAGATAAATTGTACTTTATCAGTAAGTATCTTATCCTCATTAATGAAGATAAATTGTACTTTATCAGTAAGTATCTTACCCTCATTAATTAAGATAAATTGTACTTTATCAGTAAGTATCTTATCCTCATTAATTAAGATAAATTGTTCTTTATCAGTAAGTATCTTATCCTCATTAATTAAGATAAATTGTTCTTTATCAGTAAGTATCTTATCCTCATCAGTTGAAATAAAACCTTTATTAGTGAGTATCTAAGTTACGACAAACTGTACACAAGTTTCATCAAGGTAAACTATACTTTATGAGGACAATGTAAGTATTTGATGTTTATTAGTTAAGACAGAGATTACCAGCAAGTATCTTACCTTGATCAGTTAAGATAAACCGTACTTTATCACTATACTACATGTAAGTATCTTGCTTTCATCAGGCAAATTAAATACATACAAATGTAGTAAGTATTTTACTTTCATCCGTTAAGATCACAGGCAATTGCATCGCTTGGAGGTCGAATTTACTAAATAAAGAGTAAAGGTATAGAACTCTAAATATAGGGTACCCAAGTTAGCCGATGTAAAAACAATAAATTAATTGATATAAAATTCTACTTTGTATTTTAATTTATTCATACATAATCAATCTACATTACTACCAAAGTTCATCCCGAAATTTCGTATACTTCCCAAGATATGCAGAAATGAACTCGGAAATATGCCTATTATTTTTGGTTGACTTTTGGCTGAGCCCTGACACTATACGACTACACAGAGTGTTTGAGCATTGCAACAAGCTATCAAATAGAATGTGCAGCATAAAATATCATTTCTAAAAGGAATTTCTTACCCCAATTCATAAAATGAAGTCCGTAATAGCTCCAAGTGACTGAAATTTTTTAAACCGTCTGTACTTTCACAATCCCAACCATTAACGGTAGTTACGACTAATTACCCAAAAGAGATGGAAGGACCCTTAACGATTTAGAGACTCAAATACTAATATTTATCAATATTGATTCATTATAGTACATAAATTATGCTAATAACAAGTCTTTATAAATATACAAATGTCTTATTATGTCTATTTTTATCTAAATCACATTATCACAGGTGTTCAACGATTGATAGTAATGATGTCAATGTGGGTAGTTAGTGGCACCGATGAAAATGCCTGATATTAAAATGAAAGTACAGACGGTTTAAAATTTTCAGTCACTTGGAGCTATTACGGACTTCATTTTATGAATTGGGGCAAGAAATTCATTTTAGAAATGATATTTTATGCTGCACATTCTATTTGATAGCTTGTTGCAATGCTCAAACACTTTGTATAGTCGTATAGTGTCAGGGCCCAGCTAAAAGTCAACAAAAAAATAATAGGCATTTTTCCGAGTTCATTACTGCATATCTTGGGAAGTATACGGAATTTCGGGATGAACTTTGGTAGTAATGTAGATTGATTATGTGTGAATAAATTAAAATACAAAGTAGAATTTCATATCAATTAATTTATTGTTTTTACATCGGCTAACTTGGATACCTTATATTTAGAGTTCTATACCTTTACTCTTTATATTGTAAATTCGACCCCCAAGCGATGCAATTGCCTGTGGTTAAGATCGAAGTATTTTTATCTTCATTACGGTAGTTAATATCAAATGCGATAAAGAAGGCTTATAAAGGCAATACTTGTTGTTTGAATTGAGTATATATCTTACCTTCGCCAATTTACTTTTAAAGTATATTCTGTCAAAAAATATTTTAATTAACTTATCAATATTAATGGTTGAAAGTGGAAAAACTATTAATTTCCATTCAATATAGTTTAATTTAATTAATAACCAAAAAATCTGTATTTTTTGGTTATTAATCTGTATTTTGTAACCTTTTTTAAGATGTCAGATATACAAAAACAGAAGTGTAGGTGAATATTACAAAATCTCACATTTTCGTAAAACAGAGTGATTGAAATAGATAAAAACTAGTAAGAATGACAAATATTTGAAGTCAACAATTTAGAAAAATAATTTATAGATATATGTATCAATTAAATGTGGGTATTAGGGAAATCATTGTATGATATAGACATACAGTAGATGAGAAACCAGCATAGGAGTTATTGTCCTTGACAACGTTTTTATTATTATCATAAATAAGTGATTATCTATGGAAAATGTAATTTTTTTCATAATGAATAGTTTACCAGATTTTTAAAAATCTTATCCAGTAGATAAATTTCCTTCGAAAGATATATTTCTCTCATGTGAAATCATAATTTGATATAGAATATTGCAAAAACCTATGACATCACATGGGGACTGGTCTACCTTAAGACGTGTAACATAGGTAGAGATTGTTCCTTCGCCAGGCGCCCGACATTAGAAGTCAAAGTCACGAGCCTTTCGGATATGACCTTAAAACGGAGGTCGTCCCACGCGTGCGTAAATGACAGTCTTTAACAACAACAATCCTCGCTTAAAGACTAAATCAATATTAATCAATCATATATTCTAAATGACCCGCCGCTAAGAGGGCGGTCATTGAAATTTAATTTATGACGTCAGACCGTCGGTTCCGGTTTATTTCACCAGCAGCACTGTAAACAGGACAATTCACGAACAGTATAGATTTGAGCCCGTTCTTTCACACAAGAAGAAATTAGGAAAAGCAGACGTTCTGTCGAGTCGCAGACCTGGCAGACGGTACACGTTTCTTCATACAAATGTCTCGAACCTCAACTTGTCACTACGCAAATGATGGATCCACAGTTTACATAGTCTTTTCTTTTCAGATGACTTGGTTGGTTCAGGAATTTCGAGAGAAAAAAAAAACCTTTCTTCACATCTCCCCTTCGCATTAGTGCAATTAACAGCATAGCAGGAAGGCATCATCCTATTTATTCGTAAAATCTACCACATGCACATCTTTGATGATCTTAGAATCTCATCAAAATCGGAACAGACAGTGTGACGTCAAAATTATTGATTTTGTGGTCTTGAATACAGAAGAGTTCCACATCATGACAGCCTTTATAGATGGCGGGAATTTCAATTTTTAACGTTTTTCAAATTGGTACTGAAGCTTATCTTGGCCGAATATCAACAGGATAGTATGACAAATTTTTATCATGTAATTAATCCTATCATTTGTCATGTAAAATGTTTTTGGGTTGCCTTCCCCTTTAAAGTTAATTGGGTTTTTTTTCAATTTAAAATTGTGATTGGGGAAATCAATGGAGACCAAGAATATCGACATGGCTGCTGAGAATTTCATTTGTTTTCAACAAGAAGCCCACAGGGCTTATCTGTTACCTGAGTATTAGTCCCAAAGGTTATGTTAAATCTAAAACAAAACCTATTCTGAATATCTAAGCTAAATTTAAATATTCAGCAACAGTATAAAACAAGATGTGTTCATAATTATAGGTTATAGACTTTGTATGGGAAAATATGACGATCGAGTTTTTTGGCGCGTAGACGGACCGAGCTTGCGAGGTCCGTTCGCGACAAAAAACGAGGTCGTCATATTTCCCATGCAAAGTCTATAACCTTTTTATTATATACTTTCAATTTCATTTAGAAACTAACAATAATTTTATTTTTAACAATAACTTTATCAGTTTAACTGAGTAAAAGATGAAAAACACGAAAAATTTGAAAATTAACGGCGTAGAAATTTGATTGTGACCTAATGTTTGCGGGCCGGAATGTTTCCGGGCATATATCGTGTGATATATGCCCGCAAACTTTTAAAGAAAAACGAAGAGATGAAATTGAAAGTATATAATAATATCTAATACTGCCCCGTCCTTAAGGTCCCAGGGTGCAAGAGTCCTGAAATTTACAATTTATGTCCCCCATATCCCCAAAAATGCTACATACAAAATTTGTAAAGAATTGAAATTGTAGTTATGATGAAAAACTTAAAAATTGTAGTTATGAAGATTAAGTTGAAAATGTTCACTTGTTTTACGCACAACGGACGCAGTAGGAAACATGTTTTAAAGTACACCTTAAAACAATACACGCGATGAATCTTGATTCGCCTCCTTATTGCGTAAAACAATTAGTAGTAGAAATACTTTACATAATAAAGCATGGGGAACAAGGGAAAATTTAATTGGTGGAAGTCCGTAAGCCAACAATATAACAAGAGTACCGCAAATGGTTCATAATATACACGTGAACATGCTTACATGGGGTATATGTATTCATCTTTTGTAATAGTACTATTTTTATTCTTCCTGGCTATAAGTTATAAAATGATTAAATCTAACTGTTTCAAACCCACTGTAAGACATGTAAATGTATGTAATTCATTAAGTCAGAGAAGATATACAAATAAATTGCTGAAAATATGCAATTAATGCATGTGTAGAGTGTATCCTTTAAAATGAATAAGGTTCTAGATACTGTGAATTAGACCTAAACTCCGGATAATTTATTGGAATACGAAATGTGGCCAGTGTTCTCTCCTCCAAGACGCCTGATCTTCCCACTATCAGTTAAGATAAGCTTTATTTAATCAGTTATCGCAATTCACCTTTGAATTAGAACGCTTTGGCTGATATAGCATTGCGTTGTGTGACGACACAATTGAATTTGTTTGTAATACAGTTGCGAAATGCAGCAGAAACTCTCATTGGTCCATATTTATAAGTCCGCCCAAATTCCCTATTACGGGAGTAGTCGGTATTTCAAAACATGACGGTCAGATGGAAACAAACTTCAAAGGAAGAAAGAGAAAATGTTGTATTCTTGTGCTGTTGTCTCATAAATTTAATATTAAAAAAATTCCTTACATATTTTCCTACTACACTTGTGTCCAAACATACCTTCAAATATTTATTAAAGCCCCATACGACCCAAAAACTCACAGCTTTTGATGATTTCGTTCGTTGACGTAGCCATGTTGGGTAGCCAGTCAATTCGAATCCCGGTTCATTTTCATACTCGCACAATAGCGTCTAGATGTGAACTAATACCCCACATATTTTAGCTAAATATTTTAAATAATATATCATCCCAGTTCCATTAAATGATAATTATTCAAATAGCTAAACTCACGGCAATGCGGCTTTCATTAGTCTGGGCCGGTCTCCATCTCTGCCGTGCACGTTCACGAGTATTAAGGACCATAGTGGGCTTATGTAGCATTTTCATTAATCAAGAGCTTATTTTACCTTTACAAAAACTATATTTTTTAATTTCTATTAATTATTCGTGTTGATAATAAATGAAGAGCGAATGCATAACTTACAACCAATTTTATGAATAGATACAGCATGTACCAATAACAAGAGTTCAAATTGACTGGCTACCTAACATGGCTACGTCAACAAACGAAATCATTTGAAGCTGCGAGTTTTCGGGTCGTGTGTGGCTTTAATGAATATTTGAAGGTATGTTTGGACACAAGTATAGTAGGGAAATATGTTAAAATATTTTTTATTTTGAATTTATGAGACAGCAACACAAGAATACACCGATATCAGGCCTCAACCGTGCGCAGCTTTTTGTGCCCCGTAAATCGAAGGTTTTTATAAGAGGTGGATTTGTAGCTCTCTGTTCCGTCAAATATTTTTTCAGATAGCTACAGTTCTCCAGCTAGTAGTTTTCTAGTCTGTCCATCGTTTTGATCACTTGAATCCGCTCGAGAAAGTGGGCGGACTGTAATCGGCCAATGAAAACTCTTGTTGTATTACATGTACATCAAACATGTTATTCAAACTGTTCAATCGTCTCATTCAATTGTGTCGTCACACAACGCAATACTATATCGGGTAAAGCGTTCTAATTCAAAGGTGAATTGCGATAATAAGTAAAATTATCTTACCTTCATCATTTAAGTATTTGAGCTGAACATTAGAGTCTTGATAGACAGCCTCTTCAGGAATGGTTGAAAGTCTGTAAAAATGAATAGGGTTAATTCAATCCTGTATTGAAGTACATATATGTAGATATATTTCACGCAAAATTTAGAAACGATGTGACATACTTACGGTTCAAATAAATCCATTGCTGTAGGTTCCAATGAATAATGTATCAAAAATTCTTCGCTCTCTAAGAAAAAAATATGTGCTTCTTTAGCGACAGGAGAGAAAGTATGACGAAACTCATTGTGACGTCTTAAGTATTGAGTAATCGTGACGTAACAATGCTAGAAGCTCGGGGTCCTCGGATTGCATTGGGTTTATCTTTTTAATTATTTTGGGGGTAGGAGTGATTTTTTTTTCTTAAAGTAGAAACGTACTCATACAGAAAATATGTTCAAAATTTACGGACGATAAAAGCTCCATTGAATACTTTGGTGTAAACGTCCACAATAAAGAAACACACCGACATGATTATTTGTGACAAAAGTTTCCTTTTTCTTCTTTTTTTTAAAAGAGCAGACAATACATAACAATAATAAAAATAAAATCTCCCCTAAAATGACTCCCTAACCTAATGCCGAGCGGACGAGAGACATACGTCGCATACTACTTACAAACTAGAATTAAGATGATTGTTTTTTATGATACATGTATATATATATTTGTTTCCCCCTTGTTATTAATCATATTTATGATGTATATCAAAATGATATGTTGACGGTGCTACCGTTTGAGCGAGCGCAGCTACATGCATTGTAATGTTCCTACTTTGATCAGGTTGAATTCAACAATATCTATTTGCCAAATACTCAGTACATGAATGAAAATTAGGTAGCAGAAACAGCCAAATTTAGTCTCCTTCCCGGGTTTTATATGAAATCATTAAAACATATTAAACATGAATGTGATCGAAATATTTTTTATACTGTGTACATTTTATTTCTGTTACTTCACTGTGACTTGCTTAATCTTTCCAAGTAAATAATTGTGTGATAAAAATGCCCAAGTCTTGTTGCAGGCCTTTCAAGTTTGTAAAACTGTATGAACAGCACTGCCTTTGAACATAGAACGCATTTCAATATAGTGATGATTTTTTAAATAAATCGATGAATTCAACACTACTGCGCATGTAGCAATAAATGCACGGACCTCTTCCCCTCCTATACGCACCTATTTAATTTTTAAAAAATGAAAATCATATAACAATCCCCATGTAGCAATGACATGTTTCAGAAGAGAAAATTTGAACAATATTTTTAATATTGTACATAATCTTAGTTGTACATAACACAATGATGAAATATCTCAGCATTCGCATATAAAGTTTATTAAATGAATTGCAACATATTTGAGTCCCTCTCCACTGTTTTCGGAAGGATACATTAAGATTTATTCAGAAAACAAGAATCAAAGATTTGTTCAGTCGTTAATAGCAAGTGGCATGGTTGGTTATCATTTGGCATAGGGGGTGGGGGTGGGTATCTTGGTTCAGTTGCATTACCATACGGGCCAAGGAAATAGATATAAGCAGTTTTTATTTTTAGACGCGGAAAAACAAAGATTTATATAAAATAAAAAAAATGTTTTCGATCCGGCCAAATTCCATAAATTTTGTTTGTTTGTAATTTTTTAGATAGCTTAAATTCAGTGCCTGTGCTCCCTCATATAGTTTGATAAGTTAGTCTCTTTGTTTTCATGTTATAATAATCAATTCCTTTTGATACTTTAGTAAATTATACACAATTTGTATTCGATGCCATTTACGTATGCCTAATGTTTACGTATATTATCCCGGTAACATGACTTTTACAAAAGGAAATAACAAGTATTTAGATCCGCCACTGTCAGTCTTATTACTTATCTTATCTGTAATATGACGTACGTCGAAACGTAGACATGACGTCATACATCTTCTTAGCCTGCCTTTCATAAACATTTAGTTAACCATAGACATATAACATGTTATATGTCTACGGTTAAACATTACGCCTAATGGTGCACTGAATTTTCGAGCTAGGAGACCTTTGGCGGATTTAAAGGGGAGAAGGGGGGGGGGGGGGGCGCAGCGTCATTTTTTTTTTTTTTTTTTATAGATGAAAAGGGTTTAGATTTAGCTCGGATTATTTCGCGCGCTTTAGTCATTCGCTACGCTCGTTTATATACGAAACATGCGAAAATTTCCATGATTAAAATCTAATTCCTTGTTTAGCCCACTGATTGTATGAAAATGTGATTTTAATTAAATTTGGGAGCTTTAATTCGTTCTACACAGTATAATCATACACTAACATCGTTTTTAAGGAGGGGGGGGGGCTTCAAAACTTCAAAATTGTTGAAACTTCTTTACAAGCATTAAGAAAATAAAAACAACAAACAAAATGTAAAATCCTCTTTTATGCTAAATTCAAAGTTCTAAATGTGTATGTGGAGAGAGAGAGAGAGAGAGAGAGAGAGAGAGAGAGAGAGAGAGAGAGAGAGATATTTCTTAATTAAACATCACTCTGAATCTACGTACAAGTACTTTGAAGTTGATATCAAATGGATGCTGTAGTTCCCCATCGACAATATCTACGTAGTCTTTGGATATCAAGCTCAGATTTCTCGAAAAAGTCGCAAACTTAATCAAGTTTGAATTTCATTTCATTTGAGCAGTCAAAATTTTAGCAAAATCTCAGTTTTAAGTCTAAGTTTCAGCTAAAGTTTCTTTCGAGAAATTCAACAGTCTGTTGAAATTCCCATGGACACAAATTGAGCTTCTTTATTTGCTAACCTGTTCCTGTATTCTTATGAGGAAGAATTAATTTGTTTAAAATCTTCTACATAACCTTTTTAAAATCCACATTGAGATAAATCGACGATGTTTTACCTTTTGAGAATATTCACTTTCATTCTTTATTTCTAACTGACATATCCAGTGGACTTGAAATAAAAGGCATTACAAAGTCTTCCACATTTGCTTTATATTTGGATGTTCTACTGAACATAAAAATAAACGAAAAACTAACAACTCAGCTTTATGACAAACGGGATGACTTCAGCTTCTTCATCGTCAACGTCCCATACTTATGTAGCATATTCCATTATCACTATATAGTGTTTGCGTCTCTCAACTACGCGGGAAGCATGTTCTTCATATGATCAATTTCTAAACCAAGACAAGCTATTGAAAAATAAGTTGATGCTACGATGATTTTAACAGTCAGCATTTGGCAAATTTTATATTTGCAAATACAACCCAGCTGTCATGATGTCGAATGCTGTCTGACGTGTTTCACACTAATTTTTTGATAGCTCGTCACACATTGAATTTGACTATTAGTCCAGTCATTCTAGCCAAAAATATAGCGTAACCTCAAACTAATTGCAACAGAAATGTTTTTGTTTTCAAACGGTGAGTCAAGGGATGCTCTAACATATATAAAAAATCGAGAGCACAAAACAAAGGGGAAACGTGTATTTTGGGGGCAAAATCGTACATTTTGATAAAAGAATCACCGAAAACCGGGATTTATCGTTTATTTTCACACATGAAAGAAATAAAGGAAACATAATTGCTATAATCATCGGGAACGGTGTTAACATTCACAAACTACTTTATTCATACCAAAATTTCAAATGAATGATTTTTTATGAGGCGTAAAGCCTTATTTTGGAAGAAAAATCGATGAAAATGAGAAGAGTTAATATGAAACTCGTAAACATTGATTCTGGCACTAAATGAGATACTATTTATATGATACAATTAAAGGAGTGATAATTAATTCATAAAAATTAATTAACAGTTTTAGATTTTAAAATTATGAGTGTATCAGGGGCAGATTTAAGGGGGCGCAGCCGCCCCCTCCCTAAAATTTTCAAAATTAAGGTAAATCATGGTCTTTTGTTTAAAAAGTGTAAACAATAAAAGAAGCAATAATTTCTTCCACTCTCGGAGAAATAAATGATAAAATGATTTGATTTATTTAATTACTTTTATTGGGAGAACTTGCATCCCCCCCCCCCCCCCCCCCAAAAAAAACCCTTAAAAGCGTCATTTTATTAATTTCACTTTTATCCTAAAATGACAGAAAATAGTAAAAATAACTATGTAGGAGACATATTTCAAGCCCTATACAATCTGTAAAATCCATGCAGGAGTTCAAGGCGGCCCCCAGACCCCCTGTCTCATAAACTTGCCCCCCCCCCACCCTTCCCCACCTAACCGCAATTACTGGATCCACCCCTGTGTATGATCCCGTAATCGTGTTTGCTCTGTTCGTTTGTTTGTCAGTCCGCAAAATGTTTAACTTTGGCCATAACATTTGAATGGTAAAGTACAGTATTTTCATATTTAATATACGTGTATTCTTTGTGACAAAACCTTTAGATGGTACCAAACATTTTGACATTGTGACCTTGATGATTGACCTACTTTTCGTGGCCTTGGAAAAAAAACTTTATTAGGGTGTTGGGATTTGCTTATGAGATAGAAAATTCACGCTATATCTTTAGTGACAAATTGAATCGGGTGCATACAAATTAGCCGGGACGAGGGTATTGTTTTTGACCATTCCTCATTTCTTTCTCTACAAATATCTATAAGTTTCTATGAGAAATCTACAGTTCGGATAGAAAAACCATTAACGCCACGTTTCCTATCAGAAAATTTGCGCAAAATATACAGTCCTTCTCGAAGTAAAAAGTAGGTGTTGTTGAGCGAAGACCGCGACTTGATCATTCATGATTAAGACTTGTAGATTTAGACCTTTTTAAAAAAAAAAAAAAAATATTGTGTTGGGATTAGTGTAGTCATTAGTATTTATACCTGATCAAGATAGAGCGTCCATGGTGGATGTGACCAGTCAACAAGGGATGCTTACTCCTCCTAGACACTTGATCCAACCTCAAAGGTCCTAGTTATACATGTACTACTTCCTCTCCCTGTCCTAGCTCTACATGTACTACTTCCTTTCCCCGTCTATGCTCTACATGTACTACTTCCTCTCCCCGTCCTAGTGCTATTTCCTCTCCCCGTCCTAGTTATACATGTACTACTTCCTCTCCCCGTCTAGTTGTAAATGTGCTACTTCCTCTCCCCGTCCTAGTATTACTTCCTCTCCCTGTCCTACTACTACTTCCTTTCCCCGTCCTAACTGTACATGTACTACTTCCTCTCCCCGTCCTAGTACTACTTCCTTTCCCCGTCCTAACTGTACATATACTAATTCCTCTTCCCGTCCTAGCTGTACATATACTACGTCCTCTCCCCGTCCTAGCTGTACATATACTACTTCCTTTCCCCATCCTAGTACTACTTCCTCTCCCCGTCCTAGTACTACTTTCTTTCCCCGTCCTAAATGTACATATACTACTTCCTCTCCCTGTCCTAGTGCTACTTCCTCTCCCCGTCCTAGTGCTACTTCCTCTCCCCGTCCTAGTACTACATGTACTTCCTCTCCTCGTCCTAGTACTACTTCTTTTCCCCGTCCTACTGCTACTTCCTTTCCCCGTCCTAACTGTACATGTACTACTTCCTCTCCCCGTCCTAGTACTACTTCCTTTCCCCGTCCTAACTGTACATATACTAATTCCTCTTCCCGTCCTAGCTGTACATATACTACGTCCTCTCCCCGTCCTAGCTGTACATATACTACTTCCTTTCCCCATCCTAGTACTACTTCCTCTCCCCGTCCTAGTACTACTTTCTTTCCCCGTCCTAAATGTACATATACTACTTCCTCTCCCTGTCCTAGTGCTACTTCCTCTCCCCGTCCTAGTACTACTTCCTCTCCCCGTCCTAGTACTACATGTACTTCCTCTCCTCGTCCTAGTACTACTTTCTTTCCCCTCCTAACTGTACATATACTACTTCCTCTCCCTGTCCTAGTGCTACTTCCTTTCCCCGTCCTAGTGCTACTTCCTCTCCCCGACCTAGTGCTACTTCCTCTCCCCGTCCTAGTATTACTTCCTTTCCCCGTCCTATAATTACTTCCTCTCCCCGTCTATGCTGTACATGTACTACTTCCTCTCCCTGTCCTAGTACTACTTCCTCTCCCCATCCTAGTACTACTTCCTTTCCCCGTCCTAACTGAACATGTACTACTTCCTCTCCCAGTCCTAGTACTACTTCCTCTCCCCATCATAGTACTACTTCCTTTCCCCGTCCTAACTATACATGTATTACTTCCTCTCCTTGTCCTAGTACTACTTCCTCTCCCCGTCTTAGTACTACTTCATCTCCCTGTCCTTGTACTACTTCCCCTCCCCGTCCTAGTACTACTTCCTTTCCCCGACCTAATTGTACATGTATTACTTCCTCTCCCTGTCCTAGTACTACTTCCGTTACCCGTCCTAACTGTACATGTATTACTTCCTCTCCCTGTCCTAGTACTACTTCCTCTCCCCGTCCTAGTACCACTTCCTTTCCCCGTCCTAACTGTACATGTATTACTTCCTCTCCCTGTCCTAGTACTACTTCCTCTCCCCGTCCTATCTGTCCATGTACTACTCCCTCTCGCCGTCCTAGTGCTACTTCCTCTCCCCGTCCTAGCTGTACATGTACTACTTCCTCTTCCCGTCCTAACTGTGCATCTACTACTTCCTCTTCCCGTCCTAGTACTACTTCCTATCACCGTCTTAGCTGTACATGTACTACTTCCTCTCCCCTCCTAACTGTACATGTACTACTTCCTCTCCCTGTCCTAACTGTACATGTACTACTTCCTCTCCCCGTCCTAGCTATACATGTACTACTTCCTCTCCCCGTCCTAGATGTACATGTACTACTTCCTCTCCCTGTCCTAACTGTACATGTACTACTTCCTCTCCCCTTCCTAGCTGTACATGTACTATTTCCTCTCCCCGTCCTAGCTGTACATGTAGTACTTCCTCTCCCATCCTAGTACTACTTCCTCTCCCCGTCCTATCTTTACATGTACTGCTTCCTCTCCCTGTCCTTGTACTACTTCCTCTCCCCGTCGTAGCAATACATGTTCTACTTCCTCTCCCCGTCCTAGCTATACATATACTACTTCCTTTCCCCGTCCTAACTGTACATATACTACTTCCTCTCCCCGTTCTAGCTATACATGTTCTACTTCCTTTCCCCGTCCTATAGCTATACATATACTACTTCCTCTCCCCGTCCTAGTTACACATGTTCTACTTCTTTTCCCCGTCCTATAGTTATACAAATGCTACTTCCTCTCCCCGTCCTAGTACTACGTCCTTTCCACGTCCTATAGCTATACATATACTACTTTCTCTCCCCGTCCTAGTGCTACTTCCTTTCCCCGTCCTATAGTTATACATATACTACTTCCTCTCCCCGTCCTAGCTATACATGTTCTACTTCCTTTCCCCGTCCTATAGCTATACATAAACTATTTCCTCTCCCCGTCCTAGCTATACTTGTTCAACTTCCTCTCTCCGTCCTAGTACTTCTTCCTCTCGCCGTCCTAGTACTACTTCCTCTCCCCGTCCTAGCTATACATGTACTATTTCCTCTTCCTGTCCTAGTACTACTTCCTCTCCCCTTCCTAGTACTACTTCCTCTCCCCTTCCTAGCACTATTTCCTCTCCCCGTCCTAGTACTATTTTCTCTCCCCGTCCTAGCTATACATGCACTACTTCCTCTCCCCGTCCTAGCTGTACATGTATTACTTCCTCTCCCCGTCCTAGCTGTACATGTACTACTTTCTCTCACCGTCCTAGCTGTACATGTACTACTTCCTCTCCCCGTCCTAGCTATACATGCACTACTTCCTCTCCCCGTCCTAGCTATACATGCACTACTTCCTCTCCCTGTCCTATTGCTGCTAAAACGTTTAAAAAGCATTTTGCAAAGTAAAGAAAGAATTCTTTATCTTAAATCCTGGAGAGAAAACATGCACAAATAGTTTTTTTTTTTTATTATAACATGAACAAACGAACGAACAAGCAAGGTATTATGAACCTCCTCAATTCTGTTGCAATACTGCAAGGCAGGGGATAATAATGTTGGTCAAAGCCCCCTTCAGCTTTGGTTTGTAATGCTGGCAAATCCCCTGATACTGTACTAGAGGTATGGGGTAACCAATGAAATTCACTGCTAACGGGCCCAATCCCTCGCAACATGGGATATGGTAAAATAGCATTGCTAGAGAAGATGAATCCACCAGTCAAAGTTATTACTGAAATATATAATATAGAGCAATTTTCATTGAATTAAATTTTTGTGACAAAATTGCAGGTAATGTACCTTTAACAATCATTTCAAAATCGACAAAACAGAATAACTTAATTAAGTCAACAACGCATTTTTTTCTTTGTACATGTATATATTTCCTTAACAAGAGTACCGCCAACGGTACATAATGCACCCGTGAAAAGCTATTATAGGGCTTTTTTCTTACACCATGATTTGTAGAACTTGCCTTCAAGTAGTGTCAACAATCATCAGGGTGTGACATACTTTCTTTGCATCGAAAAAACAGACAAATCATGTACTCTCTATGTAATATTTTCACTTGACATAAGATGTATGTGTGCCAAGTTTAATGGTCCTTGCTCCAACGAATCGGTCTACATCCTGCCACTACGATCTTGACCTTTGACCTTAAGAAACAATAGGCATCCTCCACTTGGCATAAAGTGTATGTGTACAAAGTTTGACGTCCTAGCCCCAACAGTTCGGTTTGTATACTGCCTACAAGGTTTTCGTACCAAGTGATACTGTGACCTTGACCTTTGACAAATCATAAGCATCTCTCTCTCATCATGGTGATCAAATGTACCAAGTTTCAATATCCTGGAGCTTACGGTTCGGTTTGTATCCTGCCTACAATATTTTCCAACTAAGTGATGCTGCCACCTTGACCTTTGGCCTATAATCTTGAAAAACAATAGACATCTTCTTCTCATCATGGTGATCGAATGTACCAGCTTGCAATATCCTGGAGCTTACGTTTCAGTTTGTATCCTGCCTACAAGGTTTTCCTACTAAGTAATACTATGACCTTGACCTTTGACTTCTAACCTTAAAAACAATAGACGTCTTTCTCTCGTCATGGTTATCAAATGTACCAAGTTGCAATATTCTGTAGCTTATGGTTGGGTTTGTATCTTGCCCACACGGCTGCATTACTAGGTTTCCCTACTAAGTAATGCTACGACCTTGACCTTGGACCTCTGTCCTTCAAAAACAATAGGCACCTTCCTCTCATCATGGTGATCAAATGTACCAAGTTGTAAAATCTTGGAGCTTACCGTTCCGTCTGTATCCTGCCCACAAGGTGCGGACAGATAGGCAGACGGACGGACAGACGAACGACGCCATACCACTGGCGTATAAAAACAAGCCTGGAGGTTATAAACATACTCAAACTCAGCCACGTTTGTTTTGAGTATAACTCTGAGCTAGCAAGCCCTCAGCATACGCGAAAATCTTGCGCATGTACTCCATTTGAGTGTGAGGATAATTTTCTAAAAGTTTTTTTAACCTTTACTGTTTGAGTATGAGTGCGATTTTGAGCACGGAGTTTGAGTATGAAAACGTGCTCAAAAATGTTTTATAACCCCCAGGCCAAGTGCACGTATACATTCCATTATCTGCCTGCAGGAAGTGACAAATTAATCACGTGTCGGTTATTGTGACGTATTTTGTCAGACGAATCGCTGGTTCAGATCGATCACGGCGGTTCTGGAATGGTTCTGACCTTACATGGCTCCTTCGTTTTAATGTCCATGTCTCTTGATTCCAATTCTAGATATGTCCAGTGTATGTATTAGTATTTATCGCTCTTAGTACAGGTTATATTTGTTGGAAATTATCTAGGATCTTCACAAATGCAATTAAAAAGCGATCATTAATTTTTAAAAGTTGCATTGAAATAACCGACAACAGTTCGTGTCGCCAGATGTCTGATTTGTGTAATGGTGGTGAAAATCTTGCCTCTAACAGAGACAAACGTGCATTAGTACAACTTCTCAATCCTAATCGTCGAAATGCCTCCGAGTTGTTAATACACATAATTCTTTTAGTCATTAGCTTGTTTAGCTTTCAGTATCAAAAATTTCGATTCATTGTCTTCAATGTAGATTTATACATGATTTAGTGAATTAATGCATTTATAATGACTTCTCTCCCACATAGAGAACACACACAAGCTTGTGTTCCCGTTTTGAAATCTCGTCATCTTACGTGAGAACGAGATTCTAATCTTATTTTTTTGTATCCCAAGAGTCCTCATGAGATTTTTTCTTCTGCCACACTATACCATAGAGTCTTTCATGTCTTTCTTAGAATAGAAACTGAATCTTACACATCTGTTTTACTTATAATGAGATGTTTATAAATGCTGGCCTCCATTGCTAGATTCCTATCTTATCTGTGCGAGTGAGTTAATGATACATTTGTGAATTTAGTATTGATACGAAGATAAAAAACAAAGAATCTGAGAGAAGGCACACCGTCTGTGTCAGGCGACTGTCAGAGGGAGACAAACCGTCTGTAACAATGGATGTACGTGTACGATACTTCTGCATCGGTTAAGCTGATAAAGCGACACCCACGAGAAATCGATATTTATTTTCATCCAGTTCTTCTCAGATTGAGGCTTGTATATCACTTGATTTACCGACATTATAAATAGAATGTAATTTCATCAATGACTTGCTGTTACTTCATCATTGCAAAGAGTGCGTCAGCAAATTCTTCATACTCAACTTTCAAATGAGAGTTATCTTTCTTTGTGTATAGTGTACGTGAAACTTAATACTAATCACTTCCGGAAACTGTCCCAATACGTGCACTTATCTCCCTTGTTGAATAAGGTGGTAAGATTTTAATACAGAATCCGATAAGACAGTGCGATCGTCTCGAAAACTTTAATGTATCTTTCCACATATCTACAAGTTTCTAAAACAACTATCAAACGGCGGGAATTAAGATAAACGCGTCGAGTGTGCGATACTGTGATATTTTCGATAACGTTAGATACAGATCTAGAAGGGCCGACAGGGATCTTTCTATGGCGTGCGGCAGTGCTCCTTCGAAATAATTAGCGGAGTTTTTGTATCACAGCTGTGTCCGTCAATCTCCAGCCAAATCAATCTTTTCATACATATTATAAATTTTGCTCAAATTTCTCAATGAAATATACTTAAAGGAATTTAATTCTGGTATAATTTTAATAAAATATTATACCCTGTGTTTGCAGGGATGTGTTCCAGTGCAAGCACTCAACTTTTTTTTTTTTGATTTGTTTTTTACTGGAAGATTGTCTGTTGCTGTGGTAATAAAAAAAGAAGAATATCTGTCTTGGTATCTAATGGAATAGGTAATTACATTTTACAGTGGGAAGTCGCGACATGCACGATGTAATGAACCGCTTGATACAGAAGCATTTTGAAAAGCCTAATCTCCTGCATGAATCCACTTGCCTGACTAATAAACCCATTCTAGTGATAATACAAATGTTTTATCGCATTGTTGACAAGAGGCATTATAACATGCGCTTGAATATAGAGAGGTTTCGGATAAAAATTATCAATTTTGTATCTTATGTGTCTTAGTTTATTCCCCTTTATCTTCTCTCGAATTACCTCTGTTCTTTCTAATCTCAAAATTGCCGATAAACCTAGCTTATTATACAGAGCTTCAGACTACCTACACCATTTGCAACCAATGTTTACTTCAATGAAATATATTTAATGTGTTTTAATGTCGAATACACTTGTTCATGCATTAGGGATTTTCTTTCCTCTCGGACCGTGGTCTTCAAGCTGTAAGTATTCCGTTTTACCCAATTTCATACATCCATTCAAAACATTGTATTCCCCCGTGTTGGCGTGGATAGGAGGTTGAATTTCTTTGCCAAGTGGGTCGAGGAATGGTTTTGTTCATGTTTTGAGAACGGACTTAATATTCGTGTAGATCCCATCTCTCCTTTTTCCTATAATAACACTGTAATATGGTGGGATGGTAGCCGCCTTTCGTTTCTCGTTTCAAAACAGTCTAAATGAAAACAGACTCATATTTATTGTTGTTGTTTTTTCAGAATCGAAATTCGAACTAGCTTAATAGGACTGATTCTTAAAGAGATGTATTGATGCATCTGCGTAAATATCAAGGAACAATCTTCATCAGTTTGTTAAGGTTTTGTATTCGAGATAAAGCTACTTACTGTCTGTTTTGCATTAAACCTGTAAAGTTTTTCCGCTTGCTTATTTCTAAATCGTATCAATGTAAGTTCGATCTGTATATAGGGATGTGGAGCTTTGAACAGGCGGAAGGAAGAGATACGTCACATATACATCCCCCTGAACATGGAAATATTTATTTAACTTTAAAAAAAAAAAACCCATACGGCTGCCTATTTTACGCGGTAAGCGTCTCGTGAAACGCGGGTGGAGTTCTGTCTGCTATTAGTTCTGATTTAGGCCGTAGGAATTGAACCGGATCCCGGGTTTCTAACACACTCAACTATCTGTCCAAGTCTGGCTACACTGAAATTAGAAAGTGTAAAGACATCGTTACTTTATGGGGAAAATTTGGGGCGTCTTATCTGCGTGTCACCCCACGGTGTGATATAACCCGTGTTTTCCGCCACATAAACTAGTCTCGAGTCTTCAAACACTCCCCCATTAACCAACTTAGTAATGAGCTGTAGATTTCCTTCCACCAGTGGTACAGTTGTTTTGTTTTCTTAGGTAATTATTAATTTGTCAATGTTCGCCAGATAAATTATACCGAGACTTAATAAACAAGGAATAATACGCGTGCCGAAATTTGCTTCACAATCAATTAATTATGTATGCAACTTTGTATTAGCATATTTATAGCTTTATATTAGGGGAACTTGGATGCTGTTTATACCAATAGGTATGAGGTTTGCTGGTTTTACAGCCTTTAAAACAAATCTCAAGTAGTTTCAGCATTTTTCATTCCCTTAAGCTATCTGAATGTAAAGAGTAAAGAATTTTCCGTGGTCGGTGTGAAATATACATTTTATGATAGGCAAATAAATAATTGATTATTCATTATAGTGACATGTATATCATTACAAGCTCACACATACAAATTATATATATATATATATATATATATATATATATATATATATATATAGGGCCTATAATTGAAATATCAATGTATGCACTTGGATATATCGGTAAGGATAATAAATGGATATCAAATGCATTATTACTTATGGATATATGTTTTGTATGTGTTTTCTGAATTTATGATTTAATTGATATATGCACTAACATTGACATGAATATGATATGATGGTAACTACACGTGAGAAGACAAAAGCTAGCAAGTTTGTATTGTATTGTATTGTTTATTACCAAGAACCATACAGTTCATAACAAAAGTTATACATGAAGTGAGTACAGTGCAGGTTATGTAAATGAACACAATTCATTCAATGTACATAAAGATAGTTGATGTCTGTGAGATTATAAATATAGTTTGTAACAAAATGAACATGAAATATAATATAATAAAAAAAAAAGTGAGGATAACCACAGCATTATGTATGCATTTTTGTTCTTCTACTTGAACATTTATATAAATAAGGAGAAGCTGTTCACATTCTCATTCTAAATCTGCATTTATTTGCAGGAATTAGATAATTGTTTATTCCTATTCTGAAGTTATGTCATATAACGCTTGCATCAATCTAAAATTCTTTGAATTACTTTTGCTGTAAAAATGTACACTTTTAAAGTTTTGTTTTTATTTCTGATATTTTATGGATCTGTCTAATTCGATATGAAGACTAAGATGAAAAAAAAAGAAAGATCAAAATTGAATTCGTTTCTAATAAAAATTGATTAAAACTAATGTTAAAAATAAGCATGAAAACATGTAAATACGGTATCTTAATAAAAAAAAATTGTGTACGATATCTATTGTTTTAAATCATAAGTAATGTAAATAATGGTAATCTACTCTTGTAAATTCAGTATGATCTAGGAAGAAAATTGTAAATGGTATTGTTTGCATTAACCGATCTAAAACAGGAGACACAGTAGCGACTGACTAGGTAGCGATAACCTGTTAAAATCAGCTGTAAATAGGGAGGGAGGCATCACCCGACAATACGATCAATATTCAAATTGTAGATAAATTTCAGCTGTAGGTATTGATAAGTTATTACCAGTTCGGATAACTCGTTTTAACAATGGAGAATATATTCAATTATTTCATAATAGGTTACGTTTTACTAATCTAGAAAAAATATGAAAAAACCAATGATCTAGTTAAAAGATGAAAAGTAAAATACAAAAACATTAAAGGGAGATTTGCTATTGTTGATCTTAAGAACGCTTTATGTAATGTTCGAGATTACGGATCTGCTAAGAATTCACTATATCATAACACAGGCTAGCGGTTGAATTGGAGATTTTAAAAAAAAAAGTTAAAAAGAATTTTTGCATTTAAATTCTAAGGGGGAAAATTCAAAATGATTTAAATCAGATCATTATTGTTATAATCATTTTCGGGTAAAATAGATAGCAGTAACAGATTATATTTCCTGCCAATTCCTGGTGGTGGTTGTTGGGTGGTCCCAGAAATGTGATTCTAACGCAAGTAACCAAGACAACAGGTTTGTAGCAGTAATATTAGTGCTATTTCACTTTTTTTCAATTTCAGGATGATTCAAGTCAATATGCATTTATTTGCTTAGATCAAAGGTGTAAAACATATGTATGTATACAGAAATTCAATTTGAAAATAAGGATTGTGTGTTGGTATATGCACGTAATATATAAATATATATAAGCACGCATATCAGTGTACATGTATAATTATAATTTATATCCGTCCAACTTCACTTAATAAAAACGATTACACCCATTAAAGAATAGAATAGGTCATTAAGATATGTTTTTTTGGTTTTTTTTAAAAACCAGTAAAATATGACTACAAATTAATTTGCCCCTGAGATGACAAAATATGACTAAAAATTAATTTGCCCCTGAGATGACAAAATATGACTAAAAATTAATTTGCACTGAGATGACAAAATATGACTACAAACTAATTTGCACCTGAGATGACAAAATATGACTACAAACTTATTTGCACCTGAGATGACAAAATATGACTACAAACTAATTTGCACTTGAGATGACAAAATATGACTAAAAATTGCCATGTAAAAATTGGTACCGTCGATCGTTGGAAAGTGATTTGCACATGAGAACAATAGTGATACAAGATTTCAATTAACAAAACATTGTGATGTAAAATATTTTCCAATATTTAAAAAATATTGAGCAACATCAGTTACATGTAGTATACTCTATACATGTTGTTTTCATTATTTACAATTCTAATAAGATTTTTAATGAGTAAATTTTTCTATTTTGATTTATACTTTCAAAAGGCGAAATAATAGATTTTAAAAAAATACTGTACACAGAACGTCGCATTTACTAACTATACCGGGAAACAGTCGCCTTGTGTGGGGTAGCGAGCGTGGAATATTGGATTTTTATACTGCGTCCATGTCATATTCTCTGAAGTTTTCTCAGGAACGCTAACTAAACGTGTCGTTACTTAATTGGAAAACAGTTTCACAACCCATGTAAAAATTAGTTTCTTCGATGTTGGAAAGTGAAAACATGTGTTGCTACTACAACGTATAGCAAGTTTTGGATGATTATCCATTAATTAAAATTTCATCTGTCTAAGTTTATAAATCGTCATATTGTAGTTAAACATGCCAGGGACCCCGTAACCGAGAGCAATTCCCTGGAGAAAGGTTTCACGGGCTTCGGGACAAATTAGCGTCCGCGTTAATAAACTAACCCTGACATTTAATTGTCGTTTAAATTACAGCGAGGTCGGTGATGCTGATTTCATTTGTAGTTTTATTTTCGTTTATAATGAACTTTCTTACTTTATGGGTGACACTTATATACAGAATGGTGGCAAGGGTAAAATGAGGGGCAAGGAGGATAAACATGCACGGCTCATAAGCGAAATTCCTACCAATTAGTTCTCATGACCACAATTAAATTATCCTTCGTGTAAAAGGCATGGAAGTACGGGAATGGAACTCTTTACCTTTGGAGACAAGGCAGTCTGAACCTTAATTAAAATTTATGAAATGCATCAGTAGCATTAAAATATCCCCTCCCTTTTAGTTCTTCTTTCGGAGAGAGGCGTATGAATATTTTACATACAAGGCTTCGATACAATTGCATTCTTGATAAAGATTTATTCCACTGCAATATCGTTGAGAGCCCCTTATGTACATGTGGATCAGTGGAGGATGGCTATCATTATTTCTTTTCTTGTAGCAAGTACAGAAATGTCAGACATGAATTATTCTACAAAATATTCAGCATCAATAAACTGCAAATATTGCATACACATGTTCTACTGTAGGGTGACACTTCTCTCAGCAATAAGGAAAATGAATTTTCTCTCTTATTCATACATTTATCAAACAAAGTAATCGATTTAATCATTATTCTAGTATTGTACATCAACCTATCATAAATATTTTGAATGTTTGATACGATGTATAATACTAATTATTTCCCAGTATACTCATCCTTAATGTTAATTAATAATCACGCATATTATGAAAAACTTCGTATTTATATATGTACATGGGGAGAGGGCGGTTTAAGTTTTTAGAACTTGTGCCCGATCCCTTTGTAATTATATTAGTTTTTAGAACTTGTGCCCGATCCCTTTGTAATTATATTACAATAAAAAACCGCTCTAACTTAAAGTCATTGAAATCAATTTTCATTTCAACCATGCAATTAAACTGAAAAACTTATGAAATTCTACCCAAATCATATATATATTTGGTAAATATAGATTATGCGTAATGATAAAATAATTAAAGATGATACAAAGTCCTTTGTCGGAGTTCTTCCCCCTTCCTGCAGGTATTCGTAAACTGAACGTGGGACCTCCTGGAAGGAAGATGCGTCAATTATATCTGAAGTTGATTAGCTATTTGGTAGTTTATTTTGGCGTTCACGCCTCAAACGCCCTGCACGGCATGACGTCGTCAAAACGTTGAGCTATGAGCAATTGTTTCAAAGGGGAAAGACATGCCGTGACTAAATATTTTTATAATGATTATCAGGGGATTTGGAGATCAATAGCACTCATGCATCAGTTGATGTCTCTCTCTCTCTCTCTCTCTCTCTCTCTCTCTCTCTCTCTCTCTCTCTCTCTCGTTTAAAATACGGTATTTACAAACTAAAGCCAACAGCTATACTTAAATATTGCAACAAAGAAAGAGAGGAACACCGTACATTGGCATTTATTATTATCAGTAATATCAGCACCACAGAGGGAAGATAATGGTCGTCCATAAAACTCGAGTTGTTTGGAAGAAAACTGTTTCTCTGCAAACAATGGTTCTGGATCTAGATTCTCAATTTGTTGCCTGGTGTAATGCTTCAGTAGAAGTGACGTAACTTACCAATTAACTTGGTTATCTATTTCAAAGACTTTTCCAAAATTACTATACACTTACGCTCGCCGTCTTATAATGAACAAAACTCCCCGTCTCAAAACCCCTCACTCCCCCGGTACTCTTAAAATCTGACAGTCTATGTCGCTCTGAAATAGTTACTTGGTCGCAGTTCGGGAGGACTCTTTGAGCTGTTGTGTCCCCATAGAGTCGTTCGACGAGCACCTGCTCGATGGAAGTTCATATGGATGATAGCAGGTGCCTGCTACATTTTATCTTGTCACACTCAATTACGTGCATGTTAAACGTTTCAGTTTCATGTAGCGGACTTTGACATGCTTTCCGAATAGCTGCGTTTTTGAAAAGCCTGAAATTCAGATATTTGAAGTATTTGGGTCTGTAGCACGAATTCTACAGCTTGAAAAGAAATCATTAGTATATCTTTTTTATTTGTCTATTTTTCTTTATTTATGTTATTATTATTGATGTGTTTTCATGCTTTCCTCCAATGAGGATTTTTTATGCATTCGTGATAATATATTCAAAATGTCAAAACTTATATTCACAGATCATGTTCTCTCACACTATAAAAGCTACAACTTGTAATTCATATCTGCAGATTTTACTAGTGACAAAAACTCCTTAAAATTTGAGAGACGGAAAAGATTGAATGTATTCGCGTATCATACGCTGTTAATTCTTTTGTGACATTTTAATTATTACACGTGGAATACATGGGATTCAGTTTGTTTGGGAAATTCAAATATAATCCTATTTTCGATTTCAAAGATTTTTAAAAATTCATAATTGAAATTCAGGTTTGATTTCTTTATTTTTAAATGTTGATATTGTGTACAGTCTCGGTCTAATATTTGAATAAAGACAAAATTCCTGTAAGCAAAATTAGATTTATTTGGAAAACGTTTATGAGAACAAAATTTGTCACGTTGCTCTACGAATGTGTTTTTTGAAATATTACAGTATTTCTGTTTTCCTTCTCTCAGAAACTATAAAATGTTTTTGTAAATAGTCTTTTCATTATCTAGACCACATTTAAATCTCGGAAACTCGTATAGTTTTTTTTTTTTTCTTGCCTGTTTTTCTTGCATTTTGTTTATAATAAATCAACGCACATATGCATTAAAGTACTAATGAACATAATGTTTAATTTATTCCGATTTTCTATCCTTTTCTTTCACGTCTCTATATTTATTTATTTTTTTTCAAGATAAATTATCATAACTATAAACAAATATAGCAAAGAGCAAATCACTTAACTTATTTTTCAGTACAAAATAAAGTTTATATAAATTGTATTTAATACTCAGTCATTTTGTCCCGACGATCTCGTTATAAGTCTGTCCTCACCCTGTTCTTAAGTTAATGAGGCGTGTCTGCGTACGATGGGACGCGTAATCCCACTAATGACAAGTCTCACGTTAATGACAATATCCCTGGTTAATTCTTATCATCAGTTTTACATGAAACATTGCTAATTAAGATAAAAATTATTTCTGCTAGATAAACAGACCCTGGCACTTTCACACTTGCATCTGTTATTAGGCTAACACGACACATGATTTGGAAACTTGATTATTTTCTTATCTTAAAAAAAAATCCGAATTCATTTTATGCATGTAATTTATATCTGACCTCAGACGTGCAAATCTGAAAGGTCGCAAAACTTGGACTGCATAATCACACGTAATCTAATTTTTGGTGGTGCAAATGTTTGAGATACCGCTTGTCTTTCCGGATCAATGCATTGGAAGAAAACTCTTTCACGATTTTACTCTTTTTGAATGAAAATATGGTCTCAAGGCTGCTCTGTACGTATAAACAGCTCTCATTTCTTCGGAATAATGATTTATAGGTAATATTTCAAGCTCAAAGTTTACTTAATTTAGCCCACTGCTACACGTCTCCATGGTATTTCAAATAATTGACTTTTAGATATTCCTGTGAAAGCAAGAACAAATTAGAATCACAGTTTTTTGTGTGAATATGGGATAATAACACACCATTGTGTAATCTGTACAATTTTTGTAGCTGCAGGACTGTAGCTCACTAGTTTACAGTTTAAAAAAATGCAATCTACATCTACTGGTCTATACCCCGCCCCGAGAGCTACAGTGCCACAGCTACTTTTTCCCCCTATACTTACAATTTTCTTCGAAGTTTAGATGTTGGGATACTCTATTCAACATCAAGAAAAAATTATCTCAATATGACAGACATATCCATGTTCCTGAATTCTTCAGCATTAAAGGCCTTGCATTCTTGTACACAAGGAGGTTGTATTTTTGTTTAAATTCGGATTGATATTTTGAAGAAGATAAACGATTTTCGCAACAATGCAAAATCATTCATGGAACACTTTCTATTTGTATGCAAGTTTTCTTGTTCATGGTTATTTCTCTGTCTGCATATTATTATAGATGCCATTCTCGTGTCGTCCATTGAGTTAGAGGATCAGATAAGTTTATTATTGCTCTGTGGAATGCACAGACATTCCTATTTTATTTCATGTCATCTTGTTCCCGCCAGATGGCTCTCATAATCTTTGCAAAAATTGACATATTGGTAATGTAAGAAATACACGGAGTGAAGGGTCGATATCTGGGTTCAGGATTTTCGTTTGCAATTCTTAATTTGTCCGCATTAATATTTGATGCATTAGAATATTGATAACAAAGGGGAAAAAACTTGATCTGCGGAAGGAACAGTAATTCAATATGGGTAAATTTCATAGTTTCATGAAAAGGAGGTGGCCTTGAAATGACATTGAAACAAAAATACAGCGACTGCAGACATATTTGTTTTTACATTATTTTCACAAACATTGCGTACATGTAGTTAGGTAATATGTACAGAGACTTAATGTCATCAACATTCAAATGGAGAATCCCAATCTATTTATAAGGACAAATCCGTATGCAATGTCCACAGAAAAAAAATTTATCATAAATTATATTTAAAAAACCCCACTATGATCTACTTCAGACAACTACATGTACACAAACTTTCAGTTTACCATTTCAGTAAAGTTTTTTAATGTCTTGCACGTCTAATTGATTAAAGCGTAGAACATTTCTGATTCTTTGCATGGACGAGAATGCGAAGTCTTTAACATTTCAATTTCCACCGGAAATTTACGCAACAATTTTATCTTATCGGCATTGCCGTGAAAACGTCTCTACGTAATGTTTTACATTAAGTATTGAAATCATTCATATGCGATCGTAAAACATATACCTGGCTGCGAGGGAATTTCTCAGATAAGGGAAACACAATTACCGCAAGACCAGACCATTGCTGGAACATTAACATGAACTTAAGCGATAAAACCCATTCATAAAATATTGAAAGGACCTTAAGATCTTAATTTTTAATAAATGTCGAGACCCCTCTATTGGCAGAAAATGGGGGTAGCAAATAGACTAAAAAGTCAGATAACATTTCACATTATATACTGCAAAATGTTATATAAAACGTAGATATATCTTATCTATACCCACTGTGTATATTCAAACACTTCAAGAAGAAACTTAATGGCATGTCTTCAGAATCTAGCAAGATTGCTTGTTTTGAATGACAAAGTACAAAAACACTTGAAAACACAAAAACTAGAGTGTTTTGCTTTGTCAATATTTAGAGAACAATCGAACAAAAACATACCCGTAAATACAGAGTTCCGCGAGTGTTCGATAGACATTCTTGCCTCGACTGGTTGTTATCTTGGTGAAGTGCTGTTATGATAACGCGTCATCAATCAGTAGTCTTTAATAACGACATTTGGACAGTTGTTGGAGATAAGGAATCGCCACTTAGAGCTGATTTCCAGTCAATATATGGCGATGTCTTGATCTTCAAAAGACTTGCAAGAGACTGAAGGCAATTCTTCCCCCAAATGACATCCTTCATCTGTGAAAAATAATCGCCTGTTTAACCGTCAGATGACAGACAGGGCAAAGGAAAATACTCAGGAAAAAAATTCTTGATATACTATTGAAGTTAAAGTAAGAAAGCTCTGATCCAGTTTAAAATATAGATTTATTTGACTAAATCCTTCCTGTTATATGATAAGATATAGGAACGGAAGAGTCTTCATCAACATCTGCAATGGATGGCGGTTTTTTTTTTTCTTCCGTTGGTTTCATTTTATGTTCTTTCACACATATCGCTAAAGTTAAATTGTAGTATAGCGTTTCTAAATATTTAAGAAACTTTTCACAATATTTTTGTATGATAATTACGCAATAAATGATTATTTTGGCGTCCATTGTACTATAACACGGACTAGATGAGTAATGGGCCTGCAGGTGATTTGAATAACGCGCGTTAGATGCCAAAATAAAATCATTTAATGCTTATTTTTACAGCCAAAATATAATCATGTAATGTTTATTTTTACGTGCGATGCTTGAAAAGTGACTCTGTTTTAGATTTCCTATAATTTTTCGTGCTTGTAAGTCAATAACGGTAACAGCTAATGAACAGCCAGGACTGCTTTCCGGAGCGTATTTTTAGATTTGTATTGTGACGTCATTGTGATGTATGTTTCGACATTGTGATGTCACGTTAGTGTTATTGTTAAATAATATCATTGAAATTTTGTAAGCTCTCTGAAACAAAACCAACATAAATGTAATGGAAATATTATTTCGTGTTGCCAGTATATCGTGTAAACCGGATGTGTGTATGTTTACCTCCACAATGCATATATACTCGCAGTAAGCTTTGTGAAACTACAAATAAAATGATTTCATTTGATGAAAAGATTATTTCAGACATTTCTATAAATCAATGTCACATTTACGCATAGTTTTTAGCCGGCTGCAAACGTTCGGTGCTTTGCGAAAACGCACACATCTCTCATCGGAAATGATAGTTTTAGCTATCGTGGGAGATTATCAAAGGGAAACTATTTCAGTTAGAGTCTTGTCCTGGAATAACCCAAGGCCAAAAGCTGCTATTCTTTATATTTTGTGTTCCATGTCCTTCCTTCCCCCTACATCCGTTCACAGCTTGTCCACTCGTATTACCCGCATTTAGTGGAATCCTGGCAGCTCCTAGAGAGCTGATGAACATGTCTATTCATGAGTTTATTAAGGCCTATTCTGTCATGCTTAAAAAGAGGCTCATTTTTATTAATGAGGAATATCGTTTGTGTCAATCAATTTTTTTTGTAATGTCAAACTGTAAACAATCCTATGGCCACATTCAGAATATTTTATACATTTTGCTTTCACTGAAGTCAAATTCCTTGATTATCCAGCAGAACCATCTCTCTCTCTCTCTCTCTCTCTCTCTCCCCTCCTCCTCTTCGAGTGAACTCATCTATCTATCTATCTATATATATATATTTATATATATTCCCGAAAATTTGACAATCTGGTTGTTCGTGTCGTTGGTCATTTTAGTGCTTTGTTATATATCTATGTGTTGCATATATGTTTGATACAACTCTTGTAAATATTTTTTTCACCGTAAGAAAAATAATATGATGGCGAAGTAACGATATCACTAAATAGAAGTACTTTGACACAATTTCCTTGCGTAAGTTGTCAATGTGAAGTATGACACCCGCGGTGCCTCGATTTCGTCTGGCGCCATCTTGGAGTGGGACAGTGCTTATTTGTACTTGACCTTCGCTTGTTCCACGCAGAATCTATGTCGGTGCATTGTAATCCGCTGTGAAACAAATTGACATGCATTGATAAATGTCTGCTTCACACTAGATGACATAATATTTGATTCACAGAAATTTATCAAGATCACACAACATCCAATAGGAAAACCCCTACCAGGGAGAGGCAATATTGAAGGCAAGTCGAAATCACCAACGTTTCCAGATCTATGGACGTCAGAATAGGATTGGAACTTTTAACTTTTGATAAAGTCTTTGGGTAATATCAGTGCAAAAAAATTATTATTTGTACTTAAAATCTTGGAAATATGCACTTTTTATTCCACCATTACTCTTTAATTGCATTTTTTTTTAAATACAAAGGATCATAAACAATTCCGTATTTTTTTTTTATTTAAACAATATTTTATCCACTAGTAAGTGAAAGGGTTGGGGCAGCAGACATAACCTATTTCAACCCTCGCCCTACATCAAGGTCACAGTGAATCAAACACTTGTAAATTATAGATATACATGTATGTGAATAAGATAAAATGTATAGAAAAAAGAGATACAGAGATATATATACTAATGAAAATAACATGAAACAAGCGAAGAAAATATGGTAGAAGTAGAAAAAAATCATAAAAGAACAAAACAAAAAGAAATACCGGTTTGAACATAATTAAGGTAGATTATTGTATAAGGTATTATTTAAAATGGAGACTTTTATTGTTGCATCTCCCTGTAGTGGCCTGTACGCATACGTACCTGTGCGGTGTCTATTGGTTACAACATATCATATCATGCACGTGATTTACGTGTACGTAGAAACTGTGAGCTGTTGTTTGTATGGTGTCTATTGGTTACAACATATCATGCACGTGATTTACGTGTACGTAGAAACTGTGTGCTGTTGTTTGTATGGTGTCTATTGGTTACAACATATCATGCACGTGATTTACGTGTACGTGGAAACTGTGAGCTGTTGTTTGTACGGTATCTATTGGTTACGACATATCATGCACGTGATTTACGTGTACGTGGAAACTGTGAGCTGTTGTTTGTACGGTATCTATTGGTTACGACATATCATGCACGTGATTTACGTGTACGTGGAAACTGTGTGCTGTTGTTTGGTTGTTTTACGTCCCTTTGAAAAATACCACAAATTGAGACTTATGCTTAGTGCGCAGGGCCGAAGCAGTGAGGGTTCTGTAACGTGCCAACGAAATGGAATCTCTGTTAAGGTCATATCTGAGAGACTCGTGATTGTCACTTCTAAATGCCAGGCGTTTGGCAGAGGAACAATCACTAACAATGTTTACGGCGGCCATGGAACGAGCGGGGTTCGAACTCACGACCTTCCGGTTACGAAGCTCCGTATCAATTGTTTAACTGATTAACATGTACCATAGTGTCTGTATATTACAAGATTTACATGTGTGTATTAACATGTACCATTGTGTCTGTATATTACAAGATTTACATGTGTGTATTAACATGTACCAATGTGTCTGTATATTACAAGATTTACATGTGTGTATTAACATGTACCATTGTGTCTGTATATTACAAGATTTACATGTGTGTATTAACATGTACCAATGTGTCTGTATATTACAAGATTTACATGTGTGTATTAACATGTACCATAGTGTCTGTATATTACAAGATTTACATGTGTGTATCAACATGTACCATTGTGTCTGTATATTACAAGATTTACATGTGTGTATTAACATGTACCATAGTGTCTGTATATTACAAGATTTACATGTGTGTATTAACATGTACCATTGTGTCTGTATATTACAAGATTTACATGTGTGTATTAGCATGTACCATTGTGTCTGTATATTACAAGATTTACATGTGTGTATTAACATATACCACTGTGTCTGTATATTACAAGATTTACATGTGTGTATTAACATGTACCAATGTGTCTGTATATTACAAGATTTACATGTGTGTATTAACATGTACCATTGTGTCTGTATATTACAAGATTTACATGTGTGTATTAACATGTACCATTGTGTCTGTATATTACAAGATTTACATGTGTGTATTAACACGTACCATCGTGTCTGTATATTACAAGATTTACATGTACCACTGTGTCTGTATATTACAAGATTTACATGTGTGTATTAACATGAAATGTATTCATGAAGCATGGATCTTTTCGCAATAGTTTAACTATGCTTTTAAAAAATTAATATCCAAAGTATGCATCTAACATCGAGATAAGGAAAATCACTCCTTCACGAACCAATATTTGCGATAGATTCTGTTTATCGTTTATTTTATTTTATTTCTTTTTTTTTTTTTTATTATTATTGAACAGTTAATTTTGTGGTTATTGGTACGATTCAATTTATCACAATATGTTTTCAGAACTTTGGAGCGACTTTATTAAACTTTAATTGACTACAGACTGGTATGTTCAGAGGATACAATTACCTGGGAAGTGAATCACACCTTAGGAAGACGATGGGATCAGGACAATTATCCCGCAATAAAGGGGCAGGCTCTTGATAAAAATGATTAAAGAGGTCTTGCACTACTGGACTCGGCCACAGAAACCTTTCAGTTCGTTGACCAAGGCATGGTTTGTACACAAAATACTTCATCTTGGTTCCTCTACTAGGCGTCCAAAATATGTATTTCCTCCCTGCGGTAACTCGGTTCCCCCTGCTCTTTTGGTTATCACTGGGTTACATAAGAAGACTCTAGCATAGTTTAACCTTTGAAGATAAGAATTGTTTATTCAATGTTTGGTGCGGTGTTTGTCTCCAGCATTCAGAAAAGGGATTTCCGAAAATAGCCACTAGGTCTACGGGACCACGCTACACTGGTGTAGGACACCTCCCTGGATCTTCAATACAGAATAGAACTGAGAATCTGGCCTTCAATGCGAAAGTTGTCCCTAAGTAAACAAACGTAAATCTTAATATGGAAAATTATTAAAGATTTTGAATAGCACAGATTCACCAAGTTATTACCTATCAAATTTCATTTGACTGATAAAAGTCATTACAATCCTTTATTGGAAATACCTGTAATCTGGTTTTATCTGAGACTTTGTTGTCCGTGGACAGTTAGCAGGTCATTGGGTGATAACAGAGACCCATCACAAGCTCTACCTATTTGTTATAAATTAATCACGAAGGTCTTCTTTTAATTCAAGCCATTTAGGAAATCCGTGTCTTTAAATATTGAATAACGGTGTATTAGATGTACATTTAGGTTTTTGAATTTAAAAGGGTTGGACATTCTCACGAGAGCCGGGGTTTATTTTGATCGTAGGGGTTTAATATGTATAAAAATAAAGATGTCACTTCAAAGTGTAACATTCCTATGCATGATATTCCACAAATTCAAAATGGAAACATTGCATTATAATGGATGATAATGAAAAAATGAGTAATTCTACACATAATAATAATAATAAATTCTTTTATTTAGACAGGATAGCACAATTAGTACAAATGACTAGTTTATATTGTGGTCCTGTATAAAACATATTTACAGACAGATAAATGAGAGAATAGAAAAATAGATAACATAATATAAAATATATACATAAAATATACACACGACATCACTGGGGGGGGGGGGGGGGGGGAATAAACATATACATCATATCTATATATCACTTATTTGAGAAATAATGCTGCAAATATGCTGATTTAAAAGATGTAATAGAACCACAGCTTCTGACAGACTCGGGCAACTGATTCTAACTGAACACATCTAATAATATAGAAAAATTCAGAGAAGCGGAAGAATAATTTTATATAAAAACGAAAGAAAGGTTTTTATATTAAACCGAAAGAGGATTTTTTTTTTAAAATCGAAAGAAGAATACTTCATTTATCTAATCAAAGACTTATTCAAGTATCAATTGAGGGAGATATATGTAAGCTAACGTTTGAGTTTGAATGATAGTACATATCTGATTTCCTTGTACTGAAGAGTTCCTATCACAGAATAGTTTATCCTTATTATCATTATTGACTGCGAAAGACCACAAATGATGGTGATATACAGGTCATATCTGTTAAGGGAAGATATAGACCCGGGTTTTTGCAATGCTTGGTATAGAAATCGGTATCTGCTGTTATCCTTCCGGCCGAGAGGTGTAATTAATTTCACAACTACAGCGACACTCTTATACTGTGCTTCACATAATAAAGAAAATGGGAATATAAAAGATTCTCCAAAGATCGACAATGTATTTCAGATTTTTAAAAAGAAATTTATTGACATTTTAATCAATAAGAACTTTCAATAGGATAATACACAGTAATTTGCTTAATTTACAATTTTGCTACGAGTGGTATTATAATTTTCGTCTGAGTGTTAGATGGTTTATTTTCAGCTCAGTATCTGATACAACAGGCACCGTTGTAAGGGTCTCTCTTATCTACCTACTGGCTTTTTCAACAAGAAACAAAAAAAGTTTACGTTAAAAAAAAATAGAAAAATAATCGGTTTTCAATATCGATCATACCTGATTTTGACATGTAGCACAACAATATAACCGTTGTGTGTGGATTATTGGCGCGTGAATTATAAATAACTTTAGCTTTATAAAAACATGCAGTTTACGAGTATCTTTGTTATGTTATTTTACAAAAATATAAGGTACCGGTATTTATTAATCAAGATTCTTTTGTATTGGTTGAGAAGGAAATGATGTGCCATATTTGGTGAATAATGATATATTTCATGGTACGATTGGCCATTTTATGAAATGAATGCAATTATGAAACACGTTTTTCTTTTAGGTTTATTTCATGTATTTCAAATAAGAATTGATTTGATTTTGATGCAGCCAATCTTTCTCTCTCTCTCTCTCCCCTCTCTCTCTCATCATAATGGCTGTAGCATTTCTGTCACGCCCTCGCAATACTTGCAATCGAAGTATCTATAAACAAAGCACACAATATTTTCATTTGAAAATTAGTCGGAATTATGTCTTTTTATAGTCTGAGGAAATCCTCGTTAAAGCTCCCTCAAATAATAACACGGTGCAAATCTGAACATTTTTAAGTGTTAACGTTTGTCGTTTCTTGTGAATTCTATGAACATGTCTGACATTTCTGAGTATGTAAGAATTTTTCACGATATATGCTGAAAGAAATGAAATTTGAGAGGGTTTGTAGAAACTGTGTTAGATTTCACTGTATCTTTTGCATCTTCTGTGTCTTCACAGCATGAAGGTTTAAATTTAGTGTTGAAAAATGCTTATATTTGAATTTTTGTTTGGGTTAAACCCGTTCGCAGAGAGCAGGACACTCCCTTCCCCCGATTTCTATGTTGTTTCGTACACGAAGAAGCTATCACTACGAATCCTAACAAACTGTAAGTTGTAGAGCTCGTCCAAAAGTAGCTCTGCGTTGATATATTTGCTTTCATTTTTAGATAAGCATTAGTCATGAAAAATGTACATAAAATATAAAAGGCAAAGCTATACGAAAATCGCAGAATGTAAGTTATCATCTTAAGTCACGCATTATATACCAATATAAAAAAAGGGTCCACGAAAATTGGCCGGTCGCGGTAGCTCAGTGGTAGAGCGTTCATTTCTTAACCGTAAGTTTGAGCCCCGCTCGTGTCAAACCTATAATGTGTAAATATAGGTTTAGTTTAGTTTATTGAAACCTTGAGAAACATCTCATTGGTATGGTACAGTTATATAATAATCAAGTAACAATATACTAGCGAGTATAACCATGTGAAAAGAATCATGTGACTAAATATGGAGGATGGACAAACATATGATATCTTATAAGTTTCTTAGGCTCAGTACCTTTATCAAAAACCTTACTAAATTAAAATTGCTTTTCTGTTTCTTTTTTAAAAAAAAGTTGCACAAGTTTGAACATGGATGGTTGAGTAAAATAATATCGTTTGATGTACAGTGTATATTTTTTTTCGTAAATCGGAATAAGGTAATGGTTGGACCTTCGCTAGAGGCTTGGCATTTAGAAGTGAGGATCTCGGGTCTTACGGATATGACCTTTAAAACAGAGGCCCCGTGTCGTGGCAGGCGTTGTTATGTTAAAGAACCCTCATTGCTGCAGTTCTGTACCCATCTGCACAGAAGTTAACTTAACTGACAATTAGCGTCTAGTTATTGCTGTACAAATGTAAGAGTTAATGACAAATTAACTAGCCTTCATGCAACTGGACCCAGAGCGCTAATTTTTATGACGCCTCAATATGAGTGAAAAATTCTCGACGGGACTTAGAGCAAACAAAGAAATAACGAAAGGCGAATTGCATGCGTGAAGTGTTAAAAAAGAGTTCGTTTACATGCTAGTGCACGTAGAATGAAATTCAGAGATTTTCCAGCATAGACTAGACTATGACGTCTACAAAAGTACTGGGAGCCAGTTGCACGAAGGTTAGTTAATTTTAACTGACAGTTAACCTCCCAATTACTCTTACATTTATATAACGTTAACTAGACCTTAACAGTCAGCTAAACTTCACTCGTTTTCGTGCAACTGGGCCCTGAAGGGAAATAGAGCAGATACCGGACAGTGGCGAGTACAAAGTGTCACATTCCGCCTTTGAATGCTGTAAGTAATATACAGCATGACGTGTTCCTTAATTAACTGATGTAGTTCATTCCTACAATTTGAATTCTAAATCATTATTCAATCATTGTGTTTGGTCGTAGGACTCATCTCCCACAATCTTCGAAAAAACGGAAGACATGGAATTTTGAATGAAGGTTGAATATTGTGGAACTCCCGTCTCGTGTCGACTTCAGCAATATGCATCAGTAATTTTACATGTTTTTCAAAACCTTGTTTTAAGAACAAAAAAAGTTTAAAAATATAGATGACTGAACAGTAACGACAGTTGTCATAAAAAGATGTCGATGTTAAAAACAGAACTTCTTGGGCGGACTTCTTGGCCACGTTATTTTTGATTTTTATCAGTAAAATTCTTAAACTCATTACCATTTTCTTCATTCACCGTCATGGTGTGCTCACGTTAATTTAGATAGGATACATACAAATATATATGAAAAGCCCACATTATTCATTATTAGGCATTTTTAGTTAGGCTGATTCTGTACATTCAGATTATATGTTAATTCACTAAATCATGACACGGTGAAATATCTTGTTTTCGTGAACATCATACTATCATACAGTGTCTGTAGGGTACCCGTAGGATGAGAGAAATGATTTCAGTCATTCAAATCTACCTAGGCCACTTTGCTTCTATGTACTAAAATAATTACATTTATCTCGTGAAATGAATATCACAATTCTGAACGGGTAGATTGAAATCAGTGATTAGTCAAGTATTGTCTCGTGATGTTCATGTATTTTTTTAAATAATGGATAAATACAACCAGGAGTATCATACTAATAGCTGATGCCCTTCTCAAGGTGCAATAAACACAAATTATGTCACATCAAATTAAAATATATTATTTGTAAATTTCATATCAAAGAAAATGATGCAAAATTCTTTACACACAGTCCCAATTGAAATCGAAAAAATTTACGTGTTCACTGATTGAGCGCCAACGCCTCGAATGACGAATATTCGCTTATTACCCACAACCCAGACGAAAAACCTCTCTCTCTCTCTCTCTCTCTCTCTCTCTCTCTCTCTCTCTCTCTCTCTATATATATATATATATATGTATATATATGACAATTGTAATATGATAAAACGCGTACTTGAACTTTGAATTGCATCTTGGGTATCATGCAAAAGATGATATGGAATATTAAAAAAAACCCAAAACAAATAAGCATTTGATGATTTGATGCAAGGTTGCCATTATTAGATGAGAATTGTTGTTAGATACATTTGGTATGAATTCTATTTTCTCAACAACAATATAGTCCTGTGCACTCAAAAACCAATATCCCCGAGCTACCATTACTACTTATTTTGTTCTATAACATTTTAAATCTCAAACTATATACACTTTAGTTTCGGCGTAACGAGCTATGGAATATAAACGCTAAGCATTTTTCTTCTTCAAAACAGGACATAATGTGTATATACATGTATATATACATTCCCTAGTATTTGGTTAAAACGTATTCCTATATATAATAATATATTTACAGCGGGATTGGATAAGAGTTCTTACAAATTAGAAATTGCCTAGTCTTAATTCATCTTTAACTATGATATTTGATTAAAAAATATCACAGAAAATATATAAATTTGAGTTGCACAGTACATATCATCATTGACCATGCTTAATTTATCTAATTTTTCATTTGCTACATCTGTGTTTGCACTCTATTCGTGAAAAGTAGAGCAATCTACATGAAAAGCATAGCAGATACATTTATAACACGAATTTCTTCCCGGCAAATACGGTTAGGTTTTTTCATGTATCAATTTCCTTATTGGTTGTTTTTTCCTCATCGCCCAAACTTGTCGATGTCCCCTCAGCGACTTGAACCTTTGTAGCCCTATCGGTATGGTCATTTAAGATCTGTCCCCCTAAAGTACTTCGCATGTCAAATTTTAAATGAGGGTCCAAGCTACTTATCAGTGTAGCCTCCCGCCGCTTCCCCTCCGGTCTCCCCTTTGATTCATGGGACGATTTATTTACGTTCATTATCTTATCAGAGGGACAAAATTCATAGTCAATAAGTCAACCCGGGCAATTCCTGTCCCGGGGTCACGGGATCTATCCGATATTGTGAAGTATATATCATAATACATAATAAGTAGTATGTATAAGAATTTACTTCTTATATAGATATTTGCCACTTGCTAAATATAATATAATCTCCTTCCTTGTGTAAATGGATTTATTCTTCATCTTTTTTTTTTTTTTGGTTGCTCTTTAATTTAGTTTTCTTTTTAGTTTTTTTTTTTTTGTACAAATACTTCTTTGTTAAAAGAGACGTAGTTACTGAATTATAAATCTCTTTTTATATATTATGTGTAATATGAATAAAAAGGGAATTCTTTCTTCAAAGAGGACCAAAAAACGTTTTGAACTATTACGCAGTACTCGCTCGCACTTACATCGCTTTTCTTGTTGGAAATGCCTACGAATGTATTAGAAACTTGGCTTGAATGAGAAATTCACTTTGATAAATAAAACAAAAAGCAGATGAAACCTCGGGTCAAGACATGAAACTGAATGAAAGCATTTGAAATGGGGCGTAACATTAGGAGGATGTCTGTTGTGTAGGGGGAAAAAGCAAAATGTGTAACGGCGGCTGCGAAACCTGTGTGTGGCTTTACAACCCTCTCCAGACGAAAGCCAGAGCCCGAGAAAAATTGCCGTGACATGGAGGAAAGCTAATCAGGCGCTTGATTAAGCTATAAAAACTTTGTAATCGGTCTTAATTTATGAAACTATAATTTCTGGATATATGATCGTTTTCTTCTCACGGCAAACAATGGCGGTGAACCCAAGATAAGACGTGATTTAGGAATCGGCGATTAATAAGTCACTTTACGGGGGGAGGTTGTCCAGACCCACGATGTCATAGAAACGGCTGTTCCGTGTCACCTGACATTGTTTGGAGCCGTAATTTCCTTTGGAGTCATGAAAACAAATATCTGAAATTTGATTCATTCTAGGAAAGAAAAGGAGCGTAAATATGATTTGATGTAAAATATTTTATGACTTCAACGTATATTGTACATAAGTTCTTGCAACTTACGAGTCCCTTTCCCTAAGTATTATATGTACAATTGCAATAACGTTGGGAGAGAATGATAATACATGTACATGTTTAAACATGACATGCTAATGTTGAAGTGAAAATTCAAAAAAATAAAAATAAATAAATAAATAAAAATTAAATTAAATTAACCCCCCCCCCCAAAAAAAAAACTACGGTTTATTGTTCGCGCGAAAAAGAAATGCATTCAATAATACATATACTAATATCAAAGAAATGAGGACCCCCCCCCTTAAATTATCAAACTAGAGCAGTATAATAATCATACTGAACAAGCTCGGAAAATATCTGAAATGTTATCTACTATAACCTGATACATGTCACCCGTGCTCGCCCCTTGTTTCCAGGAAGACAATGATAATATATTATCAGTAAATATGACCAATGTTTGTTCACATGAGGCGAGATGCTGAAATGGGGGAAATATTATTTGTGGTGTCAAAAACTGAGTTCAGATTACACGTTCTCAAATGTGATACACCATACACGGTGAGGCTGATAGGGTAATATTGCAACATGATGCACACAAGGACGATTTTTATTTATAAACACTATCTATATGTATACACTGTGCTTATATGTACAAATAAAGAAAATCTTCCGTGGATTATGTACAATGAGAAGGATATGTTGCTTATCAAGCTAGGCAAATTTTTAAATTAATATATAGTGCATTATATAACCATAAAAAGAACCAAATGTAAAAGAGTAATACTGTTGATACTCAAGTACTTTATTGCACGTATATTAACTATACTGTACATGTGTCTTATAAGCATTATATTAACTATACTGTACATGTGTCTTATAAGCATTATATTAACTATACTGTACATGTGTCTTATAAGCATTATATTAACTATGCTGTACATGTGTCTTATAAGCATTTACATGTACCGTATACAGATAATCCCCAACTGCTATGGTCTGTACCGGTAGTCAGTTTCTTTTTAATTCTTTTTATCTATCAACATTATTACCATGACATGTTACTGCTATCAATTTTGAATTTCTTCTTTTGTATGTTGCTCTTTATTGTATGCCCTCAAGGACTCCAAAATTAGTTTCAATAAATCTATGTATTGCCTTTTGCTGTCGATATTGATTTTAGCTGTTCTGTGTCTAATGTTACTGTAAAACGTCAAAATACCAGTGATGTTCACCTGACAAAATGGAAACACAAACGTGTTTAACAATAAATATATTTTGCATTTGGATATTTCTGGTAATCATTTGACATATAAATTAATGTGTTGTGTACATAAAAGATTACCCTGTAAATCGTTTGCACGCTGTGCACATCTATTTCCGCACTTACCGGTTTGTACATGTTACAACGTGTACATTCTATAGAAGAGTATTTGTACTGATGATTGCCAAACTGTATCTAGTTAACAATCATTGACCATACGTTTACGTTAACATGGACACAACAATCATTGACCATAAGTTAACGTGGACACAACAATCATTGACCATACGTTAACATGGAAACAACAATCATTGACCATACGTTAACGTGGACACATCAGCCATAACCCTATTTAACGTGGACACAACAACCATCGACCATACGTTAACGTGAACACAACAATCATTGACCATACGTTAACGTGGACACAAATCATTGACCATACGTTAACATGGACACAACAATCATTGACCATACGTTAACATGGACACAACAATCATTGACCATACGTTAACATGCAAACAGCAATCATTGACTATACGTTAACGTGAACACAGAAAACTATTGAGATTTTGTAGATGAAATTTGGAAAGAAATACTGTATTTTTATTCATGACTATAAAATGAAAAACTGTATTTGTTTTATCACATGTTACGAGCATACCTATATAGAACGACGCTTAATGCAGTATGTATAGTTGTCTTCAAATCCAAACCTTTGTATTGTATAAGGAACACATTTCTAGTTCCTCAATGGTTAATGAATTTGGTTTGGAATTCGACGTTCGATTCTAAGAAACTATTTTTCCATCTTAAACAGATTTATCTCCATGTGGTTGAGCTTTCACTTAGGTCTTCTTTGAAATTCAAATATTCCAAATTTTATCTGAGGACTATTTCGTCGGGCGGACTTATCTAATCTGTTCATTAGAATTTAAATCTGTTTTGGTGGGTAATTGGCGCACTATCGTTTTACGCCACACTTCGCTAGTTTACGTACTCTAAAAATGTGAAAGCTTTAAGGTCCACAAATTATCACGTAATCTTCCACCAAGGTTTATTTTGTATTATAAATAACAGAGCTTCTCATTCACATTCATAAAGATTCTAAACTTTTTGTCATAATATAAAATTCATATCACCCAAAACTTCAGTTGCCGTCGACTGCAATGATAAGAAATATTAATATACACCGCTTTTCATTATTATAAAACATCATCTGTAGATGAAATCATGACAGGGCAATATAGAATCTCCTGATTAAAAAGACAAATTTCAGAGTTAATTTGATGATCGATAGCAATCGTGAAGGGCGGACAGACTCTATGGAAGCCAAAAACTAACATTTTTTTGTTAATTAAATGCTATAAATTCAAAAATATTCAAGGTATACATCATTGTATATTTCATTTTCAAATGCCTCCTTGATAATACCGGGGTATAGGGTCTGTAACAAGACGATCTGCTATCTGTCCAAAGATAAATAATGTATAAATTGTCACTGTGTTTACTATAAATAATGTGTTTTCGCAATATCTTCTTTTCAGATACAGTATCGTGCGATATCGAAAAAGTTTATCCTAAGCAGATAAATTCTTTCACTTCTTTTACGAAAACAAGAAACAAGAATTACTGCTTGGAGATAAACCGTAGATATCCAGCGATGTCTGAGCCCGATAACGGACCAGCTCCTCGTCATATTTCATAGAATTGAACATGCTTTCTTCTTTTAACTAACACATTATTGTCATTGAGCGCCACCTATGTCCAGCGGTTTAGATAAAACGACGCACCGCTTCGTGACGATGGACAGATGCATCATTTGAAAACGTAGACATAACACTTTCCACCTGTCCCATTAACCGTCCTTATTTTCTGTATCAAACCAGCCAAAGTATTTCTGGAAATCAGCAAAAATATTTCGGGTTTCTACTTTAACAGTTCCTTGTTTTCGTAAAAGAAATGTTGTGGTCTATACCCACCCCCACTCCCTAAAAAAGAGGGGGAAAAAGACATTAAGGGGTGTAATTCAAAATTAAAATATGAATATATAGGATAAGAACAGGATAAGAGAATCCCCCCAATAAAAAAGTATGTTATATATTTGTATTTTATATGATAGTCTCGGTTTCTTTTTAAAAGCGTAAAACTTTTCTTGAACACATTATTTTCTTCAAGAATGACAATTACCCGAACGTTAGAATAGAATGCATAGAGAGTTCCTGTGTTCACGAAAATTTCCTCACTTTTACGCATCGAGAATATATAAATAGGCATTGAAGCAAACAATAATTTTTTTTTTGAAATTACGGTAGTATGTTTTATCTTAAAACGTTGTCTCGATGAAATATATGTATAAAAACCCAAGTCAGAGAAGAACTAGTTACAAAAATATGCAATTATTTTTTTTCTTACGATTTTACATAAATTGCATAAGAAAATTTTAACTTGAGAACATCCCTGTGCACTGTTCTGTATAAGTTAGCTTAAATTTGGTAATAAAAGTAGTGCATAGATAAGAAAGTTTCGATGCAATTTAACCCCCCCCCCCATTTATTTGTTAAAAATATCAATTATATGAAATGACCTTGGTCTGTAGGTTAATGATCTTGTCATCTAACCATTATTCATACCAAGTTTCATAGAAAAGTAATGTAGCAAATGCATGCAAGTCTTTGCCATTAATAGAATTGAGAGATGCTAAATTATATGAGATCTGTTACTTATGGATAATTTGGATATTTTATGGCCAAATATTTTTGTCCTCACATGATTCGTCAACTATCTGACTTCAATCTCCAAACCTGAGAAATACAATACCTTGGGTGGGATTTGACAGAGGATCCGATCAGATACTTATAAACTTCAAACTCGAATCCGTGCGCCCTCTTCTTCCCTAATTCAATATTCTTCAACTTTACAAATTTTCCGTTGTAGACACCCAGATTTTTTATGGGCATTTTGTGTTATGAAAATTTGATTGTTCTTTGAGTAAATTTTGAATAACTTGTTTGGATGTAAGTTATGATATATATATGAACACGTGTATGTTTTGGGGTGTCAGTCTTGTTTATTGTATATATCATATTATACATTAAACGTATAGGATCCCTCAATTTGCCCCGAATGTACCGAATGTACAAAGTACAATGTATTTTGTTATGTGAGCACGTACTTTTTTGTGTGTTGTGTATTGCATTCTTCTGAAGCGATATTTTCTTGATTTTTTATAAAGAAAATTTTATCTCATATTCGTAAGTGATGACATCAACTTTCTTGAAATGCAATTCTTCTATCTTTCTTGAAAGAAAGAAAAAACAATAGATTTTTTACATCAAATATAACATTTTCATTTAAACTGCATCAGTTTATTTATGCAGTGTGATTTATAAAGCCAAGTCTTTTTTCACACGTTGAAACTCAAGATGTAAATTTCAAACATAAAACGTTTCAATAAACAGTTAAAAAAGTGTTAGATAAGCTAATAAAAATTCTTTGAAACTCAAATTTAGAATAAAAACGCATCATACTGTTTTAAGTGTGTAGTATTTTAGATAATGTTATTTTGAAATGGCATAAAGAAACATACGGCAGAGAAAATTAGTTTTAAATGTAGGAATAAAGTTCTGAGGTAAAAATTAATGCACTATCAATATTTTTTTTTATTATTTAGAAAGGGTTTGTTTTCTTAACCGCTTTAGTTCCTGTGTTGGAAATTTACAAAACGTTGGTTCTGTATCATCTCACAGTGTCATTTTTTCTTGATTTCTTTAAAGAATATAATCAGAGACGTGTGCAAACTTTAAAACCCTAAATTTAAAAGTACAAAAAACCCTTTTTACAATGATTGTGTGATTTTAGTACCATTCATTCTTATATTCATCATTTCATATAAGTTTTGTTCGTACTTTATAGCTAGAATTCCCAGTTTTCAATTATTGTTTTTTAACAATTGCAATGATAGCCATTCCTTCATGATTAAACATTGTGCGTATGAATCTTGATAAATACATTGAGCAATTTTAACGACTGGGAATTCCAACAGATATGAAAATAGAATGTAAATAGGAAAAAATTATTTCTGCTCAAATATACGAGGGCATGAACGCTGAACGCTTTATTCTAATTACGCGTCATGAAGTATGCCGGCGTAAAGCGTCACGAATCATGCCCTCATGTATTTTCAAAAATGAAGTTTATTCTTAAGTAATTGACAAAAACGATGGATTTATTGCAATCTAATTAAAATCAGATCCTAGAATACGCTCACAATCGCTACTTACGCAGAGTATACGGCGCGGATCTAAGAAGTCTGATTTTAATTAGATTGGATTTATTGATGATACGATATTATAGAAAGTTTTTAGCTGTTGTTTTTAAATGGTTCTTAGTATTTCGTTAATTTTGGTTTTCTTGTGGGGGTATACTACAATTCTAGGTTCAGTGCCTGTGCTTGTATAACCGCTATATCATATATGTATTTTTACTTATTACTTGTATAAAATCTTCGAATTCCATACGAACAATTCACTTCATATATAGTATATTGGACATGTATTTTGAATTCTGTAAATTCATTGTATCACTCCAGCTGTTTACGCTGATCAGTGTGTGTAAATGTGGATTTCTTCATACAAGTGCGCAAATCTATAGTTGATATTTTCCCGATTTTATTTTATTTCTACACGATGTACAATATATCCGTATGACATGTAGATGTTGGGTAACAGGACAGCTTATCTCAGTACATACTGGTTGTATCTACACAGAAAATGGAAGGTTAAAGCAGGTGCCCGCTCAGTTATAACCTGTTACCTGATACGGGGCCAGTTCCGTGACGTAATCGTATCTGGGGCTGTTTGTTTTTGCTAACTTATCTTAAAGACGGACAATGAAAGCCGATAAAGAAATGAAAAACGTACAGACCAAGAAAAGTAAAATGTCGCCAAGCTGACATAAACTGACATGTGGACAAAGATAATTCTCCTGACCCTACACCTACCAGGAAACTTCACAAAGCATTTATAAATTACCAGCTTCATTTGACTTCAGATGTTGCTTTCTCTCTATTTCTGCAATACAGTTTCGGTAGTAATTAACCTTGTCTCCTATAAACGGGATTAATTCCAGAAGGAAGGAAAATAAGGTAATGTTTTACCATTTACCCGTACTATACGAGGGTTCGTCCCCTCGATTGAATGGTCATGTAGTAATTTAATTATCATATCAGTGTTATATGATAATAGTATATCTATAAGAGAATCATTTTTATGAAAAATTCAATTTTTGTCGAAATGAAATATTTTAGTATCTTTTAGAGTAAGATCTTTTATTAAACTTCTGTGCTTTTTACTGTGGAAATATAATCAACACCACAAAGGAGCTTAAGAGACTAAAAGACAAGGAGAATGAATCAAAGAGCCTAGGAGACTCTGAAAATGTAGTCATCGCTTACAGAATCATACTCTACGTAGTCTAGAATGTGATAATCTCAAAAGTCTCAAAAGTTGTACTCGACAAGATGACGTATCAAATTGTTTCATTGTATTTTGTATTGCTGGTTAGAGGTGGGATTTCTGAGATCGGTCTGCAAAGAAAACATGCATTTGGTCATTTTATTTATTTGACACTTTCTTCCGTACAATACAGGGTTTGTTGGTGAACACCTCAGGTTCTCACGTCGTTGCCCTCTCAGTTGAGGCACCTGCCTCGCTAATTCACTTCTCAGCTGAAGAGGCTGGCATCACCGCAATGTTGAATATTTCTCAGACTCAATCAAACACCCTCAAAACTTTTTTATATTCTCCTATCATTTACACGAAATAAAAAGTAGATCTACCTCCGCCGCGTAGTTATTTTCTGACACATCTTTTTTGCAGTGTCTGTGTTGTCCTATACAGTTTTATAACGTGTAATAGCAACATCGTTATACAAATTTTGACATTTTGATGAAGTTGGTTGTATAGATTTATTTGTGAATAAACTTTAATTTTTATGTAATCATTACTTTGAGCAACCTTATCAGAAAAAAATAAGGATGAAACCGATTTATGCATGTTTCGGAATTTTTAGTCTAGATTTTATAACATGGAAATATGTTCACTTAATTATCCCTGCTAAGCCATTTTATTTTTCATTTTTCTTGTTGATAAAAAAGGTTTCAATATGTCTATATCAATTAATGATATGCTTTGTTACTTATGCATTCTTTGAATTGCATGAAATTGCAGAAAATATTTAAAAATTGCAGTACAGATATTTATGTACACAGTTTGCTACAATATTTTAAACTTTGAAATACCCGACTACACTTAAACACATCACCTTGTTTCCATGTGGATTTACATGTAGTTTAAGTGAACTTTGCATTTCGGGACTTTTTGTCTCAGCTTCCTCCTAAGCAGACAGATTCTTCCGCTTCAACCCAGTGACAATAGAGAGCCCTTAACCATACGGGACTACGCTGCATTTTCACAATTCAGTAAAAAGAAATTAAGGAACTAAATAATAAGTTATAAAGAGAGGACATTCCTGTTTCTCCTGCTCCGTCCTTTATGGATCTAGAAGGGTGATTAGCGGATCCCACTCACTCCCCCCTCTGTACATAGCTACAGGAAGTCCGGGGAAACTTCAAAAGTTTAAACATCATTTAAATCGATTCTAATGGTAGGGCTACACTTTCCAACATCTTACTTAGATACAGACAGCATTTGACTGAATTTGTTCTCAGGTAATTTTCAATGACTTAAAATGTTCTCAGTACTATTATAGCAATTCTATAAACAGAACAAATTTTCTTTGCGAAAACGAAATATGGAAAAATCAAATATCTATTTTTCGAAAAGGTTGCTTAATTCTTCATTCATTTGGTTGATATTTGTTTATTTCTATTAGTGTAATGATTGCAAAGTAAATACTGCGTATCATGTTCAGTTAGCTTATCATCAAATAAGAGAATTGAAATTCTTGTAACCTGTGAAGATAATGCATTTTCGTTGATAACTTCTGTGATTTGGATATGCATTCTGTGAATACAATCTACAATCACTCCAACGTCCTATTACCTCACGAGAAGTGTTTCGGGATGGGGAAAAAATTCCTGCAAATTACCTGAACATAAACTTGGGGTTATATATCACTTTTATGTCGGAAAATAATCTACTCCTCTCGGTAATTCGGTACCCCATTGGGAGGGTCGGGCTTTTAATCTTGGATGGTGTGAAATTTCTTGCAGTCTTCATTAGCGGGCGTATCCGTTGTTTGTACGCCTTAGCGTGCACGTGCGGCGACTAGACCGAGGTGACCGTTAGAAATAATTTTGGGCTTTGATTAAAGTTCCAAAATTGTTTATAATTCTGGGAAAAGTATTTTGCTACAAAATATCAATAATTGCTATTGGAATATTCTCAAAATTTTTAAATAAACTTTCTTTGGTGCTTTTGAAATTTCAAGTCCTCCTAAAACTTTCGGCATTGCGTCTTGGAACCAGACTGGAGCGTTGGAATGTGTCACATCGCAATATGATTATTATTATGCAATTTTTATTACATTTACGACCAGGGATTAGAATAGCAGCGGAAGTATATAGCCAATAATCTTGACGCATAAAGCTATTATATTTATTAATTAGCAAACCGTAATTCTATTGCCAGATAAATATGCGCCGATCATAAAATGGCGGATTCGCTAATAGCGTTGATCTTTTGTGTTTTCCTTAGTAACGTATTATCAGTTTCGCGATCCATTTCTAGGTAACGCTAAAACGTCTACCGTGCATAGGTAGAAATATAAACACGAAATTCATTATCCCCCAGTTTGCTTAAGGTCCAGGTTTCTTCAATGATGTTGACATGGGTCCCAAGATTTATTTGAAACTTTGAATATATTCTATTGTCCGAGTTGGTGCCGTGAGGTGCTTGACAACCTTAAAGTTCCCGGTAGATTGCTAACTGATTTATTGTTTTACGATATAATCTCAAGCGTGGTCAGTGTACGCCATATATGATTGTAAATTTTAATTTGAATTTGACAGTCATAATAAATCCACTATTTACTCCCGTCCGGTCAACGAACGAAATTTTGGGATGAGGTTGTTATACTCGTAAAAAGTTTCAAAACTACTAGAAGCTGTTAAAAAATGAAACAACGACGGAAAACGAACACACAGAGAGAGAGACTTCGAATGCGTTATCAAAATTCACGTAGTTTTCTGTGAGATAATGGGGATAATTTCTATATGAATACGTTGAAAATGCAAACATGTGATTTATGTGAAGAGCAGTAATCTTTATATCTTCACAGAATAAATTCTTTTTCTTCCAAGTGATTTTTTCATCCACATTACAATATTTTAGAGTTATATATTTGAATTAAAGCATGCCATTAATGTATAATATCAAATATAAAGAAAATATCATTGCACTGTCTTGCATTATCAACTTCTATAATTTTCGAAATATTCCCTTAAAATAAATATTGTTTTGCTCGACTTTTTCGTGAGAAAATACTCCATGATTTCAGAAGAAAATATAAAAATGTGTCGAGAATTTAGAACGTGCAAAATCTATAGCATCTGGAATTTTTTTCTTTACCGTTTAATTAAACAATAAAAAATGCCATATAAAAAATGAAACATTGAATTCTCCCACGGAAGGGTTTTTATCCAATAGTTAGATAAGATTGACACTTTCAAAGCAGTGCCTTGAACTTATTGTTTCTTGTGTAAGGGTTAATGAGATTTTGCAAGGACCTGAAACATGATTTTAGACCGAAACATGCCGGAATGACACCAACTTTTTGCGGGATAGATACAGATGCACGAGCAGTCTCCTCGGCAACCCCTGCTAGATTGTAATCACTACTCCCAAAGATTTTATCAGATAAAAAATACACGGGCAGCTCCCAGGAATTTTACACATATCTTCGTAGACATGTTTAACCTACTTAAAGTCTTGTTTTTCGTACATTTTACTGATCATTTTTGTGTGTGCAGAATTTGAACCACCTAATAAGTTTTCAATGTCCGTTTTAACTTGTTTACATGAACCCCTATGCAATCGGGTCCTGATAGGCTAGCTTGCTAAACCCCGCCCCCTATTTGTTATCTTTCGGGATTTTTCTTGATACCAATGCAAACACTAAATTCAATGTAAATGCACGAAGCGATAGTGATAAGAACGAAGCATTTTTTCTGTTTCTAAAACCATATTTTGTGACTATTTCATTCAAAATTGACCATTACATCAACTGATGGTCTATAGTGTAATATTCGAACCGGACACAGCCACATCTCCGAAATCGCCGTGGGTACGTAAGTCTTTGTTTTTATCAGTTTTTTTTGGTGAGTTGTGATAATTGGGGTACGTTTGTGTGATATACAGATAGTTGACAGATAAAAGTTCCGAAATGAAGATAGGATTCCCTAATTCTAAACGAATTCTATTTATCGTGCTGACATATTATCATTATTGGTTTTAAATGTTATTATTTTGATAAAATGATAAAATAATAGCGTTTCAAGTGTTATATCATAATCAGCGAGGGATGTTTCCTCTTAGGCTATCAGTTAATTAAACTATCAATGACTTGTGAATAACTTTTATCAAAGACTATCAATTTGAGGAATTACTGACATCATACGAAAACAATTCGAAAAAACAAGACAACAAAGTTACTTTCCTAGTATTTAATGAAGCACTACTTTGAAATATTTAATTTGAAAAAAAAATTAATTATAAACAATTAGAAATTACGATAATGATCAAGAAATTATCGAAATTTAGATTAAAGAAATATTCTCAATAAGAATTGAAGATTTTTCTCCCGTTTTTACTCCGAAATAAACGCATAAAAACTGCAAACAATATCAAAGAACCAGATCTGGGCTGGGTATAAAAAAATATTTAGTGAAGGAAGTACCACCTTCACGTACCTGATTACTTTAATAATCTGTCTAATTAAGGGGCACCTGATCACGTAATCCGGTCAAGGCATTTGTTTTAAGTGTTTATTTCTATAAGTGATCGTAAACAACGGCTTCTTCTTGTGTTCTTTGTTATAATTGTAAAATAAACAAAAACAAATCAAAGTTCCGCTAATATACCCGATTTACCGACAACTCTTCAAACAAAATTGAGCTGATTTGGGTTTCAAGAAAGACTTGGTATATACCAAGCGATTTGAAAGTATGTAGTCCTTACGAATAAATGTTTTATCTTTTAGTGCCGTTTGGTCAGCTGAAGTCGACCCTCACGTTTCACCTGCCTTACACACGCGCTCTCCTACGCACGTATCTTGGGGACTATAGATATACAAGTATCTGACTTCCATCTTTGGAGTAACCTGTGCCGAGATATAACGAAATTGGGAATTCTCTTCATGGCTAATTTTCATGGCATATTCCGAATGTTCTTGGGTTAGTGTCAGAGGGTATCCGGATATCAAACAAGAACGGACAGACTATTCAGAATCTCCATACGAAAGCACCGATCCCCCCGCCAACGGTTCTGCCGAATCTTCTGCTCGTCGGGAGCAGGGTATGCTTAATTTCCAGGAAAGCAGCCCACTCTTGCCAAACGAAGAAGTTGAAGTATTCTTTAATCATCTGGACCGACCTAGCGCCACTGAAAACTCAACCACGCGAGACGCCGGAGATAGTGAATCTTCCAAGCTCGACAGCACTCAGCATCAGTCCGACACCATGTTTCAGAACAGTATGCATGCAATGTCTCTTCCTACCGCAACCGCCCCTACATACCACGAGACCGCGGGGGCCAACAGCTTTATGCACGCGGGGTCCAGTCCCGTGTATGTTCCCACTACAAGAGCTATGCTTCCAATGCAATATACCTCCGGGCAGCCATCTTCAACCCCCAGCGGTGGGTCGTCGATGTGGATGCAGCCCGACCCCTCATACACTACCCCCAATACACACCCCTCCGTATCACCGAGGTTTGCCTTCGCCCCCTCGCCCAATTCTCCCATCAGTTCCCCCACAGTGAGGGCAGACCAGGCTGGATTTAATGCTCCTTTACGACCCAGCGGCATTAGCCCGTATTCTGCCTGGAGTCCGGAGCTGTCATGGAACTACAACATGGCGCTGCAGCAGGGACTCAGAAGACCGGGGACAGGTAGGAATCGTTCAATTTTTAGATTAACATTTCTTACTTTCTACTTTCTCTCTCTCATTTTCTTTTCCTGAGAATGTAATTTTCAGTTTCTGCAGAAGACTTGTTAGAGAAACTATTGAATTTAGAGAATAGAGTGTAAATACACAAAATGCCAATATAATACATGCGCATAAACATGGGCTTATAATGTCCAATTAGTGGCAGCATCTTTCAGGCCTTGTCAATGTCTGTCGGTTAACGTCCGTATCTGTTTCTTATTACATCTTTAGAATGTGTTGAAATTTACATTAATTACCGTGCCAAATCACGTGTTACACAACAACATGTTCTCGTGATAATTTCTTAAGTTTTTAATTTCAGCTTTTTGATATGGTGGGGAATTCATTACGTGTTTATTTAACATTTCAAATAAACGAATTTTATGTCTTAAACAAGAAAGATTACGAAAATAAATCCTGAATAAATAAATTAAATATGTTAAATGCATTATTCCTTATTAATTATCCTATTATTGGTCAATTATTTTGCTGCATCAGTAGCCAATCAGAATCGAGTGTATATTATTAAATGAATACCTATAGAGAGTTAATTCATATGAGTATTATCAATTTGCATTATCAATGGGGTTGTCTATCTCAATGAAAACGAGTTGATTCTTAAATACATGCAAATCTTTCACCATATCTTAAACAAAGAATTTTCTTTATTAATTTACTCAAAATATTTATTGAGGCCATATTGAAAATTTATTATTTCAACGCGAGTACAACAAAGGATTGTATGTCGATTGCACTGGGATTCACCATACACTAGTTTGATAAAAATGAAAGTAAGCGATGTGAGTTGTGATTAAAGTTGTATTTTGACTGATGTACCTTAATAGATTAGTTTTGATTAGGACTGGATGTCCGTTATCTCCTGTTTCAGGATAATACGAACCGAGGGATTCCGATAACACATTCCTATGCATTGGTCGAAAAAAACTCTAATATTGTGAGAAAGAAATGCAATTTGAATTAATGCAAAATAATGGAGTTGGAATTTCTTTGTCTTAGAAATAAAAGATTTAGAAATGAATTTTAAAAAAAAAGAACAAAAACAAAATAAAAGAAAATTGTTAAGACAAAAGATCATCACTTCACTCTTTACTATTTGAAAAAAAAATGTCCAAAATTTATGCACATAATTGAAATTTAAACTGAAATGTCGACTTCCAAGATAATTTGATTCTATGCTTAGAAATTACATGAATATACAAATTCATGATTTTTCAATCGTAATCGAAATCAAAATAATTTTTCAAGATCGAGTTTGTAATATATGTCGCCGTAATGTCGAAAATATAACTTGAAAAATACGAAAGCTAATATATTATGAATGCTTGATCAGGTTTTTGTTTTTGGTAAAAGTACTGACTATTCAACTTGACTTAAGAATATAGATATCTTTAAAAATAAACAAGTTAAATTTCAAATTATGAATACATGATATATCGGGGGGGGGGGGGGGGGGGGTCTATCGTATGTTTATATCTTAAGGGAACATGAGAACAACAGAAGCGCGGTGGTGCTTTTTGCAGAATGGACTTCGTAGATTAGACAAATTACCCCCTATTGTTTCCATACCCCCTACAAACAAAGTAGCCCTTTATATCTATAGATTATATGATATTTTGTACGAGCAGAATATCGATTTCAAAATGATTTGTACACTTCAGTTTTTAATACACAATTCTTATGAATGAAATGTTTACCCGAGAAAATCATAAAACAAACATAATAGAACGCTTTTCTAAATTAAAAATCATACTCCCCGGAATATTCATACACGTTCGGGGGTGACTTAATGTACCAGACGTTAATAACAAACACAGGTTAATTCTAAGAATAAACACATGTGCATTGAATATTGGAAAATACGACAGGACCGTCATAGAAATGAAAGAATTTCATTAAGAGCATAAAGCGGAGGGAAGTAGAGTTCTTTGTCCAGTGGATGTAACAAGGTGTTCCCATTAAGCGGAAACATTCGGTCCATCAAAATAAAATGATGCTCTAATGTTTCGCCAACGCTGGGATTATACCGCGAAATCCTGCGTTTCCAAAATAGAAGCGTCATAAATGCCTGCGAGTAACAGGTCAGGGGGTAGGTTTTGAAATATTTAGCTAGGGATTGAGATGGAAACTCTGAGATGTCATTTAGAGGGATTGACACAATCAATAGGAAAAGACTGAAAATGTCTTAATTAGAAACGAAACCAAACAAGACACAGGACATAATTGTGTCGTAAATTCTTGTGTCAGGGAGATACGTCTTATAGGATTTAGAATAAAATTTAAAATAAACACCACAAATCTTAAAATTGAAATTAAACGCCAAATGAAACACGTATTTACAAAAAAGAAGACACATAAATTATGGAGTGTATGGATCCAGCAAGCTTGAGAACCTCTCACACAACTATCATTATTTTATTATTTGACAGTCTTTCACACTTTTCGTAAAATTATCTCTGAAGACAAACCAAAAACTACTTGTTTCATCATTTTCACTGTTTACTCAGTTAAGCGATGTAGAATCATACGAAATAATTCGTTACTATATTCTAACAACGTGTGAGAGATTTGACTAGAAGGATTTTCACAGATCGGAATATTACGATTTGAGGGATGGGTTTATAAGAAACCGTGGTCAAGATGTCAACAGTATCGTTGTAACATTCCCGTATCGCTATACCTGCCTCAAATCTTTATTGGACGAAGGAAATTTATGACAATTTGTCAATATTACTTAGGGAGTATTTGGCCGACTTAGAACAAAACAAGCAAACACGAAAAATCGTAATAACAAAAGGTTGCTAGGAATACGCCGCTTAGTGTGTCGTTTGGACTGCTTTTTCAGTCAAGCTTTCAAAAGAAAGAACACCCCATGAATTGCTGCTTGGTCTTTGGGCAAACAGGAGTCTCGGGTTGGTTGGTCTTTATCGTCGACTCATTCATCAAGCTATCTTCCAGGCGGGCTTTTCCATGATTTAAAGACTAGTGACGCAGATCTCGTACAAACAGCAGTCAATAAGATATATTTCTGAACTGGTCGATCTATTATGGAACAGTTGAATAATTACCTTTCTCTTACATACCACTCGTAACCTTTGTCACCGAGATATGTTTGACTTCTGTCTTCTATTGTGAAGAGAAAGTTCAATCTAATTTTGAAAACGATTTATTCTATTCCAAATCCGTTCTTTGACAAATTTAGCTCCTTTGTCCCTTTCATGGCGATTTTGCAAATACAGCCTTTCCTTCAGGTATACTAAAGAGCAATTCTCTAATTTGAAAGAAATTGTTTCACTTTATGATAAAATCCTTACTATGGCATTCAAGGATTAACTGAATTATTTTTTCTCAGACTAAAAGTCACAACCAAATATATTTCATCTCAAACAAAACAATTCGAACGCCCTCGTACACGCAATTCCTCAAGAGCTTGTTCATAGTTGTACGGTGTACTTTTTACAGGACAATAAAACACGACAATATGTTGTTCACAATGTTGTCCACTGGCGTAAGGAAGATTTACAGCCCTCTCTTGACTCGGCTAATAATGTCAAGAGATATCTTTTCAAACCAAGTGGAATATCTAATAAACAAAAACAACCCGATTACTGATTATATTCATATTTAGGTTGTTTAATAAAAAACGAGCTTCAGGTGAAATACAGTACGAGACGACAGCTATTGGCGATGAATTGCCGTAGTGATTCAAACGTGCATTCCGTAAACAATGGAAAAAATATATCCCATTTTCGAGTTTAAATAGAGTGAAAAGGACATTAGGGTGATAGCCTGTTGTCTAGTTGTATTAAAGGAACTGGACATCTTTTACTAACGACCAACAGCTGCGTGGCAAAGTGTCAGACTTCTATAGAATATAGACATATTCCCTCATATATCAGAGCTGACCAAGCATTAGTTACATGGTCATTGCCGGATAGACCGTGCAAGTTTTGTTTTCACTGCAGATTCCAAGCCAGTGTTTCCTCATGTAGCGTAAAATTTTGAACATTTCACGCGCATCTAGTAACAATTGACCCTTACTGAAGCAGACACCCATTCTCGGAATCTCAAATCTCGCTGTGGACGAGTTTCTGCATTTATTATTTCGGTAATACGAGCTTTGATTGGGCTGTTAGTTGCGTTGCGGTGTGTATAAATGTTTGGGTATGCTGGTTTTCGTCAAACTTCTGTACAAGTGACACTTGTTTTGTGTCAGTGGATGGAAATCTGTAAAATTAGGACCCGATGAATGCCATCACACAATTCAGACAAAATGCGCATATTTCTGTAATTCTGACGAATTAAAGTAAAACAGAGAGCCGAGTATAAGAAGCAGATTGACAACTAACGGGGTCCAGATTGTTAAGGGTAGAGTATCGTGATTCCCATCTGAAAACTTACGATGATTGTCCATATACATGGTCCATCATGACTATTAACACTCGAAACCGACACGATGACTCAAAGTAACCTAAATATGATGAGAGAGATAACCTGAACGAGGCCGAACCTGTTTTTGGGATCGTGGGGTCCATAAATAAAATAGCCCTCCTCTACCCAGCTAAGGGAAAATGTCAAGAAAGGTCTGGCGTTATCTTCTAGATCAAACACAGATAAGTGGACGTAGACAACCAAAGGTTATATTTGATTTGGTCCGCTTAAATTGACGCCCTGCAGTGTTATAAAATAATTTAACTATTTTCAAGTTTAATAAATCTTATTGTTTGCTCTCTCTCTCTTTTCTTTCTCTCAGGAAAATCTTTAGTAATCCAGATACTGATACTCTCAATATTTCAAGATATCATAGAGATATTTCTAATATATCACAGAGATATTTCTAATATATCATAGAGATATTTTTAATATATCATAGAGATATTTCTAATATATCATAGAGATATTTCTAATATATCATAGAGATATTTCTATTATCACAGTGTGCACAAATTTCATTTATGTGCATAGAGGGAAACTGATTCTACACCATAACTAAAGCATGATTAATATACTAGTATATCATTATTAACAATTTGTCTTGGGTTCATCTGTTTGTGACAGGATCGTCAGAGTTAATCCCCCTGAAGTATTGGGGCCGCAAAGAATGATCCCAGGAAACCATTTTATCTAATATTGTGGAATAAAAAGATTAACAAATAAACCGATTATCTGATAATTCGAAGCTATGGAGTAGGTATATTTTATCAAGACAAAGGTAACATTGAAATCTCAAGAGAACACACGAGATTCAAAAATCACCATAGAGGTCAGATAAGAGCTGTCATACTTACAAGTTTAGCACAATAAATTGATTTTTAAACATTCTCGTCAGGTTTAAAGTCTTACACCATCGCTTAAATTCAAGCACAAAATATCTCAGGTTGCCGTGAAGCCCTTCATGTAACCAACTGTAGGAATATATTTTACCAATTAATTCTACCCTAAAAAGTAATTTATGGGGGTATATCCAAACATCGGAAGCGTTACAAATTGTACGTGAAATTCACTCCCCGATGACCCGCTGTATGCGTTTTGGCTATTGATAAGAAGTTTATTTGTCAAAACTGATACGATTGTTTGAAAACGTACAATAACATCAAATAGTGAATAATCTGATAAAAATATTTACATGCAAAATCTTTAAACATATTCACTTGTCTAATCTGGGAGTTTGGAGGATATGTATGAGTTTTATGAATTGAAATCTCAATTAAAGAAACAACTTGACCAACTGTATCTGTTTTTAAACATTCAAAGTAGGGTCGAAAGATTGTATATGAATAAATAAGCTTGGTAAAATTGTTATGTTCAAGACAAGGTTTAAAGGTTTAGTGCTTGAAATTATTAGGAAGCACGTCTTAATTCTTGAAACCCATTTACGTTTGTTCCGGAGTGCATTTCCATATATTACAAGCAAGTGCATACAGTACCGCGACCACAGGAAGAAACACAGTTTGTATACCACCTCATTTCTCTTCTGGGAGCCAAGGCCGAACGGCCAATCTAATAAAAATGATGCAAGAAGATAAGAAAATTCATTTCAAAAATAAATAAAATAGAGATCTGCTGAGCTCGCTTCTACTGGAAGGACCGAAAGAAGACATGTTTTATGGTAGTCTGTCCCAGTCCTGACAGTTACCTTTGCAAGGTGCGGGCTTCCCTAGAGCGCACGGCTTATCTGATGAAACCTAGCATTTTACATTAAAATAGATAAGGAAATCATGTCCAATTTTTATAGTTTGTGTTTGATGAGGGAGAACATTGAAGCATTTTTGGCGGTGTAACATCACTTTTTGTAAATTTGAAGACGAAAATATTTAATGAACAAATTTTGAAAAGCGAATATCGGTGTCTTATCGTACCCTCTCTGTTAATTTTCAGTCTGAAACATCGCTGTATAGAATATCGCTGCTACGTCGTCCTAGTGGATGCTCCTCTTTTTTAAAAAAAAAAAAAGAGAGAAGGTTTTATTTGAAATGTAAAATTACATGGTTAATATGAAAGGGTTTTCGCTTGACGGTTTATTAAATGCTTCTTTGAATTCAGCAATATTTGGTTGCTGTTTTTGCGCCTATAGGAAGTATGGTTTTTGGTTCCAAATCGTGACGGAATGTTAATGACTTGGCGGTTCTGTTCTTTTAACTTGTATTACACAACACTCTTACTCTTTCTCTGGAGCACAATGTCCAAACTGATGTAAAGGCAGTGAAAATGAAAAGGTCTTATATGTGCAGAATGAAAGTCACTCGAGGTGATCTCGATTTGCTTAAAACAATGACTACAAACAAACATTTTGAGATAGTATCTAAAGTCGTAAATGACGCAATGTGATGGTTAACGAGGCATGAAGTAATTTTTGGAGGGTCCCGACCCTCTCGCGCTCAGCAGAAAAAGCAGCAACGCCAGCTTAAGGGATGATCTGTTGCCGCTACCTTATCTTTTCAATCTGCCAATTTGACATTCAAGTTTATCAATTTGATTTCGACTTAGTATAATCTTCTACTAGAAGGTTATCTCTGTTAAAAGCGAGGGATCACCTGGCGGATTCAACAGAATTAACTTTTCACGACCATGGACAGAAGGCCGCGTTGCATCTTTCTTTCTCCGAGACACCGTGTAGTTCCTTAGTAATTTCATTGATAAAATACCCGTGGCTCCCGAACAAAAAACATCAAGTAGCAAAAACAAATCGTCTTTAATCGGTATTTTAAAACCTAAACATTGATAGAAGGGTTGTAGAAAAAGAGTCTCTGATATCGTTTGTCCAAAGTACAGCCATGATGAATTGTGGCAGGCAAATGAATGATATTCATGAATGAACTGAGACGGTATCTTTATATCATATGATACATTGATGACATCACTAGATCGTCCGATTAGGAGAACCGGCACGACGAGTTACGACCATTTTTTCTGATTTCAACATTTTGAAGAATGTGGGTCCGTTACCTGATCTCGTCTGTTTGATGTCGGGGTTCCATCTACACGTGAGGGGAACTATCAACTGGAGTAGCAGCCGCCTAGTATTGATTCACCAGATCTTATCTGTCGCTTCATTAAGAATAAAATACTGAAATTCGTTTACTTAAAGTCTTATCGCTTACAATCAGATAGCTTTAAATTATCCATTTTATCAGTTCCCCATCATAGTTTAGAGAAAAAAATGAAAATAAAAAATGGAGATAAAGCTAAGGGTACGGATGCTATATTTCACATTGAGAATATGTATTAAATGTTTATATTTGAAGCAGCGTGTCGTCCAAAGTATCGCGATAATCTCGCGCGTGCTTGCGCGTGTTGTCAAGCGAGCACCAAGTGACATGTATTCACTGGGGTTTGAAGTATCGTAAAATCTCGTTGATATAAAAATGTTTCCAAGATAAGGAAAGGATTCCGATTTACTTTTTCGCTGTGTATCCTCCGCATCGTTATCTTAAACTGACGATTGCGAAAAAGATTTTGATGATATATATTCCCTGAAATTTTCCATCCCTGCTCGTAACCCAACGATTTTATCTATTTTGTCGACCAATCTGTGAAGAATTTCCTGTTGTTTTAAAGGGTTGGCAATTTCTATGTTCCTAAGTATTGAATAAAATCTAATGAAAATTTAAAATTGACTTTGTACATCTTAATCAACTTTATCTCGCTAATACAACTGGTTAGTTTGATTCAAAAATTATCAGATGTGAATTTACACACATTTAAAAGATAAAATCATTAAATCCGTCTTTTCGAGGTTTTAGCTATATATTTTTTAATGGAAGCTGTATTAACTTTCATTATGAAATTTTGTCTTGATAAGCGAAATATTTCTCCCGTGAAATACTGGAAAAGAATTCAAGGCATTCAACTTGGATTTGTATAATTTTCCCTTAAAAAACTGAGCGCAAATTAAAAAAAATGAAACCATTGCAAACAATAATAAGCAATTTCAACATTTTAATATTGAATTCATATATAGAGTTACATTCATTGTATTTTTACTCAACGTTGCTTAAGCAGAGCTCTTGAAATACAGCCTTTGATCTTTTAACAGACCTTACATGTACACTTAATTTTCTTTTCATAAAATCAAAATTATCACAAAGCGGCACCTTATAACACTCTCATTAACGAATAGGATTTAATAAGTCTGCAGTTTTAGCCCATTTTGTCTTGATATAGGGTCCCACATCGATATTTGAATAAGTCTCTTATCAGTTATATTTTTACATCGGCGCCGTTCCCCAAGTTGTCGTGACGTATAACGATCCCGACCCAATCACTTGACGGATTTGCCGAGACTAATGTGCCGGTTAAAGAAAAGTTTAATAGAGTAATAGTCTTACAGAATATGTAATTTAATGCCTCTTGTCTTGACCGTAAATTAATGGCTTTTACTGGAAACCAGAGAAAGGGGGCATCTAAGAAGTGAATACGTAAATTAAGTCACGTCTCTCTCAATATAATTTTTCTTTAGGTAATTGGGTCTTGGTAATTTTTATTCAAAAATGAAATGATAATATCACAGCCACGAAAAACAAAATATCATTTACATGGTATATTAGAATATTGATAAATCAAATCAAAGATAGACAATTGGTCAAATGATGCCCCATTTACAAATGTATTTTGGTTTGACATCATTAAAACAATTTTGATAAAGGACTGATACTGCTATCGCTATAAACCTTTGGTAAATTCAAAACCATTATAATAAACATTACACATTTACGTAAATATAGAACAAAGTAGAGTCGTCAGTATGTAGTCAAATTTTAATCTATTATGACCAGAGTTTTCTTTATATCATAGATCATACCAAAGGAATCCCTGGGATGATGTATCCGGAATATAGCCCTATACCCTATGTAAGTATAGTTTCTGTGTCCTTAATTAAGAAACCTTTTTTCTTTGTTTAGATGGACAGGACTATTTCGCGGATTTGGAGGGTCGGGAATGCGTGAACTGCGGAGCAATATCCACCCCTCTATGGCGTCGGGATGGGACCGGTCATTATTTGTGTAACGCCTGTGGATTATATCATAAGATGAATGGGATAAACCGCCCCCTTATAAAACCACAAAGACGATTGGTTAGTGATTCAAATTTGAGTATTCGTCACTGTATCTACTATATTCATAGCGAATGTAGAGAATGGGTTCCGTTGTAGGGTGTTCTGTGGCGACGATTCGCTGAATTTCCCCGAGTATCCTCACCTTCCTGGAAACGGAAAGCACTCTCTACATCCTTCTTCGTGTAGCTGCAGTTGTTTTTTTTGCTTTATATTTAATTTTACAAACCGTTTGCATTTTTGATTTTTCTGACACTAAGTTACTAGAATACTAACCAACTGTTGACTTTCGCGTTAGTCTTGTGTATCCGGGGGCGGCACCATTTCGAAATTTGCTTGGTCGTTTTCTTTTATGTTCCTTGTTTTGTCGTAGATGTTTTCCTTTCTTTATTGATTGCAAATTAACCATAATAACAAAACAGCAAACCCCAAGCACGTAAACTAAGCACTGCCATAAATGTCTTGTAGGGTGACTTCGGCGAGACTTATCCGGCCACGCCCCCTTATCAATCAGCTGATCCTACACTTCAGGCATTCGGGCCTTGGACCACTGGTGCAAAAGGACTGGGAAAATCAAGAGTAGGTTTACAGTCACCTTATTTGCACCTAAAAAATCATTCTGCATAAAATCATTTGAAACACGCACCTGAACTTTTACCTATATGCACTTTTTTCACCTATATGTTTAGGACTTTAAAAAGTACGAAAAAAATATTTATCTAAAACAAGGATTTCTCGAACACTCATCGCTGTGTGTGGTGAAATGAAGGTTTGGAAGCTGTCTCTTTCTACAGTGATTAAAAGTAATGGCATCAATGTAAAATTCACTGACGGATATCGTCTTTTCCCAGCGATGGCTGACGAGATTCCGTGGTAATCACAGGGTTAACCACTTTATCTGGATCGGAAAATGCAAACGTGTTTGTAAATGGCTTTTCTTATAATAAACATTTCTTCTTATATTTATCCAACAAATGCTAGTAGTTACATAATAAGCGTGTTCTTTGGTATAAGGGAAGTATACACTTCGTGTTCTGTGAACAAAGACGGTGTTCTTTGCCGTTCTGACAAATGAGTGACTGGGTTATAAAAACACTCGTGTAATTAGTTCTTTACTTCTACAAATTGCCTCCACAGTAGCGAGGTAGAGTAAAAACGGTCAGGATCGACATGTTTTTAACCGTTCACAAACTGAATAACTGTAACATCTTGGTTTCTTTCATCGCCAAAAGCTAAATAGTTGATGAAAATTTTGTTCGTTGTGTCTACTAAAGTATACAACGACCGCTCTGTAAGAAACACACAAAAAGGGATTCAATTATAAGATATGTGTTCTTTATTTGATTGCACTTTATCTGGATATTATAGCAAATATTGAATACATTATTTTCTGAAATTAGATTAAATAAAGTACGTTTGAAATGATTTGTGAAGAAACTGTAATTCTGTTTTTGTTACTGCGAAATGCACTTTTTCTTCATCATTTTCTAAATAGGATTGCTTTTTGCAGTTAAGCAAAGGTTTTGTTATTATTATATTCTTGCAAACTAAATGGAGAAGGAAATAAATGCTTTCATTCTATAAATCGAATATAAATGGTTTAAATCTGTATCGAACATAATTTTTCAACTTTACATTAAATTTAGATGTTTTAGAGTAAGTATTTTATACCATGGTACTGCTTCCTAGAATTAATTTCGTTACTTTGTCGAATTATCATTTCGCAAATATTGAAATGAATTGGTGTTTGAAATCAGAAACTCTAAACACCTTCCTGTTCACATCTGTCATCGACAGAGGCTGGCAGAAAGCGTGTGGATTGGAGGTTCTAATAAATCTGAGAAATACCCCTTAAAAGCAATTCTTTGTAAAAAGTACTTAATCGATGGATTCTCTTTCGAGAAACAGACCCAGCTGCTTCTGGGGTATGATAAGGCATGAGATACAAACTATGAAAGTAAACACAAGCCAAAAAAAAAAGTTCTAGTAAACTGCAACCAACACAAATTCATCAATCAGAAGAGACTTTTTAAAGTTTATTTCTATCTTTACAGTCGGCATCCAGAAGAGTAGGTCTGTCTTGTGCTAATTGTAGCACCACCACGACAACATTATGGCGTCGTAACAACGAAGGGGAACCAGTTTGCAACGCATGCGGACTGTACTACAAATTGCACGGGGTAAGTATGCCCGACTGGTCGAGCCATAAAGAGGCTGTAAAACGACAATAAAGCGTTTGCCAAGAGATCGTTGAAGTTAATGACGAAAACGAAATTTCTGAGAAATAACGAAAACTGAAATAATGAAGTAGATCGATGGCATTTCACTCAAATTGCAGGGACTGCTTCGTTCAAAGCTATAAAATGATCGTAACTTGCAGGTAAACAGACCCCTAGCCATGAAGAAAGATGGAATTCAGACACGAAAAAGAAAACCCAAGAATCTTGCCAAGAATAAAAACTCCAGCAAACAGGAATCTAATGGTAGATATCTCTCTTTCCCATCTATATTCCTTAAAAACTAAAGAAGGGGATAAATGCGTTCAGTCATAAACAGACGTATGCAGTACTCCCTCCGTCCTTTTATACATATGTTGCAATCTGACATGGTTGAATACAGATGAAGATTGTTTTGGTTCAGAATTTGCGAAAGGGCATCACTAGTATTTCGAAACATTGTTGCTTAATTTTTCTAGGAAGAATTTTTAATACCGTATAAAGTATTATTTCGCTCTTGTTTACAAATAGTAATTCAAAATAGCAAAACATGAAGCTGTGGGAAATTATCAACGCATTAAAAATTACAAGGTCTAGTGTACCTCCTTCATGTTCACATGAAATTGAGCACATGGGGTTAATTTTTTGAGTTTCAATTTATTAACTTTGGTACGCTCACCTTCTCAAAACAAAACCTAGCTCTTGCTCCTCTACAGCATTGGTAAAATTAGATTTAATTTTCTTTGACGATGTCTGTTTCCGGTTACGATACAAGTAGAAATTGTATAAATTGGCTTATTAACTCTCTGTTGAATGTGTATTCTGGCCCATCCAAATATATGTCTGTTCGAAGGGTTGGGGAGGAAATGTGGTTAAATATTTTTGAAGTTTCAAGTTTCACAAACATATGAAATATTATTTGCTAATTTGCCAACGACAAGCGCTCAGCTGCGTCAACACTATTTCTTACTAAGTGGGCGCTGAAAGCCTGACCACAGAACCAGGAATTCTTGCAATGCTTATCTCGGGTTTATCACTCTATCTTCATATTTATTTAATAAGTCATCACCAACGATTTGAAGATCGTCTTTGCGATTAGCCACTTACGCGTTTCTCGTGTTGCTATCATGTTTACAGATATAAGTGTCTATATTTTACTAACATTTTTCCTCTCTTCATTAGTAGATGTAAAACCAGCCGTTTCGCCCAACACACTAAACAACAATTCCCCAAATCAGAACAACGCCCTGGCAAGTTCCATTAATAGTTCCAGTGTGATGGGTCATAATTCTTCAATGACAACCCTCACTTCCGTCGGGGCTGATCACGAGAGCGGGTTGGGTAGTCCCGTGAACTTAGCTTCCGTTCCACATTATTCATCCCCATCACCACCTAAAGCTGTTCCGGTCAAAATAGAAAATGACAGTCTCCATGGACACGGTGGACCTCTACATTCTGACTCCGGGTCTCTAAGTACTGTAACAGTAGGAGCAAACTAACGAAGTGTATGAGCCGAATCTCGCAACATTACAACGTAGTCATACACGATACAACTTTTGACAATAGAATTTATAAATTATAATATAAAAATAAAGGTTTATATGTTATTTTCATATCATGTAATCTTATTGTTGGTTCTAGGGATTACATTTATTTTACCTAGAAATTGTTGATTGTCTCATATTTTCTATCGTTCAGAATGTGACTATGTATAAAAATGTGTCTTTTGAAATATGATATATTTGAATGTATTTGAAATGTATGGCAATTAAGCAATATATTATATAAATATAAATCTTCTGAAATATCCAGATTTACACTACATACTACACATCAATGTAGCATGCCAATCAAAATGTGAATAACTGAACAACTACCTCACAATATGAATACCGTGTTCATGTGAACAGTTTAATTTCATTGACGATCCATTCTTACAAATGACTTACTATTCTTGAATTATGTACTAGTATATCAATGTGTATATGATTCTATA